>NW_022103915.1:73336385-73356409 GCF_000313985.2 Echinops telfairi | reverse complement strand
GGGGAGGTCTTACTTTTGGGGAAACAGGGTATTAACTTTTCCATGAAGTAGGGAAGATTGAATTCCTATCTCAGAATTTGACGGTAGATGAAACAGCTACGCAGAGGTGATGCCAGTCTACCTTTGTAATCATGACGTTATCAGTTTCTTTCCCTTTGTGTTGATAAAGTAATGAGAGAGGAAGACACCCCCCAACCCGGTGTGTGTGTGTGGGGGGGGGCACCCACATGCCCACGTGTGTATCCCTAATATGCTAGCTGTGGATGGAATCCACAGGGAGCTGTCATCAGAACAGAATTCCACACTAAGCCCAGTGAGCACAATAGAATCCCCCCTCCCCCCCAGGTGATTGATCTAGAAAAGAAAACAGAGACAGTGTCAACTTTCTGAAGTCCAGCTTCGGAGCATGGGGCGGAGAACAAGACCAGTGCATCACGGTCTGAAACACTACCCCATTGTCTTAGGAATCACCAAGTGGCAGGATGCTCTATTAACATATTTTACTCCTAGGAAAGTTGTAACTGAAAGTTCAGAAACGATGTGTCGAGGAACAGCTTACAGGGACGCACCAGGCATCTGCCCCGTTCTCGGAACAGGCCTTGGAACAGATGTCGCGAATTTCTTCAAATCCAGACCATGCTGCCCGATTTTTTTAGTGGTAAACATACTTTTTCACCCTTTTTGTCGCTGCTCCCCAAACTATTATATTTAATGCATAAAATATGTAAATTCTTAAAGCATCATTTTGCTCTTTAGTGAGTTTAGATATTACAAAACGGTTTAATTATAAAAACAGACAGACCTAGTCCTGGGACCTGTGCAGCTAGAAATAAATGTGCAATCAAAGCTGCAATTACCTGCAGAATTTAGTGTAAACAGATCAGCAATCACATAACAAACACAGGCTAGTTTGCATTCTGATATGCATACAGTTAGATCCAAAGCAATTTTCCTTTATTTATCTTAGCTGCTCAGCATAAATAAAGCAAGGGCATTGAAGCAATTAGCATAATTAGAGTATCGTGGTCAGGCCCTGTGTGATTTCAAGAGACGTTTCACTTTAGAATTCTTTTTCCCATACAAGAGTTTCTCTGAGCCACTAAAATATCGCTTTGGGCATTTTTGTATTTCAAATTTGCAAGTTGTCAGTTTGAAAAACCCTTGACACATGGATGGGAAAGCATCTCACAGACTGCCGCAGAAGGTCTATCCTTAGCTTTTCATTACGAAGAATCTGGGGAATTTCCTTTTTCAGCTCTTTCTCCTACTTGACGTTTAACCCTAGAAACGTCAGTCTTCATTATTTCCAATGCCTTCAAATTGAGTCCAAGGGTTAAAGACAACTTGTTCCCAGAGAGAGAGAGGGAGAGAGCGCGAGCGCGAGAGCGCCGGGGAAGGAGGTTATATCTTGGTGGTAGCTAAGCTGCTGTTACACAAGCAAAGGTTCTGATAACCAGTGAGCTACTGGTATCTGACTTTCAGTGGATCCAGTAATAAGGTGGGGATCTGAGTGGGCTGAGACAGTGCATATGGTCTCCATGTAGGATCAAGGGACTCAGTTCAGTTCAACCCCCTCTAAGAATTTGCGTTTCCACCCCGAGATAGCATGGATCTGAAGCTACGTTTCTATGAGAATCATGCAGGCAGCTTGCAAAGCTGTAGATTCTGGTTTTAGTGCTGTGTATCTGGAGGAAACCAGATTGAACCCCCGGCAGGCTACGTGGAAATTTGGGGGGTGGGAGGAATCTAGGTAAGGAACCATGGCAGAACTAATTGGTTGAAAAATGATGGAGTTCTGCTGTTGCTGCTTCTGCTATGATGATGATGATGATGATGATGATGATGATGATGATGCAGACCTCTGAAAGAAACTGCATTTTTTTTTTTTTGAAAGGAAGAAGGGACTGGCTGGCCCATTCTGTAGGTAGAAGACTTCTGGTATGAGTCTTCCAAGAGACTGTGCCCTCTTTTAAAAAGTTGCCTTACAGTTATAGAGATTGTGTTTGTGTGTACAGTTCTGTGACTTGTAACACAAGTACAGCTTCATGCAGCCACTACCCCTATCTGGATACAGGAAACGTCCCTCTCTGCCCACCACATCTCCTTAATGGGACCCTTTGTATGGTACCTCACTTTACTCCACACCTTCGCAGCCGCCGATGCGCTGTTCTCAGGAATGTCATATCAGTGGAATCCCACAGCACATAACCTTTTGAGACTCGCTTCAGCCTAATGCACTGGAGAAGCCTATCAGTAATTCATATCAGTCGATTCTGTTTGTTTGGTTTTTCTCTTAATGCTGGCTGGTGTTCCAGTGGAAGGCTGTATCAGCGTTTGTTTAGCCACTCACCCGTTGAAAAGCCATTTGCGTTAATTCCGGTTTTGTTTTTTTGGCAATGATGAAAAGAGTTGCTATAAATGTAAGTGTATGTGTTTTTTGGTGTGTACATTTTGTTTCTCTGAGGTAAAAACCTAGGAATGGGATTTCTGAGTCATTTGATAAGTGTTTACTGAACTTCCTAAGAAACAGATAAGCTCTTGGCCAGAGTGGCCATCGCAGTTTGCTTTCTCACCAACAACTATTGCTCTGCACCTCTGTCAGCACTTGGGATTGTATGTTCGCTTTCTCATTTGAGCCGTTCTGGTAGGTGTGTAGTGGTATCTCATCATGGGTGTGATTTGCATGTCCCGAAAGGTTTGTGATATTGAACATCTTTTGCTGTGCTGATTTGACATTCATGTGCCCTTTTAAGTGCAGTGTTGTCTGTTCAAGTCTCTTGCCTATTTTAATTGGGCTGTGTGTCAAAATTTAGCTCTACCCAGGCTAGACCATCTCAGCTACCTATAGTTGTCAATTCTAATGCTTTGCTAATGCTGGGGCCCATGCACAGACCCATTTGTAACTGTTCGGGATGGTGAGCAGACCAAAAGATCCAGATTGAAAAAGACTAGCATAAAAAAAAAAAAACCACAGAAGAATAAATCCGCTTCATGACCACATTTCCCATCTTCCCCGCGTTTCTTTTGCGTTCTTTCTCTGGTGTGTCTCTCTAGTCCCTGCTCTAGCTGTAGCCTTCTTCACTCGTAGGCACAGGTTGAGGATTCTTGGTTTTCTGGGGACATGCACAGCTTCTAGAGGTTTTTCCTCCAGGCTCCAGTGATATAAGTGGGAGAGTGTACCTGTGAATAGGAGATGGAACTGACTCTTGGGACTGAGCTGGGTCAAGATATTATTTCTATTTTGTAGGTGGTAAAAATTCAGAAAATGAAAATCCATATGGCATGAAAGTAGCTGACCTCGGGATTTGAACTGACATTGAAAGAATGCTGAATGTTCTTTGGTTGCAATTCTTTGGTTGTTCGGCCTCTGGGTGTGTCTGTATAGAACTGTGCTCCAAAGAAAGTTCAAGACTGTGAACTTTTAGAAGCAGATCGTCAGGTCTGTGCTGAGTGGCTCTGAATAAGTTCAAACTGCTGATCTTCTGGCTAGCTGTTAAGCACTTAATTCTTTGCGATTGTCATATAGGGACTGAATCTAAGCTAAATGAAGTAATTGCAGATGAGTCTTTAGTCCCCACTTACAACTCTTAACAAAAAATATATTAAAAAGTAGGCGGTCTCTCACTTTCACCATTCATCTGTCACTTCTGAGGCAGACTGAAAACGAAGTGATCTTCTTGGTTCATGGCACTGGCAAAGAATGGTGCCTCCACCATCCCAGAGGCAGCTGGAGGAGGAAAAAAGATCATCTTGGAAGAAGTACAACCAGAATGCTCCTTAGAAGCACGGATGCCAAGACTTCTTCTCACAAACTTTGCACAGGTTATTAGAAGGGACCAGTCCATCTAAAAGGACTTCATACTTGTATGTATGTCTCAGAGAAGAAAACGACCTTCAATGAGAGGTACTGACACAGTGGCGGCACCAATGGGCTCAGTCACAGCCATGACTTTGGTGCAGGACGGGGAAGTGCTGTGTTCTGTCGTCCCTCGGATCGCAGTGGATCAGAATCAACTTCAGGGCACCGAACAATAACCTGCTCTCACTTCCCTTTGAAAAAGGCTCCCGCTTCAGTGTAGCAAGCTCCCCCTTCCTCAAAACGAAGTCATGTAAGACACATTCATCAGACTCACGACAGGAAGCATCCACCTGTCTCTGTCTAAACTGGCCACCAAATTCTGTCCACCTATAGGCCTAGAAAGACTTCTTATCTTTCACACTTCAAAGTAGTCTAAAAAATATATTATTTCAAAAAGCAGGTTGCACACAGTGGTCTTAGGCAGACCACCGAAGTACATTAAGCTTCAAGATCAATCTAGAATTCAAAGATGAAGTATGATAAACATACATACATAACAATGGTAGAAAGTGGTTAATTTTCTCACGGAAGAGAAGTGCACATAAGGAAGGAAACCTGGAAGCCAGGGGACACTGGCACATGCAATGATTTAAACAATGTAAACTCATGTGCAACAAAAGACATAAATACAGTTAAAAGACAAATGATAGCTGGTATTTACAATGCATACAACAGACAAAGGATCTATAGCCAGACAATATAAGGAGGTCCAACAATTAATCAAGAAAAAGATAAACATTCCATTAGGACATAGTCAAAGGATATGATTGAGCATATCATGGAAGAAACATAATGGTCACTAGGTATGTTTAAAAAGACTGCAATTTAAAACAGCGCTGAGATAGCAGATTGCCTATCAGAGTGGCCAAAATTTAAAAAGACAGATAACATCGAATCTTGGTTGACAATGTGGGGAAACATTCTCATTGACTATTGAAGGGTAGGTATATTTCTAAAATATTTTAAAAATCAATTTGAGAAAACAAATGTGGTAGCACCTATTAAAATCAATCAGATGTTTATGTTTTTAAAATCATCACCAAAGTCTGAAAAATGACCTATTTTCACTGTTGCTTACAATGGCCCACAATTCTGAACCAGCCTCTAGTAGGGATAGGGATAGCTGGGTCATGCCGTCTTTGATCTGCGTAGGGAGTCCGTAGGTGGTACAAACCGTTCACAAGCCCAGCTATGAACTGAAAGGTCGGAGGCTTGAGTCCCCTCAGAGGTGCCCCAGGCAAAAATCCTGGCAGCCTGCTCCTGGGAAATTGCGATTTAAAATACTCTGGGCAACCATTCTGCTTGGAAACACTTGAAATTATCATAAATTGGGGACAACTTGACTGCATCCAATTTTTATACTATTTACAAAAGAAGATGCTATAAATGTCTATGTACCGAAAGAAGAAATATCAAAAACACTAGTTGCAGGTGTGTGTATGTGTGTGTGTGCGTGCGCGTGCATGTGTGTGTTCCTAAAATCCTACCATGTCAGGGAGATGAAATATACTAAGAACATGAACATGTTCACCTTTACTTCTCTTAAATAATACTTCTTTGGTCCTTAATAGGAGTCCATGCAAGGATTTTCGATTGACTGTTTTGATGTAATACCTATCAATTAATTGATGAGACTGTCTTTGTTCTTAAATAACTTTGCATGACATTGTGTCGTTAGAACACTGAGAATTATGATTTTTAGAACAACGTAAGACTGTTTACCTTGGAAATGTTAACGAACTCTGTTTGCCACTTTATTCCCTCCCCTCGACCCCGAGACCAGACGGTTGGTTCACTTCCTCCTCTTTACTCTCGTCATCTGATACCAGCTCTACAGGGAGAAGGCATGGCCCCTTTGTAACTACTATTGGCCAGTACAGCCAAATGAACCAGAACACTTAGAAAACTCTGCTGTGTTCTACAGAATAGTAGACAGTGCTCCTGATAGCCATTATTTTTCCCTTTTACCAACCATGCCCTGCTGGAAACAGGCGACGTTAACGCCAGAGTCAGCCTGCTTTGTGGCCTGACCCCGAGCCCATCCAGCCAGTGAGAAGCAGGATA
This sequence comes from Echinops telfairi, assembly GCF_000313985.2. Lineage (NCBI taxonomy): Eukaryota > Metazoa > Chordata > Mammalia > Afrosoricida > Tenrecidae > Echinops > Echinops telfairi. The sequence continues at coordinate 73,350,486 of NW_022103915.1, read as the reverse complement.
TTGCTCCTTATTGGAAGTCGGGCTTCTGTGCCCAAATCCCTTAATACCACCATCACTGGGGGCTGGTCTTGTGGAAACCCAGGAAGAAGTCAGGAATGTGACTAGAATACCGTGTTGAATGGCAAGTATTTCCAAGCGGAGGCTCCCCAGTCATCTTCCTAGACAGTGTCTACAGCCTCCTCTTGTGCATGTGGACTGGGGGACCTTTCTCCATGTCTTCTCTGTAGACCCTTCACTTGACTCTCTCATTTCTTCTTGCCTAACTCCAGTATATTGTTCATTTCTTTCTTCAAATAAAGATGGCTTATACTTTCCACCATGTCCACATTCTGTGCCCTCTGAGGAGATGTTGTGGGAGCCTTGGTGGCATCAAGGCTCCGGATTGGGCTGCTGATGGCAGGGTCAGCAGTTCAAAACCGCCAGCCACTCCCAGGGAGGAAGACAGGGCCTTCTCCTCCCTTCAAGAGTTCGTCTCAGAAACTCCCAGGGGGCAGTTCTGCCCTGTCCTGTCAGGGTCCGATTACTCAGCATCCACTAGATGGCAGTGAGCTTGGTTTAGATGGGCATTAGCATGCTAGGGCGCCTGTCTTGTGGGGATAGAACTGCTCCTGTGGGTTTCCGAGGAGGTCAGTGTTCCCTGGAGAGAAAGCCTCTTTGTTCTCCCTCAGAGGGATGGTGGGTTTGAACTGCCAACTTTATGGTTTGCAGCCAACATGGAAAACACTGGATCGCTTTAGTTGAAAGCCCTCTGTTGGATACACATCCTGAGGCGATTCTAAGGTCACAGGGCAGATTGCGCTCCGTAAAATTCACTCCCGTAAGTCGATGCCAATGCCCAGCGACCCTGAGAACAGAGTAGAACTGTTCATAAGGGGTCCCAAGCTGGACATCTTCCCAGGAGCAGGCAGCCTCATGTTTTCCCCATGGCGCCTTCGGTGGGTTCAAACTGATGACCTTGTGGGAGTAGTCCAAGGCATAACTCACTATACCAACGGCGCTCCTGCACTCTCCGTGAGAGTCATGGCATTTGAACTTGCTGTTACTCTCGGAGGACTCAATGAAGGGTTTTGAAAAGAACGATACTGAAGCCAGAGCAAAGTGAGTTTCCCACGCTCTCTTGAGCGTTGATGGTCTAACAAGCAAAACCAAGTCCTACCTGAAATGCTGCATTGAGAAGTATATCTCCAGCCGTGAGGCATTAGCACTCAGACCTCAACCTTCCTAACACTGCGACCCTTGAATAAGGTCCTCGTGTTGTGGTGACCCCCAACCATAAAATTATTTTCATTGCTACTCATAACTGTAATTTTGCTACCGTGATGAATCAGGCGACCCCTGTGAAAGGGTCATTCAACCCCCAAAGGGGCCGCCACCCACAGGTTGTAAACTGCTGACTTAGACCTTTACTTCGAGTAATCTAGAAGGGGACCTTGTCATAATTTTGAAATCTGTTTCCACTCTCATTCTTGGGCAGTGTCCTTAGAGATAGGCCTTTACATGGGAGCTCAGATGTTATTTGACTAAAGATGAAGTGAAAATTTAATATTATAAGGAGCCGTAAAAAGGAAGCTTGTGTGTCACTACTGCTAGAAAAGTCACAGAGGATATTCAAGCCCTGCCGACAGCCTTGTTGACTAGTGCCTAACACTGTCTATTGAGTGGACTAACAGTGGAGTGTCCTTTTAAAATGAGTATCTAGCCACTAGAAGCTTCACGGAAACTCAGACTATATCTAATTCCTCATGTATGTTTAGCCTGACATCATATATCTAATTCCTCATGTATGTTTAGCCTGACATCATTGTCCAACATATAACAGTGTCGTGGTAAATGCTTACTGAGTCGATTAATTAATAACTATGTCCGCATGGTTTTAACAGACTTGCCTGCTGGTTCAGGGTGAGTCAGAGTGCTTTAATTTTGCTTATTTGCTTTCTCTAAATTACATACAGTGGACAAGAGCTACTCTTCTTTTTTTAAAGACGCACTTGAAACCCTCTTAGATTTTCATATTTACTATTAGGTTTATTAGTAATAAACAGGCTCTCTCTCATATTAGAAAATTAGCCTGGGTACGGCATATAGTTTGGGGATATTTTGACACCTGAACTGATGGATTTTTCAGGGATTCACCCATAATGCTCCAGTCTGAGACTCCTGTGATGGAGAGCATATGTTTATAGGCCAATTGGTCAAGGTTAGGAATGTTCTCTGTAGCCACAGGCCAGAGGGAAACTGGCTTGTGGTAGGGTCTGAGGCTCCTGACCTTGGTTGGCCTCATTACCTGAGCTCTCTGACCAGCTGAGCTAATCCTCACCAGTGCTAATAAGAGTTTGGAATTGGACATCCGGTGAACAGGGCTGTGTTCGATTTCAGCTCAATGATCCCATTCCACAGCAACAGTGACTCACTCCTACAAACTGATGGAGAGATTGGTTCCTCTGATGTAAAATGATACATCTCTGTTGAGGTTATGATATTAAATTCTTATTTGTAATTGCTTTAAATCTTTAATGATAGGCACAGCCAGACCATATTTAGCATTATTTATTCAAAACTTTTGTTTAAAATGGTAGGAAGAAAAATCCTTATATATGGAATAGGGTAATAATCATAAACAGTGGATGAATGGAGTCATTATTTATTAGTGTGTAGAGAGCTAGATTGTATTTTTTCCCAATGAAATGCAGAGATATAGAAATATTATCATGATTTGTGCTATAATGCTGGAGTCAGAACTAATACAGGGAATGCTTTCTCAACTTGATGCATGGGCTTAGCTATGCAGTTCCCTTCAACATTAATGTGAGATTCAAGGCCAAAGCTCCAAGGATAAAACTGAGGCTATAATGCAAAGTTTGAGGATGCTATCTATTGGGAAACTCCTCTCAGTGCTATTTTATGTACTGTGGTGTGCTTTTGGGTTCCTGCGAGATATATATATATAATTTTAAAGATTCTACTTATAGATATATATGGTAAAAGATAATATTTCATATAAAATAAAGGACATAGAAAAACTGATATAAAATGATAATGGATTCGAATGTCAATGAAAAGGTTGGTGCAAAGATTTGATTAATATATTGGATGTGTGTTAATCACACAATGTGTAGGAATTCAGTTACCTATTTGAAAGAAGAAGCTGGTGTATATATATTTTACTGAATGTCTACCTAATTACCAGGGTATTTTTTCCTTGGGGCTATATTTAAAAAAACAAACAGAAAAAGTCCTGGGATTATTTTACATGTTCATCATACCCATGAATTAGAAATTTGTATATGTCACAGAAATAGTGAATTTGATGGTGCATATCTTCCCCTCCACCTTGAGAGTGTGTGTCTGTACCTCTAGAAGGAAAATTGAATCGGCTGGCCAAAATAAATGTACACTTATTTCAATTGTTTGCTTAGGAACCATAACTTCACAGATTCTGCTTGTTTTAAGACTGCCGTTTTGTGTTCAGGAGCCCCGTGGTGCATTGCTGAGAGCACACGCTGTAACCCACGGGCTGCCCACCAGCCACTGCACAGGACAAAGACTGCAGTCTGTCCTCTGCAGACCCATTGCCTTGGAAACCCTATGAGGCACTTGTGCTCTGCCCTGTAGGGTTCCTATGAGTTGGGACTGGGTTTGGAAACGATTGAGTTGTATGTTTAATCATTTGCATACTAAGTACCAGAGCCCTCCTGATAGGGTGGTTACGAGTTGGGCTGCAATCCACATGGTCGGCGGTTTGAAACCACCAGCCACTCCTTGGGAGAAAGGGGAGCTTTCTACTTGTGTACATTGTTACAGTCTTGGAAACCCACTGAGTGGTCACTGCTAGTTGCCATCCACTCAATAGCAATGAGTTGAGTTTGCCTTAGTTTAGGTATCATTCAAATGTACGACTGATTCACTTTCAGAGATAAAAATTAAGCATATCGGTGTTCTAATTCGATCCATTCAAACAAGCCAGCGTTCTGGGGAATATTATTATTAATAGTAAAGTGGTAAATAGAGGTTTCAATATAGATATAAAGCCTATGTCAGTATAACTAGTTGCTTGAGAATACGGCTAGTCCATAGATTCATAGACACTAATCTGAGTGGTCGTTTCTTTGTATTCAGACCAAAGCCTCTAAATATTAAATCTACACGTATATGTGAGTGAGGTTATTAGTCTTAGCTTCAAGTCTTCCATTGGGAGCACTATCATGGGTGATCATAGTGAAGCGAAATGAGCAGTGTGGTAAGAAGGCGAGCACAAATGGTCTCCCAAACTTGTGGGCAGTACAAGTCTTAGACGGATGGATATTTAATTAATGAACGAGTTTCACGTCATTCAGACACAGTACCCAGAATCCACTCATCAGCCACTGCTGCCCAGACAGTGTTCTTGTTAGGTACAGCCAAGTCCTTCCGGCTCACAGCGACCCAGTGTACCACAGAAGGAAATCTTGTCTGGTCCCGGGCCGTCATCACAATTGCTATGCTTAAGCTGGTTGTTCCAGCGGCTGTCAGTCCACCCATCGATGGCCTTCCTCTAGTTCACCGCCCTTCTGCTTTGTCCCGAGTGAGGTCCTTTTCCAGCGATGGGTCTCGCATGAGCACATGCCCTAAGTATGTGAGCTGAAATCTCACCCTCCTCTCTTCCAAGGTGAATTCTGACTGCGTGGTGTTCCGCCAATTCACCGGGCTTTCAATATGCTTCACCAGCGCCCTCATTCAGATGCACCAGTTCGGCTCACTTCTTCCTCATTCACTGTCCAACTTCCGGATGTGATTTAAACTACCACAGCTTGTGTCAGGCACGCCGACTTACATCTCACGGGGACCCCTTTGTTCTTCAACACTTTAAAGAGGCGCAGTGCGATATGGTGTTCTAGGTCACATACAACACGGCTAGCTTTGAGAGTCCAGGCTAGCACCTTGAGCCTCGTGCTGGCCACGTCCCCCAATCCCTCAGCCAAGCAGTTAACAATGCACAGAATGGCGTCACTGCTGCCTCAGAGCAGCCATGGAGCGCAGAGGAGAGCTGTCCCTTTGATTTTCTAAGACTGTCTTCTTTACCGGATCAGACCAACCTCATTTTTCACCTGTGAAATGACTTTGTGCTAAGCAGCTCAATGCCTAGCCTGCTGCACTACCAGGTTTAAATTGAGTTTAATTAGGCACAGAGCTATGAGCTTCTCTCTGATCTAGTTTAAAAAGACGGAGCATGCAACTGTGCAGACCAGTTTCCTTTTGAGCACCAGAACGTGAATGGATGCGTCTTTTTTAGGTTATTTTGCACAACCGAAACCTGTTATTGGTACTGTATTTTGTCGTGTTGAAGAAGTCTGTTTTGGCATCTTGGGTATCAGGCCTAAGGGAGGACTGAAGTCCTGACCTCTGAAGGGAGCTGGGTGATCAAAGACACCCACACACCATCCAGCCCCTTCTGACTCATGGCCACCCACGTGCTATAGACGGAACCGAGTGCCATGGGTTTTCTTGGCTGTAGTCCTTACGGCAGCAGATCACCAGGCCTTTCCCTCCTGGTGCCAGTGGGTAGATTTGAACCGCTTATCTTCTGGTTAGAACTGTGCCACCCAGAGAACATTCACCTACACGCAATAATTCCAAAAACGAATAGCTTGCACCCAAAGCCCTTGAGCGGCCCACTTTTCTCAGATGTACAGGACTTCATGCAGGCCTTCTTTAGTTCTGGGGTACTGGTCACCCATGAAAAAATCAGGCCCCCTGCCATTTACATTGATTCTGACTCATAGTGACCCTGTCAAGGGTTTTCAATGCCATAAGTCTTTATGGGAGTAGACAGCCTCATCTTTCTCCTACAGACTGGCTGATGAGTTTGAGCCACTGACCTTGAAGATAGCAGTGCAATGCTTAACCAACAGAGCCACCAGGCTTTCATGCTAATAGCCCAGGAGAGCCTACACTAAAACTTAACAATGCTCCAGCATCCCTACATTCAGCACTTTGCCAATCTCTTTGGAATGAAAGAGTAAATAATTCCTAAAACATTTTGGCTCTTACAGTAGTCAGTTTTGGACAGCTGTTAACAGAAGCCCCCAGTCATCCAGTATTAAAATCTGCTGTCCCCTAAACCTTGACATAGAACCCATGAGTTTCCTTTTGTCCTGATGATTAGAAAGCCCTGACAAGGGCCTGGGGAAACCTCCGTCCGTGGACTCCCATTTCTCCTAAATACTGCTTTGAATTGCTTACTTGATGCTTGTTTAAAATGAAAGGAAAGAAACATTTTCTTGTAATAACTCGGGAGACACCAGTTGTACCAGTGTAACCATTCTGCTGCCACGCAGTCGTGAAGACAGCCTAACACTGCCGCCCACCGTGACTGTGAGAAATTATGGTTGTTTTCCTCAAAAGCCTTACCCCTAACCTGTTCCCTGACATGCTGTGACTTACAGGCCTGTTACCGATCTGCATGAGATGATGGAATTTTGGAGTCATAGCATTTGTGATTTGATCAACGTTTTCTCTTTAGCTATTCACTGTTGCCTTGTAAGCAGGCTACCTCGCAAACATCACCTAGCTGGCTCTCAGTCTTTAGCCTGCAGAAAGGGCAGGAAGCAAGGCTGCAGGCTGCCCCGAGGTCGAGAGGGGGTGAAGGAGTATAGGGCATTGGGTAGGGCAGTCCAAGTTCTCTGCCCTGAACCATGACTGGCTTCCTTGTGCAGATGCCCAGGACTGCCCCAGGCCTCCACCGACCTGGCAGTAACCAACACCCCAGCCCAGCCGCTCTGTCAGGTCCACTTCGCCCCAAGGGCAGAGTGTGTCTGGCACCATGACTGTGGACACGGAGGGCAGGAGAGTGAGAGCAATTTTTTGATCACCACTGCAATTGGAGAGATGAACCTGAACTCTGAGAGGGAGATGATGTGGTCTCCAAGACAGCAGTTAAGCGGACAAGAAGTGTGGGGATTAGGGGCCAAAACTGTGAGGCGAGCATGTGGAGTGGTCTTAGACAAGTTGCACTGAATCTTCGTGGCTCATTTTCCCTGTATTAAGCAGAGGCAGCATTAGACTTCATGAATTCCGCAGGGTGCTTTGAGATCCATCCGTGAAGCTGGCTACAAGGATTTGTGTTTCTAGGAGAGAATGAAAGCTTCCCTGGCCTTTCAGCAATCCCCCCAAGCGCTCGCTGCCTCACATAAGAATGAAGAAAAAGGGGGTGAACAGAAAAGGGGGTGAAGGGATACATCAGTCAGTGTGAGACGTGAAAAAATAATAATTTTTAAGTTATCAAGGGTTCATGAGGCAGGGAGAAAATGAGAAGCTGATGCCAAGGGCTCAAGTAGAAAGAAAATGTTTTGAAAATGATGATGGCAACAACTGTACAAATGTGCTTGACACAATGGATGGATGGATGGACTGTGATATGAGTTGTACGAGCCCCCAATCAAATGATTTTTAAAAAAGAAAGAAGCAAAGGGAACATGCTGGCTCTCACCTCCAAGTGTTCATGCACACCCTGCCTCCACCTTCTCTCCAGAGCACCAGGAGGGCATGTTGCTGCAGCGGTTCCCATGGTGGGCCCCAGTTCCGATGACTTTATTTTAACATGCCGGTGTTGTTTTTAACCGTCTTCAGGGCTGATGGTATCGCTGTCTGGCATCTTTTTCTTTGCTTGGTTGAGGGGCTGACTTTTCTTGCTTTTTAGTTTATTTCCCATAACTAGTCATAAAAGTTCTCATCACGATTGCCCCTAAATGTCTCCAAAATGTCCCCAAACTAGACCTTTGTGTTTTCTGTGATTGACCAGAATCATAAATGACTAACATGGTCTCACTCTTGCCTCAACTCTTTACAAACTCATCATTTTTTTCTTTTTGGCCTGAACAAAACTCCCAAGTTCTTTATGCTTGCTTATAAACACACAACTCAGCTGTGTTCCGTCTTTTGTGTCAACATGGAAATCCCCTCGCTCTACGTTTAGCCTGAATAATTACCAAACTGTTTGTAATTAGAATGTGAGGGTGTGACCTCCCAGTGATTCTCTTTTCATTTCCTTTTTCTGCATTTAATACATTTCAGAAACGGAAAATAGCAAATCTTTGTCCTCCTTCTTCTTCCTCTTTTTTTATTTTGATGCTTATCAGTAATGGAAACATTGCAAAACAATCAGCCCAATACCTATGCTTTGTTCACTTATTGCCTTCTCTGAAGATAAATTGACTGTACTCAACTCTCTTCGGCATTTTTCTTCACCTAGATATTATTGCCTAGTGCAGCCACCCCAAGGTGACTGTTATCACTTAATTAAATCCTTGCACGCTGGGAAGAAAAAACAACATTGTTCCTTCATAACCCCAAGGAGCCTATTTTTAAGCCAGTAAGCCTTTTCCTGTTTTATTAACTTATTCCTGGCTACAACAAGACATACTTTTGTTGATGAGCAAAAGGTTGTATTAGCTTTTTATTTTCTGGGTAAACTTATCTATTTTCTGGGGAGAGAGAGGGGGGCATACGAGAAAAGAATGGACATTACAAGAGAAGGGGAAAAATGGGGTCTCTCCAACCTCCCCGATTCTAGCAAAGGTCTCTGTAAACACTGAGTTAGAAATTTGAAGCATGGGGATTCGGGAAAGAGAATGAGAAAAATAAAAAGTAAACATAAAATGGGAACACGACTAAAAGTGAAATGACATGTTCGTCTATGGGGAGAAGTGTGAGGGCAGAGGACACCACGTTCAAGCTCAGGAAACAGGGCAGAGAAGCTGCATTTTCGTAAAAAGCAATGATTTATTGGCATTTCTTTTTGTTGCTGCCTGGAGTAGCATCTTTTTATTAACCTTTTGTTTTATATAAATATAGTTTTTCCCAGTCAGGTTTTCTTCTTTACTGCTATAGTTTTAGGCATCTATGATCAACCAGTTTTCTACCCAGTTATGTTACAAGGCTTCTAAGAAAGGTTCTTGGAGTAGAAATGTTCTTGGAGCGTATTTAAAGGTGTGTGATGGCAATGTGCGTACAAATATGCTTGATACAATTGATATATGGAATGTTATAAGAGCTGTAAGAGCCCCCAATAAAATGATTTTTTAACTAACTAAAAGTGTGTGTGTGTGTGTAAACATGCAGGCATGTACATGCCAGTTTTACATGCCACCCCCGCTATCAGAAGGTTTGCTGGCTGCAGAGGGAGGGAGCCACTTGCTCCTGCCCAGTGAAGTGTGTACCTTGTGGTTTGTTTCTAGTCCATTAAATCACAGGCCAGAAAACGGGTTTGTCACTTCTAAAATTTGGACCCAAGCAAGCATATGTGTTTATTCATGATGCTAAATCATTTTACCACACCCTGTGTTCACCAACGGAGTAAATGCTGCTTAAAGCTGCACGATTGGCAAGAGTATGTGATGCTGTGACAGGCTGGGGCTGGGTAGCAACCTGCTTCTTAAATCATTGGGTAATTAAGCTATCGGAACCCTCCCTGACCATTGCCCACAGGTGGCACATCGCTCAGCATCTCCGAGGCCACACAGGACGGTGGAGCCTGGCCCGGTCCCAGGGTCCAGGCTAGAGCCTCTCAGTCATCCCGTTGCCTGCCTTTACCCTGGGCAAAGCACACACGTCTCCCAGACGATGAGACACAGGGACTAAGAGTCTCCGCCCCACTTCCGCCCCTCATTTGGTGCATCAAACTCGTCCAATGTCCCCTTGAAGCGACTTGGAGGGTTTTTTGGTTTTTTTTTTAATGCTTTGCCTTCTTAGATTCTAGTCAGATCCGCTGTAGTTTCTAACTGGCCAAATGAATGCCTGTGGGGATGTGAATATTTGCCCGCTCACTGGAGTGGATTGGTTTAGGTCTCTTGCTCTGCAGGCTAATTTCTTTTCCTCTATAATAGCATTCTAAATATCTTACTGAACAAGAGAGAGCCCTTCACAGCCAGTGCCCTTTAGAGCAGCACCCCTCCGACTTCCCCTGCACTCTCCCTGGCGGGGAGGCCCCTGCGGTGTCCCCAGCAAGCCTGTCCCGTGTGCACAGGTGCCCTCAAATGCTGGTTTAGCCGGCTGCACTTTGCTGCTTTAAAACCCCAAACAGAATCAATCGCAGGTGAGTTCTCACTGAGTCAGGTGCTCTCTTTATTTCCTTTTCGCTTTCTTTAGTGCATACCCCCCCACATACCCACACCCCACATTTCACGCAGGGTCTTTTGTAATCCATCCATATCAGCAGTGGATGTTAGCCTGCAGGACGGCCAAATTAAGAGATAGCACCAACTTTTCTCAATCACACCCCCTCGTCCCCACCCCCCAGTTTTTCCCCTGCGGGAGTGGGGAAGACTTGTCCCTGGGCTTTGGGGATGAGCCTTACATGTGCCCATAGCATCCCCCAGGCTGCTCCCAGATGAAGAACCCAGTCAAGCTAACCTCCTGTCAGCGTCTTACTCTTCACTCATACTTTCTACCCCTTCTGGCACCTCCTCTCATTTTTCCAAATCCTGGAACTGTAGTCATTGAGGATCTGACTGGGCTCAATAAGAAGGCTCACCTTAAAAGTTTCAAATCCACTATTGATGGGATATGAACTCAGTCAGTTCCCCATGTAAACAGAGAGTGGTACAGCACACACACACAGACACACAGTGGAGGGGGGTGTTGTGATTTTCCAGAGCCTTGGAGAACAAGGGCCACTCCCTACGACCCGATGGTCCCCGTTTGTTGAGCACAAGGCAGCCAGCAACCTTGCAGGCTCTCGGATGCCTCCGTGTGAACATGTCGCTCAAGGGCAGGAAGACATGGACTTGAAGGGGAACTGTCAAGTGGAGGGAAGCCTTCTCACTGGGAGTCTCCTATTCTCTCTTCTCGCCATCTCTACAACAGGCCCCCTGGTGAACGTGCAGGCCAGTGTCGGGTGCACGCAGGAAGAAGTCGCCATGGTGTCACGCAGGCTGGCAAAGAGAAGGCGTCAGTGCGTGCCACTTCCCTCCCTGCTGTTTCGCTCCCCACATTCCCACCCTCGTTCTCCTCTGGGACACACACAAAAATGACTTTTAGAAAACAAAGACCATTTCCTCTGTAGTCAATCCCCACTCTCATTTGCTTCCAAAGAGATTCCAGGAGGAGTCCTGATGGCCCAGTGGTCAAGCACTTGGCTGCAGACCAAAAGGTCAGCCATCGGAGCCCACCAGCTGCCTCACAGGGGAAAGTGGTGACATCCGCTTCCTCGGTGACTTCCCCCTCTGGCAGCCCCGAGGAGATGGTCCCCACGGCACTAACAGGTCACTAGGCATCAGAATCAACTTGACGCAGCGGGCTTTGGTTTTATACGCAGATGCTTCAAAAAGCGAATGAAACAACACCCTTTATCTTTTCATTTCCCATGAACTTTCTGACGGTCCCTCGTACTTAAAGGAGCGGCCCTGGTGGAGCTTACAGTTCCTACCCCAAAGTTTGGTCGTTGGAGCCTTGGAGAAAAAAATAAATAACTAGTGGTCTGCTGCTGCCTTAATCATTGTAGGCAAAAAAAAGAAAAGAAATCCTACGGTGGTGTTCTGTGTCACATAAGATTATACTGTATGTCAGAACAAACTCAATGAAATTGTCACCGCCACCGTCCTTGAAGAAGGAGGCCCTGGGTGGCATAGACATCGCAGTGCTGTAAGGGTGGTGATTCAAACCAACCCAGAGTCATCTCCAGTGGCAAACCTGGCGACCTGCTTCTGAAAAGCCTTGAAAGCCATATACAGGAGCCCCAGTGAGGTGTAGCGCCTACCGGGTGGGCTGCGATCCGCCTGGTCGGCAGTTCAAAACCGCCAGCAACTCCTCGGCAGAAAGATAGGACTTCCCACTCCCGTTAACAGTTAACAGTCCTGGAAACCCAGAGTGGGGCCCCTGTGAGTCCCCGCAGACTGGACGACAGTGAGAGTGAGTACCCTGTGGGTCATGCTCCCCCGCGTACACGAGGCTGCCTGCAGTGGGGTCCACTGCAGCAACAACGACCACCCGGGAGCTGTGGAGACCGTTCCAGGATGAGTTCTCAGTCCTTGAAACATCTGCTTATTCAGTACCAACTTCCACAGGACTGTCATCTCGACTGTGTTGCTCTTATTTAGGACATTTCCTTTTGTACTTCCAACTCTTCCGTTACATTCTGGATTGAAGGACTATTCAAATGCAACAGATTTCTTTTCTCTGAGATGATCAGATGTCTGTCTCTCTGCATAGCGTCTGTGGCTTGGCCTCGGTATGTACTTCCGTACAACTGTGTATCATGTATGTCAAGAAAGGGAAGGAGCAGCAGGAACTCAGCCTGTGTAAAACCTTGCACCTATGTCATGAGGTCTACCCAGGAGATTATGACTACCAAAGTTTAACTGAAACCACGGAGCTTCTCGCTGGTCCAGACTGGTTCGCCAGTGGCCGTTACAGTGAAATTGAACAGACCTGAGTTTCGTCTGCTTTAGACGAAGCAGAACAGTGACAAGAATGGGAACTGCTTCAGGTGGAAGCTCTGGGTTGGGAGACTTGGAGCGGGCATGGTGCACCCTTTCAGGAGCCTGCTCCAGAAGATGTGATTCTTACCAGGGCCCTGGAAAGCACCATGCAGTCAAAGGAGCAGCTGGCTGCTGTCTTTGAGCAGGGCGCAGTTGTTTCTGACTCAGCCAGTAGAGAGATTTGGTGATTATGAGCCATAAATAGCCATAATTGTGAGTCCCGTTTGTGACCTCGGTGTGGCTGTTCCAGCAGCATGTTGAACCCAGCAGAGAAGTCGAGTCTTGCGGGAGGAGAGCGAGCTGGTGGGTCTGAGATGAGGGTAAAGAAGGCTGGCGAATGGAGGCGTGTCTGACCGCTGCCTCGTGGTGAGAAGTCTGGGTCTTTTTCTCCTGCTCTGTCCACTCCAGTTGGGCAACTACCTTTCCAAAAACAGTGATAGCCGTATCCCTCAGTCCTCAAATGCTCGTTCTGCTTGGCACCTCTATTAAAGTGTGTCAAGTTATACACTACTGGAGTAATTCCTTCCAACTTCCTAATGTAAAGGGGACATTAGGAGTATGTTTCCTTCAAAATGTTGCTGGAAAACTTCATACATCCGCCATTTTCTTGTTCACGTTCCAACAAGCCCCCAGACCCTAGCCTTGCGGAAGTGTCACTTGGATGCCCCACATCGTGGTGTTTCCAGTCACCTCACACGCACGTGAGAGCTGGGCAGTGCGTGAGGAAGATCGAAGCATCGATCTATTTGATTGACGGTGTCAGTGAAGCCAGGCCTGTGGACTGGCGGAAGGACAAACCAATCTCTCTTAGAGGAAGGACAGCCCGACGCCTCCTAGAAGGATGGCCAGACCTTTCTACTGTCAAATGGGATGGCTTCAGATCAGGACTTGTTCCTGAAACTTCTCTGGTGATGACATCGACCAGGGTATTGAGGCAGCCCCTTCCACCGTAAGGAAACAATTGCCTTTGGGAAGGCTGCGAACAAATAGGCCCCCTCTCTGGACTGTCTGGGCAGGTGTGCTACTGTGACCTCGTGGAGCTATGGGAAAGAACTACACTCTTTACATCGGAGAATATTGACAATGATGCTTGTTGTTTGCCTTTGCATAGCCTTGACCTCAGCAACTTGACTAAAGGATGGTGTTGGTAAACAGAGGAGCGCTGTGCCAGCATGTAGTTGATTAGCCCTATCTACTCGATGTGCAATTAGGAAAAGGTAGAAATAACACAGGCCGGCACTTACAGAAAGAACAAGGAAAGGCATAAAAATCTGGTGGAGAGGAGCAACAAATGTCTGAAGCAAGCACAATTACCTGTAATGAGACTAGAAGGGGTGTACAGAAAATGATAAGGCTTAAGGTTATGTTTGGGAAACCCTTAATGTATTTTTTATTTGCTTGGGGACAAAAGTCTTCCATTAGGGCTCAAAGGCCAATTTGAGCCTCGAGAGGCTCAGTCCTTTAGGGGAAGTCACTCTCCAGAGGACAAAACATTTCAGTAGAAATTAAAGTAGGTCATGCTGTTACGACAGAGAAGCCCCCAGCAAGACGATAAAACAAAGCTTCCTTGTTGGAAAAGGTCATGGCTAGGGAGGACAGCTCTCATTGGAGGGAAAAGAATCTATCTCCACTATTTGAACACTCACAGT
>NW_022103915.1:73317628-73335895 GCF_000313985.2 Echinops telfairi | reverse complement strand
TTTTTTTTTTAACCAAATGCACTGCCGTTGAGTTCATGCCAACTCACAGCCACTCTGTTTCCAAGACTAACTCTTTATGGGAGTAGAAAGCTCCACCTTTCTCCCCCAAGAAGTGGCTGGTGGTTTCGAACTGCTGACCTTGCGGTTAGCAACCCAGTGTATAACGCCTACGCCCCCAGGGCTCCGTAATAGAGATTTCGTCTTCACAAATGATTAGAAATGTATTCATTAGCATCTTTTTAATCTACAAGCTTGTGTAATAGGCACATAAGGGGAATTTTCTTAATTGTGATAGTGGTTATCTTGTAGTGTAAGTCTAGACAACTAAGATAAATGTCATACTAGTCAGGAAAATAGACATTACTTGATGTGCTCACCCTTGAGAAGTAACCAGACTGAAAGCCAAGTGACATTAGTCTTGGAACTCCTCAGTTTTACCCCTCTGTACCACGGTCACTGGCAATGTTTGATTGCCTTTGACATAGCAGGTTGAGAAAGGCAAGGTGTGAAATAACAGCTCCTGGTTACAGGTTAGCAAATACGGCCAAAGCCACTATAAATCGTTTTGACTAAATATAACTTCAAATGCTTGTGTTCTAACACTTCGTTAGCTGTTTAAGTGAAAATAGTAGGTACATGGATCATACAGGTTAGGATTGGCCTGAGATAGTTGGCTCAGTGTTTCTAGTGCATGAGTTGTCGGCATCACAGACTGCAAATTTCTTTTGGAATTATGTCTGTTGGCATATCAGTGCATTGGAGTAGATCATTCATCCCCTAGGTGATTGTTAGAGCTGGTCCCTCATGGGGCGATGACTGGTGAACACAGCTGCGGGAAACCACGTGGCCCAGGTCACTGAAAACACTTTATCTAGTGACCACCCAGGTGTGTCAGGTGACAGAGCTTCGAAAGTTAAAGTAGATCTATGGTGTTCGGTGGAAACCTGTGCCAAACAAGCCAAGACAAAATGCACGATAAGTTAGACCTTTCACAGCCAGGTAGCACGGTGTGTGGTTTGGAGAGAAGTGATCAGTAAAATCTCCCTTTCTTTGTCAAGTGTCTGTGATGTCCATTTACAGGTCTCTGACTTCCCTAACTGTAGCCCAAGAAGGGGAAAAGTTAGATGGCATGGGCTGCCCCAGGAGAGCAGGGAAAGCAGAGGTTATATCTGGGGGGACATTTTGATACCTGCTTTCTGCCCAGGGAAATTTGGTGGCATTGTTAATGCCAAGAAATGATCCACCTGTGTTTGTGAATGGTAAGATCATATGTTTTCACCCTCAGAGATATATTTGTATGTTTTATAAGAAAGCATTCACACCTCTCAAAATGTAATGCACAGAACATTGCCGGAAAAATGATCATTTGGTGGCATCTAATGTCTTGAATCTAGTTTCTAGTTCGACATCCATGTTTCATCATTCTAGTAAAAACTTTGATTTTGACAAAATTATACCTTTTGAATGTTTGCAGTAACAGATTTGAGCTCCTATTTTAAAGGAACAAAAGAATCAGTAATTGTTATATATACCAATCAAGTAGTTAATAACTCCAAGGAGGTGGATGTATCATTGTGCTGCCTGATAGATGGTGTGTCAGGAAGACACAGATGTGGGAGCAAACCCAATAGTTCGCACAGCCTGGGGAGGTCCTTTGCCTAAACCAGTGGTCCTCGACCTTCCTGATGCCGCGACCCTTGAATACAGTTCCTCATGTGGTGGTGACTTCCCCCCAACCATAACATTATTTTCGTTGCTCCTTCCTCACTGTCATTTTGGTACTGTGATGAATCGGGCGACCTCTGTGAGAGGGTCTGTGAAAGGGTCTTTTGACCCCCAAAGGGGTCGTGACCCACAGGTTGAGAGGTGCTGGCCTAATCCACGAGTGTTGGTGGCATCGTCGTTATACCTTGGGCTGCTACCCTCAAAACCAGCAGTTGGAGACGGCCGGTCCCTCCACAGGAGGGCGCTGGGAGTCACCGTCCCAGAGACTCCCCCAGGCAGCTCTACGCTGTTCTAAGGAGTGTACGAGTCAGAACAGACTCGATGGGGGAGAGTCTGATGGAGTGTTTTGGTTTCCTTCGGCCTGCTCCGAATCCGTCTTCCACCTCTGCTTTGACCTTGAAGGTCA
Organism: Echinops telfairi; assembly: GCF_000313985.2. Taxonomy (NCBI): domain Eukaryota; kingdom Metazoa; phylum Chordata; class Mammalia; order Afrosoricida; family Tenrecidae; genus Echinops; species Echinops telfairi. The sequence continues at coordinate 73,333,764 of NW_022103915.1, read as the reverse complement.
TCACTTCAGGGGGGACATTACATTGGTGACGCTCCACAGTTAACTTCTTCCTGGACAACTTCAACCCCAGGAGCTCGACGAATGTCACTGAGATTTTGGTCCCTGCATCTTTTGATCCTGGAAATTCAAATAATAAAATAACCAAGCACTGTTCAGTCATGGCAGCGAATTTGCTACAATGAAATTGAAGTAGGATCAAAAGGGGCAGGAAGTAATCATCTCTCTCTCTTTCTTTTTTCATATGAAAAGAAAAAAACCATTTCCGTAAGGGACTGGGGCATACCAGCACTTGATTTTCTTCTCACTAACATCTTCGTCCCACAAAATGACCAATACCAGCAACTCTGAGTACATGGTTGGTGGTATGAATTCACCCAGCATGGAAACAAAAGCCCAGTGGGCAGCCTGCAACAGGGCACAGCCATTGAAAACCATTCCCAGCTCAGAGGGGCCACCACACCGCCGTCAGAAGCAGTTGGATGGCAAATGGGTGGGTTCTTTGGTCTGTACGCGGGGAAATGTGCAAGAAGGGTGGCAAACAGTGAGAACCCATGCCTTGCTCTCACTTCCCATGTGCTGAGGAGTTAGGCGTGTGGGACAAAACAAAAGCCTGTTCGGTGCGAGGGCTGGTACTTCATACCCAGACTGAGTGGCCAACTGCGCGATGAAACAGGTGAGCAAAGCAGCGGAGCCCAAGCAAGCAGCAAACCGAGGTGTTTACCCGCAGATCGTTCAGGACCGGGCTCCCTATTCCACCAGCATAATTGATTTTCACAGAAATGTGTATCTCTGCTTTGTAGGAAGCTAACTTCTGCGGCGAAGGCTGCAGTGGAACGCCGTCGCCTCAGAGCATGTGAAATGCACAGAAAACCAATATAGAGATTTCAATATTGTAAATGGAGGAGCCCGAAGAGGTGCAATTACTTGGAGGGGAAAAAAAAATCAAAACGAATCCAGAGTATTGTCGATTTTAGGACCCAAATGTTATTTTCGCTTATCAGTCCATCATATTTATGGCTGTATGCGGGTCTAGTAAAAATTAAATATTAATTATATGACTGATAGACAAAATAAAGATCAGAGAAGCTAGTCACAGTGATTTCCTGAAATTAAAATGGAAGGTTTGCATAGCCCAGGCATTATCCCTAACCAGGGTTTCTCAACCTACATTTGTAACAATCAAGTTCCCCTCACTACAAATTTTTTTATGACTTTTCCCTGGAGATACAAATAAAATGTTCCTAGAAATGAAACTCATAGGGATGCACCAGATTAATATCTGAGATCTCTGAATGGTCTTTTAATGTGTTAAATTCATTCCAGGGTTCTTTAATCATTGTTACTACCCCTGACACAAACTACTTACCTAAAGGAAACCATATACAAAGCATTGACTATTTTCTTCTGAAGAGGCTGCGTGGTGGTGGTTTCTGAAGTCAACCAGTGCCCAGCAAACAGTTACGTGATACCATAACCAACTCAAACAGAAACAGCAATGCAGTGGTTCTCAACCTGTGGGTTGTAACCCCTTTGAGGGTCGAAGGATCCTTTCACCCGAGTCGCCTAAGACCATAGGAAAACACACAAATATTTCACAATATGTAATTGCATATTGTTTTGTGATTAATCACTATGCTTTAATCATGTTCAATTTGTAACAATGAAAATTCATCCTGCCTATCAGATACTTACATTACTATTCATAATAGTAACAAAATTACAGTGATGAAGTAGCAACGAAAATAATTTTATAGGTGGGGGGTCACCACAACACAAGGAACTCTGTATTGAAGGGTCGCGGCATTAAGAAGGTTGAGAACCCTTGGTCCATAGTAACCTGTGGTCGCATTGACCTCTCTATAAAGGGGCCTGGATAATATCAGAGAACTCATTCACTGCTATGGAGTCCGTCCTGACCCCTAGTGACCCCGTAGGACAGAGTAGAGATGCCCCATTGGTTCCTGAGATTTTAACTCTTTATAGGAGCAGAAAACCTTGTTCTTCTTTCTCAGACCAGCTGGTGGTTCTGAACCACTGACCTTGTGGTTAGCAGCCCGGTGAGTAAACGCTACACCACCAGGGCTCCACAGTCAGATGATCACCTAAATCTGAATGAAACACTTCGGGTCAGGAAGTGAGGTCAGGGTGCTGACCAACCGGACAACCTGCTGGCAGGTGAGGTTCTGCTTTTGAGTCAGTTGGCTTGTTGCAGATGCAGCAGGATTAGGAGTTGTCCCTAGGATTGAATTACATTACGAGTAATGTACATCAACTAGTAATCGCCTAGTGATCGTGGGGTTGCCGCCCTGCTTTAAAACACAGGCACTTTTTACAAAGCTTGAGGATTTCCTTGCGATCTAGTGGTGTTTTGACTGCGCATTACAAACTCCCACAATTCATACTTCTTTATTCCTAATGACAGCCCCTTGCAGGGACTGGAACAGGTCTGGATGACATCAGCCGGGGCTCAGTATGCATTCCAGTTCTCTGGCCCGGGACTTTTGTTCTTGTAACATTAATTTGGTTCTTCAGTTGTTTTCGAAGTCTTTGATTTCACATTTGATTTTTCTGATGCACGGCCTTGTTTCCGTTACCTGTGTGAACCCCTAGCTGGTATAGTCCTAGTGTGTAGTAAGCACACAAAACTGCTGTTTTCAGAATGCATGCTTCCAAACAACGGGTTCAGAGGAATCCCTGTGTGGAGAGGAAGACGGGGGATGGGGTGGGGGTGGGGGGATGGAGACTCGGACAGATCACGTGCTAGGGGCCAGTCTCAGCAACAGGAAGGAAAAGTCAGAGAACATCCTTCTTCCTTAGCTCTTAAGACATGCTGGGTTGTGATGCTGGACAGTGTGCTGTACTTCTCCGAGCCCGTGTTTCCCTTTAAGATGGGGTGACAGTCCCACGTTGGTCTGTGCAGTGAGTAGAGCAAATGTTAGATCCAGTCCCCCTTCCCTCCCTTATGGTGGCTATCGAGTGACCTGTGCATTTTTTAAGACATCCTTTGAAGCATAATTAAGATCCTCGCTCACTTTCAAGTAATCTTTAATCCATAGGATGACAAGTGAACAGTTGCTAATCTCATCTTTGTGCGATTCCGTCCAGGCAGTCAGAAGACACCTGGAGCCCTGTATGAGCCCCAACACTGTGACGAATGACAGACTAGTAGTGACATTTCAGGGCTTTGCCGATGAGTACTGTTCGTATCACTCCTGCCAAGTTGGGAATTCATCCTCTAACTTGAAAGAAGACACTGAGTTCAAAGGGAAAGATGCCCAATAAGGAGTTGATCACTGAATTCTGAGAAAGCTATGTTTCAATAAGTTAATATGCCACATGTGCAAAAGGGAGACTTTTTAACATCCCGGCAAACTTGTGCACTTTCCAATAAGCAGTGGGGAGTCCTATTTTTAAGGCCAAGGCAGTTCTGGGCAGCACACGATCACTTATGTCCCAAGGGATGATCTGGTCCCCCAAGGGCAAGCCACAGATAATGTGGTAGCTGCACGCCACCCCTGGTGGCTCAGAGATTCTTGTGATTCCACCGAATGCCACATGCTGTCTTTATAGTAGAGCCTCTTGTCCATTTGGCTCGATGTTCATATCAAGAAATCGACATCCCTCAAGACTGGATGTAAGGCTTGAACCAGTATCCCAGAGAATAAAGGTCAGCACTTTGATACGCAGTTCCCATAAAATGGAATTTTAATGAGCAGAAAGAAAACCTGATCTCCTTGCTCAGAAAGCCCGCGGCTTTGTTCTTTCCATGTTTCAGCATTTCACTCGCTCCACGGTCCCCTTTTATTCTGGCGCCTCTCTTCCAAGAACAGAGGAGGCCATCTGCGCCTCTCCGGACTGTGTTTGCGTCTAAGATGTTTGGCATAATATGTTTAGAGAACTCGGAGAAAGATGTTTTGAGGGGATCACAGTTTGCCTTTCTGAATTATTCGTTGTTAGTAAGGAAGTGGTCGAATTGAGCCTGCCTAATTCAGTTTGGGGTGATAGGGAAGCATTTGACTTGTGGTCCTTGATGTTATAAACCCACGCTCTCCTTTGTGTTATCTGATGGGTCTTTGGAGAGGCAAAGGAAGAAACAGGGAGCGAGAACACTGACAGAGCCCTGGGAGTTAAATGAGAGGTCGAACCTTTGATGTATGCTTTTCACCCACTTTGAGAAAATATACTTAACTTCAGTTTCTAGTTCTAAAAATAAAGCTTTTGTTACTGCACTGTACTTGCTGGTTGAAAACACTCAGACCGCAAGGACAAACTTTGGGCCGTTCCTTCTTCCTCTGACACAGATGCATGCGTGCACTAAGAGCACAGTCCCAGATGGATCGGGAGCTGCTGGCCGCCCGCGTGTGCCTGCGTGACTTATACAGCATCACCTCCTGGGCACGATAAGAGGACAAATAAGGCATGTTAATAGACTCTTCACTGTATCAGAAGGCTAAAGAATTTAAGGAATCTTTTTATTCTTTCCAACTCTTTTATCTTTGGCCAAAACAGAGTGGAAAGGTGAGTACAGGAGCCTTCTCCCTAGAGGTGTTTTCCACTCTGCAGGCCAGGGTTCTTGGCATTGATCTTTGTCCCTCGAGTTCTTCTGGGGGGAGGGGAGGGGCTCCAGGACAGACTGTCTTTTTCCCCCTGGTAACCCAGTGCTCCTGGGGCAGGACCAGGCTTCTCATACAGCCTCACCTCCGGAGCAGCAAGGCATTTTCGGCAGGGATTGAACACTCATTTCCAATGCCCGACAAGGACTGTGCTCAAATGCATATTCTGACCTCATCAGAATAGCAGCAGGCCTTAGCTGGGGAAAACTCCGGGTTGGGAGGATGGGTGGTTGTGTCAGAGACGATACTCTCTCAGGGGTGACTGTTTGCTCCCCAGTCAGAGCCTAAATGAGATGTACATCACAGATGCATAGTGCATTGGACAAGGAACGCATGCATGCAGTTAAATCACGTATATCTTACTTTTTTACTGATGTAATTGGGAAATATGTTCTTTTTGCATTCATAATTAGGGGGTGGAACAGATGGTGAAGGCTTAGTTTAAAATAATCTGTCATTAAAATAATCTAGCCTACTGGTAATTCTTCACTCTAACTGGAGTTAGGTCATAGGCAAAGAGTGTGGATGCTTCTCCCCCATCACCCCCTACCTTGGAATGTGGAAGAAACACGAATTTCAGAGTCGTTATATGCATGAGAATTGTTCCTATAAGGGTACCTTATAATAAACTTTTCCTCGCAAATATTGGGCTGTAAAGACTGAGACAAAACTCCTTTGGCAAATATGAATCCATTTAGCACGATGCATTAAACATTAGTATACGTTCAACCCCGTTGCTGCAGTTAGTTGCACACCCCGCAAGGAAATAACCTCATCATTCGACAAATACTGTTAGAGGCACTCAGCTTTTGGGGGCTAAGAAACTGTGCCTCGCACTTTCTATGTTACACTGATGTCAGGGGATATAAATTATAATTACCAGCATTATTATTCAGAGATGCCGGGGCTCCTGACTTCTTTATCCAGGCGTCATGCCTTGCATGTGCACCTCGTAGACTTACTGGGCTGTGACAAAGGAAATCTCCGATCAGCCCTGTCTGGATGGCTTAGAACTGTTTTCAGCAATAAGAAAACTGTCTTGATAAATCAGATACTCACATGCCTTTAAAACGTCTGTTTCACGTTTCTTCTAAGATTTTGTTCTCCATCTGCTTTGAGGAAAGCAGATAGATTTCAGCATGGCTTTATAATAAATCTTCTCGAGGAGGGACTAGCATTAACATTTGTGTAGGTTCTTTTTCATCTTAATCCAACCTTAGTTAATAATCAGAAAACTCGACGTAGCGGGTAAGAAGATGTAATTAACCCTTTGACCCCAGAATCTTAATTGGCGCCTGTTAAAAACAGTGGGCAGTTAAAAAAAAAATTTTTTAAGTAGCCTGCAGTGATTGAAACAGCACAGTATATAATAGCTTTCTCAGTTCAAAAAAATGAAAAAAAAATCCACAAAACTTTTAAGATTAATCACATTTGGTTCTCTGAGATTCACTGACTGACTGCTTCCCTTCTCTCACCTTTATAAGTCAGGATTCCCAAATTTAAACCAATGTTGATGTGACTCTGAAAAATTTTCTAAGCAGCCAACACATAGCAAAGTTTACTCACTCAGAAACCCACTAGCTTGGAGTCCACGTGGGCTCACCGTGAGCCCTGTGAGTTTCCGAGCCGGTAACTGTTCACTGGAATAGTTAACCCCATCGTTCTCCCAGGATTGCTGCTGGTGGTGCTCAACTGCCAGCCATGCACATGGCAGCCCACCAAGGAACCAGGACACCGGCAGACAGGAAGGACCTCAAGTTGGAGGATAATGGCTAAGGGACCTTGCTAATCCACAATACCTGTTTCTCATTAGAAAGGTGATCAGACCCGAGTTATAGATATGTTTCCTCAGATTATAGATAGCTAGATGTAATGAGCATAAAAGTGAAAAATTGGGTCAATAAAGCAGTTTTATTTTTTTCCTGTTTTTAACCTCTGTGTTGACAGAATGCTGAGTTGACTTGTGCTCCCCACCCCCACATTCCACTCCCACACCCCCCACCACCAAATTGGCTGATAGGTTTAATTGAATTGACTGAATGTCTTTGTGTCATGTAGACATAGCCTCATTTTAATCTCACCAGGAAATTGGAACATGTGTTGCAGCCTCTGTTTTGCCAAACAAAACTGGCCAGTGCTTAGATCACTGCTGCTTAATGATATCAGATGTTTCGCCTCCGGATAAGGCCTTTTCCCTGTTCTGGTTCCCAAATTTCCTACCGTATTTCAGTAAATACAAGAGAGAGGACTCGGTGTTAAGAGCCCACTACCCTTTAGTGACTGTGTTAGTCTGGGTACAGTAGAGAAGCAAATCCACAGAAACTCATATATGAGAGAGTTTTAGATAAAGGGTAAGTGCACATCAAGAAAACATCCCAACCCAGTGCTGCCCAAGCCCACAAGTCCAACATTAACCCATATGTCCGATACCAATCCACAAAGTCCTCCTCCATCTCACAAAACACACACAATGATGCCAACTGCAGGAGGAAAGCCGAATCAGTGAACATGTAAGCATCTCAGCGCTGGCAGGGGTCTCCACATGGCTGCTCCAGCACCCAGGGCTGCATCAGGGTAGATTCATGTGGCTTCTCCTCAGGGATGTCTTGCAGGAAGTGAGCCTTGCCAGGTGAAGCAGGGGACTGGCTAAGGTAGCTGCATCCTGGTCCGACCATCACAAAGCAAGAGACCTGAGAACTAGAAAGGCGAGGCTCACCAAGCCATTTATCTCTCTGCCCTTCAATTAACCCCACATGTGTTTATTGGCCAGGTTGTCACAATAAACTTTAACTATCTCAGGGACTAAGTAAAGGATGTGTATAGATGGGAAAATAGCACATCTATTCAGGAATGGCAGTGTATATATAATCCGGTCTAACTCTCATCTTCTAAATATCAAGAGATATTCTAGGCAATATGAGAAACAAAGTGGCATTTGAAGGTGCAAATAGCCTAATCGCTCCACAAGCAGAATTTCTGGAGAAAGTAATTCCTAGTAGTTACTCTAGCCTGTGACGTGGGAACTTGGAAGTGTACGGGGTTTAATAAGTCTTGAGTGACCAGTTGCTTACTGTCAACCAGACAAACATGGAGAAAGCATCATCCCACCCATGAGCAAGTCCGTTTCGTTTGGCCTTGAATGAATTCCCCACTTAGCCTCTTTGTGCCTCATTGCCCTCCACTATAACATGGGGGTTTGGACTCTTGGGGATTACCTTGCAACAATCTTTATTTCAGCTCCCTAAATGACCTTCCAATTGTCACTTGCCCCCATATATCTCCTGTGACTTCTTTCTACGTTGTCAAAAGTTTGGCAAGATGGCTTAAATAATCTCTGTAGTTGCATGCAGGCATGTGGCTCTTAGGTTGGATTGTTGTGATTTTAGGCACCATGAGTCAGTTCTAACACATAGCAGCTCTGTGCACAACAGAACAAAATGCTGCCTGGTCCTGCACCATCTATGTAGTCATGGTTGGTCAGTGTGTCAATATTTTTTTGCTGACCCCCTATTTTACAAATATGATCGCCTTCTCCAAATAGCCCCTCCTGATAATAGGCTCAGAGTGCATGAGTGGAAATTTTGGCATCCTTGCTTCTAAGGAGCATTCTGGCTGTCCTTTTTTGAGATAGGTTTGTTCATTCATTGGGAGTCCATGGACATTCAAAATTCTTCACCAATGCCATAATTTAAATGCATCACTTCTCTACAGGGAAAGTCAAAAGAGGGAGGGACCTCCTGAGTCACACTTAGGAGCTACCTTCTTTGAGGTGACGACATGTTGAAAGGAGATCCTTCCCAGACTTTTGAAAGAAAAGTTTTCTTCCTCCTTGGCACTGTTTCAAAGTGAGGTTCCACATCCAAAGCTTGTACGGCTATGTCTGGCAAGGCTCCAGAGGGCATGCCTGTGTGTCAGAGCCAAAGAGCTCAGGGCTCTGTACCCTGTGGCACAAATGGTTGGAGCACAGATTACAAAGGTGGTGGCTTCCTAAGGAAGTGATTTGTGAATCCTCCTGCTATCACATTAACTGTCCCCTTTGTCTCCTTCCAATGACTGCATCCTGTCATTTGAGCAAACCATTCAAACACAAATAGTGATTTTTTAAAGCCATAGGCTGTCTTCTTAGTATAAACATTTGAACTTCAGAAATGCCGGGAAGCTAATCTTTTTATTAATTTACCCATGTCAGTGAACGAAGCTGTTTTTAATGGAAGGCAGGCTAGTTTGAGTCTCATGATGAGAATTCAAAACTAACTCAGTTACTTGTAGGCACGTAGTGTAAGCTCTCTGAGCATCAATTTCCTCACATACAGCCAGCAGTTAAGACAGGGAGCTCATTGGGTCCTTGTCTCACTTCTTGTATAGGTCTGCATTGCCTACTGGCCATGATGCCATTGTTGCTGCTGCTGTTAGGTACCATTGAGCCGCTTCCGACTCATAAGACTCTGAGCGACAGAACAAAATGCCAGCCCGTCCTGTGCCATCCTCCCCACTGCTCTTGTGTTCGGGCCCAATGCTGCTGCCGCTGAGTCCACTGATGTCATCCACGCCCTTCCGCTTCTTCACTGACCGAGCATCATGAGGTCCCTTCTCCCGGGACTGGTCCCTCCTCATCACATGGCCAAAGCACATGAGACGGAGTCTCAGGCCCCTCACTTCCAAGGGGCGTTCTGGCACAGTACATTCGGTGAAGTAGGACGTTGTGTGATTTGAAAACAATAGTAAAACCTTAGGGGACCCTGTGTCTGTTTGTTCCATCACTGCTGCCCCTGCTGCCACCCTAGGTGCTGCTGGCAGAGGCAGGAGGACGTGCAGGGGGCAACTGGAGCAAAGTGGGAAGAAGCACGTGGGGAGGGAAAAGATGCCCCGCCCCACCTGCCGCTCTTCCTTCCCATGGGAGCAGCAGGAGCAGCCTGTGCCGCCACCACTGCTGCCCCTGCCCAGAGCCAGGCCCGCGGTCTCACCCGCCCGTAGCCTACCCTGGTCCTCTGCCGGAAGGGTCTGCTCAGGGGGTCTTTGAAACGATGGGGCTAAAATCATAAACCTGGATAGCTACTGCGGGAGAAAACCACAGTGACTTCATAGAAGCATAGACATATAACTGGTTGGGTTTTGCCTGATGTTTCACCGTTCATACCCTGTATGTGCTTACCTACAATGTGCTCAGCATAGATCGCTTAATAAATGTAGGGCAACGTTCCCATGCCATCTGTGTACCATTTCATTTGTCCTTTGGTGGAACACTACGGTGAGACTTCGGAATTGTTCTTAGGGACCCGCTGTGTCCGAGGAGGAGGCTAGCTGTCACCCACCGTTTCACCCACAGTGAACATGGGTCAGCCAATATGGAAACCCAACTCTCATACATACACTTAAATATATATAACGCAAGCACATACATATTTATATGTACAGGTGCATGCATGTAATTCCTATGTAAGCCCAAACCCAAACCCATGGCTGTCCAGTCTGTTCCCACCCACATAAACTCTGTGGGGCACAAGGGATCAGCTGCGCAGGGTCGCTAACCTCTAAAGCCATCTAGGATTAGATCGCCCATCTTCCCTCCCGGAAGGGCTAGCGAGGCCGCACTGCTGACCTGTCACTTCGCAGCCCAGCACTTGGCCATGGACATGTCGGACTGCTCCTCAGAGAAGTTCTTACCTGCAGGAGCCAATTAAGTTCTTGCCGAGACTTAGGGCGGTGCCTGTTTCCTACTACATTTCACGTGCAGCTTCTACTGTTACAGACTTTTAAAGTGATGTCATTAATCCAGTCTTCCCACATGTTTCCCCCAGCGTGGATTTCCTGTCGTTTCCGATCTATAGCCTGCGTTAACAGCACTCCTTTTTAAAATTCTCTTCCTCAGCGTGTGCGCCGCGCTCTCACCCCCTACCTTGCTTAAACTAAAAACAAAAACGAAAAAGTGAAGCTAGAGATGTAAGGATGATGGGGGATAGAATGCACGTGGATTGCAGGAATCTGAAAGTACGGCGCTCTCGATTTGAGTGCTATGTACCGCCATTGAAGCCCTCAGTGTTGACTCCGTCTGTCACCCTGAGCACGCAGTCCTTCCTCTGGGAAGGGAAGTCGGGGTTCTAGAGTTAGGACGATGGGATATCCTCTTTTGTTTGTTTGCTTGTTTCCATTTCAGGAATTGTAATCGAAACAAGATCTATGCCAACACAATTGTAATACGGAGTTTTGTACAGAGGGATTACGGTTTATAAGGCTTCAGACTATAAACACTCACCCGTGATGTATTGACTTTTCCTGCTGGTTGTAACACAACAGCACTGGAAGCACGGAAGGCACAATCCTTTATTAATGAGCAAGTCCGTGATGTCCATCGGAGCTCAAGTGGTGATCTGACTGGTTAATCAGATAGGAAACCCCCCCTCTCCCCGCCATTTTTGGTTCTTACATCACTAGACTTTCCATTTCGGCTCAGCTATTTAAGGAACAAGCTTGTGGATTTCATCTCCGCAACCATTCCAAGAACAAAAGTAAAGAAGTGCATAAGCAAAGGTGGTCTTAGAACTTGAGCACGGTCCTCTCTCATATGAATGTGATGTGTGTCGATCACAACGTCAAAGCCATCCAGCCATCCCTGAAGAAAAGGAAGCTCCTGTGCTTGGCTCTACTTCATGGTGAAAAGATCCCAGGGCTCTCCTTCCCGGGAAGAAAAGAATGGCCCCCATTCACTGTGTGTTGCTTTTCTAACAGCTACCTTATTAATGAGATCTGCTTCGCCTATATTTATTGACCTAATTATGTCATTTCTCCCCCCACTCTTCCTTTCTGCAGTCCCTGGATGGATTTGTATTTGCACTAAATCAAGAAGGAAAATTTTTATACATTTCCGAAACAGTCTCCATCTACCTAGGCCTCTCCCAAGTAAGTGAAACCATTTAGCTTCTCTCTAACGATTGTGGAGGCTGCTGCAGCCTTGTCGTTCTCCGCTGCGTGTCACTCAGTTTAGCATGAATTACCAAATCTAGTGTTTAATGGCTCTGCCTGACTCTTCGCATGCAGTAAGTGAGAAAGCCGTGTGTCAGTATTCAATGTTAGGAATAAACTTGTGCTCAAAAACTCCGTTTCCCCCTTCTTGCCCCCCAAGGATCATGATTAATTTATTGAGAACAAATGAAGTTTCTTCCCTCCGTTGTTTTGAACTTTGAAACCTCTGTGCCTGGTAGGAGAGGGACACACTAATAGTGCTTCCCTTGTGTCCTATTACCGGATGTTTATGGAGTCCCCTGCATTATCCTGGGAGCTGACACAGTGACAGGGAGTCATTTGGAGTCAAGAAACGCTGAAGGAGACCATTAAAACGTGTTGCAGGGAGGGGCCCAGCAAAGGGGCATTTGACTGCCTTTGCAGATGGTTCCTAATGCTGAAAGAAAATTTCATAAATTCGGATAGCCTTTCTTGATGTGCAGCTTCATTACTCACATGTTTGTCAGTGGTTAAAAGAGAAGGGGAGGAAATGATGGTGGTGGCGGGTAGAGCAAGGAACAATATCCTGGTCTCCTTCAACACAAAAATATTAGTTCCAGAGGATTCTGAGACAGCACCTGCCGAATGCTAAAATACCCTGAAGGAAAGTTCTCAATTCGGCTAATCAGGGAAGAAGTTTTTCTCCATAACAGTAGTGTACATCTGGGTATTTGTGCCCATACAGGTGAAGGGCTCAATTTGACCCTTTACATCTGATGGTTTGGCACAAGGGAAGTGCAGGCTCAGTGGGAGGGATTGTATGCGTGTGTGTGTGTGTGTGTGTGTGTGTGTGTGTGTTGGTGTGTCAAATTGGATAATTTACCTCTCATTCAGTTGCCCCTTGGAGCTAAAGGATGTGATACGAGCAGTCTGCCCTTTCCTGTGTGAGGTCCACCCTAGGCTTGCTGCTTCTGGACCTTAGGAACCCTCCAGCATGGCTAGAACCTTTTGGCTGCTAATGAGTTTGCTGGGTGATGGCTAAATCAAGGAAGATGTTGGGAAGAGAAGTATTTGACATTTGAGGGAGGATTGGGGGAAGAGGAGAAATGCTGCCAAATGTGGTTTTGTAATGTTGAGAATCCTGACAAGGATCCGGTTAGACCTCCTTGAAACACATGCAAACTATTGGTTATAGCGTGCAGAGTAATTCTGTTTAATGTGGATTTGGGAAGCCAAAGGATAGACACTGAGCTATTGTTAACTAAATATTCGTATTCTTGTATCTCATTGAAATCTCTGGTTTGGTAATAGCCTGTAATAGGCTTTAAGCCCCATCCTAATCTGTTTGGGACCTAGTATCAAGACTCTCCAGTTTGGAAATTGGTTTGCCCCACCGTGTTGTTATTAACTGGAAGCACCACTGTTTGTCATTCTGCGGTGCCCATCGTCATCTGTGTTATGCATAGTAGCCAACAAAGTTTAATAAAGCACTAAAGAAGAAGGATGAATAATTAGTTTAAGCAGGTAAATGCTAATTAGGGAACTCCTGCAAAGCACCCCATTATATACTAGCTCAAAACACATTTTACAGCCCTGGTTAGTGGTAGAATCCAAATTCTGTCAAGGCAACTGCATTTTCTGTAATTGAGATGTGTATGTTTGCTTTGCATAACAGATGGCTCTGTATGCTTAGACTGATAGCTAGGAAAATAATAATTGCATTATTCTGGCCAAAAGAATATTAGCTCTTGGGTTTTGGCCATTTCAGTCAGTCCTCCTGCCAGCACAGCATATGCACATATATGGATTGGATTTTCAAGGAAATTGATGCATCTGGAATAGTGTGGCCATCTGAAATATCATCTGTTCAAGAAAAACTTGGCTTTAACCCTGCGCTGGTTTCTCCTTAAAAGGCAGTTTATTTCATTGCTTCTCGGCAGCAGTGTCGAGTCCCTCACCTCCTCAAGTCTAAGACAAAGAAGGGAGGTTTCTGCCGAATAAGGTGCCTATGTAGGCATGGTGTGATCTTTGGCCGTGGCTGTGGAGTGAGTAGCTGCTTTATAGGTGACTGGTTTTTGAAGAGCAGACCAACAGTCAGCGTACTGAGTCGTCAGGGGGTAGACTCTGGCCAGAACCCGCTGTTGTTTTCGCCCATGTGCCACGCTGGCAGAACCGGTCAGCTATGTAGGGAAAGGCTCTGAGATGGGGGACGGACAACAATATTTTGGCAGCATTTTGCAATCAAAATGATGAAAGGTAAATCCATGAAAGTGGTGTTTGCATCTAACAATTTACTTATTTAGAATCCCAAACCAAAGTCTTAGAGCATTTTTGGCTTCCTGTGGCAACAATATGGTAAGATCAGGGTCAGTTTTTGAATGCCCAAAGCGTGAGGGGTAAATTCCAAGCTAAATTTTCAGCAAGGGTTTTGAATTCAGTTGCGCTTCCAAGTCTTACCAGGGTCATTGCGATTCCTGAGACATAATCCGGTCCCAGTTCTTCATCGCCTCTCTCCGCAGGAGCAGCAATGGTGTCCCATGTAAACTGTACTCATACTTACTGAATGAAGCATTTTCTCTTTTAGAAATACACACAGACACACACCACACTTAATTTGTTTTTAGTGCCAACCCAGTGCCCCTGCTGTACAACCTGGGCTGGGTGACCCGCCCATTGACTCCCGGACAGCGGTGAGGAGCTTTGTAAGGTTAGGGCCCCTCCTTTGCTTTTACGGTCATTTCTCACATAAAGACAGTGGGAGCCTGAGCCCACAGGAAAGCCCGGCTCAGGAACACTGCGCGTGTCAGAATTTGTTCGCCATCACCTCGCTGTGTCTGGGTTCCTAACTGTAGGATAGTCCTTTCTTGCTTTATTTTCTTTTCACATATAAATGCAGATGGTGGCTTTCAAATGACTCGTGCTCAGGGAAGAATTCAGATTCTGTTTTTGGCCCCTGAGAAGAAAGCAGGGAAAACGACTGAGTGTGGCGCTGGACCGTGCAGTAGAGACAGCCTGGCTGATTTTTTCTTTTATACTACTCACTGAAGAGCCCTGGTGTAAGCATTGGACCAAGTTCAAAGGTTCAAATCCACTAGCCACTCTGAGGGACAAAGATGAGATTATCTGCTTCCCTAAGAATTTACAGCCTTGGAAAGCCTGGGTCAGGTCACTATGGATCAAATTCTAGTTGGTGGTGGTGGGTATACTCTATGGAGCACACCAGTGCCTGGAGTTGAAGCCTGGTGTGTTGGCAATTATTCTTTGAAATTATCCTCATATTGGTGTGTTGATGCGAATCAGCTGAGCTCTAACAATGTCCAGACCTTCTCAGCTGCCCTTTTGACTTTGTCAGAGGTCTATACTTAAATGAACCTCCACTGTTGATTTGTGTAGGAGCCCTGGTGCCGTAGTGGCTACAAGTTGGGCTGCTAACCACAAGGTCAGCAGTTTGAAACCTCCAGCCTCTCTTCTGTAGAAAGATGAGGCTTTCTACTCCTGGAAAGAGTTCCAGTCTCAGAAACCCACAGGGGCCATTCTACCTAGTCCTATAGGGTCACTGAGTCAGAAATGACTCAATTGTGGTGGGTTTTCTTTTTTCTTTTTTGGTTGACCTATGTAAGGAATAAAGCTGATTCTGAGTCCTCAAGGTGAGGTCTTACCTTAAGGAGAGCCCCCCAAATATCCATGCTGAGTTTGGTTTGCAAAGAGAAGAAATGACCTAGACCAGGTGTTGGCCTTCAGAGATGCTGAGGAAAACTGCCTCGCTGTCACAGAATAGACAAGTGAGAACAGGAGAAGCAGACAGAGCAGGTCCCTGAACACTAAAAATGTTGCAATGGTTTGTAGCCAGCTTTTATTAAATCTCTTCTAACATGCAAGGGGTTTAATCACCACAGAATTCACAAGGGAATTTACATGATAAACAAGAAGCATTTCTAGTTGGTATAAGACATGAAGCTTAGAGAAATATTTATCTGTTGGCTTCCTCATTCCACAAAGGACTTGAAATAGCTGGCATAAATACATACAATAAAATAACAGCAAAATCGAAGTAAGAAATCAAGGGAGAAAAAAAGATCAACAAAAGTAGGCCATCACTTATCACCATGGAATAAGTGAACACAAATTAAACTTATAAGAAGGGGTATACATGACTGAATCAAGCTTCAAATTTAGCGGTGTGCTTCCTGGTAACCGAAGCAAAAAGGGAAATACAGCCACCCATCAATAATAGCAAAACAAACCATTTGTTCCTAAAACTCAGCTTTCTGCTTTTGTATTTCTTTGGGGCTAACGTGTGGCTTGGGCTACATCAGTTTGCATCCTCTGGCGCTCACTTTCCCAGCAAGACGCCAACAAGCCAGTGAAGAGCATGAACGCGCATTTACAAGGGTCAGAAGCAGACAACAGCCACCGTAGCCCCTCAGCCACTGGCATGCCAGAGACCACGTCAAGGGTGTGACGCTCCGGCACCCAGGCGTCACCACAGCACTGACTAGTTCGGTGGATGATGTGTTTTTAATATGCCTTCACGGAGCCACACCCAAGGAGCCCTTACCTAGCAGATTAGCAGGCGAGTTGTTA
>NW_022103915.1:73301517-73316533 GCF_000313985.2 Echinops telfairi | reverse complement strand
TCTTGGAAACCCACAGGGTCAGTTTACCCTGTCCAGTAGGGTTGCTATGAGTCAGGATGGACTCTGGCAGGGAGTTTTTCTGCTGCTGTAAAAACCCCCAGGAGCAGTTCTCCTCTGTCTTTTAGGGCTGTGATGATTTGGAATTGACTTGATGGCAGTGAATTTGGGGTTTTTTGTTGTTTGTTTTGGATCCCTATTCAGATCTCACATTTTCGTTTGCATCCCCATAAGCGGCCACGTTCTAGTCCCCGGAGTCCAAGGTCGTGGGTCGGTTCTCCAGAGGACAAAGGTGAACGCGCACACCCTTGAGAGCGAGGTGAAGGGTGAGGCTCTTGAAGCGCTCACGTGCTGCTAGCAAAATGCTTGTCAGTTATCGCAGGGCCTCACTCCAAGGGGATCTAGAGCAAGTAGGGAAATTAACAAATGGTTATGGCCATGCTGTCATTAGACAACCTGTCTGCTAGACCCACCCTTGAAATGTGTTCTCCTCCCGCCACCCCCAGCCTCCAGTGTCCAGCATGCACATCATGAGTCATTTCCTTTCTTCCCACCAAATCCCCACCCTCCGGTAGGATGTTTCCTTGCTATTGCAAGCCAGCCAGAAGGGAGCTGCAGACAGGGTTACAAATTGGCTTGTTTCAAGCCAGCTTGCTGAAAGAAAGAGGCAGGAGCGCGACAGATAATAATAAGGGCTAATAGAGGTGAAGGTGAAAGGGGTAAATGGTAGTTTTAAATTTGCTGCCGCTTTTTTTTTAAAAGGTATGCAGATATATTTACCATGAACTCCTTTCCCCATCCTGTTGTTCATCTCCATATTTCAGATTTCTCTGCATTTGTTATATAGAATGGCAAATAAAATTATAGCTACAGCACACAAGTACAAGGTCAAATAAATGACAGAGCTCAGTCTGTTTGTGAAGCTATTCTGAAAGGGAACCATGGTGCCAAATGTGGTTTATTTGAATAATAAAGAAGAATTAGATTCCCCTGATAACTTGGCTGAGGGCCAATAAATCACTGGAGGTTAAAGATGCTTTGCAACTGCCATGCCTCTCTTTTGCTTTTCTGAAGTGCAAGCCTCCTCTCTTCCATTCCACGTTTTTTCAATGCAAATCAAGTTAAGGTTCCTATGTGGTTAATACCCTCACTTCTGTGCTTGTAAAGGATATATATTTCTTTAGTGGTGGTGGAAAAAAAAAGAAGACATTAGCTTTCCTTACAAGTCATTACTCTTGTTTGGCATCATCACATCCCAGAGAGCTGGAATATAAGAGGGGAGGAAGGTATTGTTTCAACACAGCAGAGGGAATAGAATGATGAAGTCAAGTGGCAGCCTTTGCCCCATTAGTGTTTTCAATGTATGCAGGGCTAAGATAACCGGCCTTCCTTCCATAAATGAATGCAGGTAACCTTCCAAATACTGGTTGTTTTGTGGGGCCACCCCCACCCCAACCCTTTACAAAGTCTTTCAAATAAGCACCACCTTAATTTAAATGAAAAGGAGGCAGTAGGATGTGCCTGTAGTTTTCAGTTTGGGTTTGTTTGTTTGTGTGTGTGTTTGTTTGTTTGTTACAGGGAGTTGCCCCCCCCCCTGTACTCCTCATAAAAAGTTGATCACTTCTGGGTGTAACAAAGAAAAATGCCCTTTTGAATGTGGAGGCTCTGAGGGTTTAGAGACTATTGAGAAAATATAAGTATCAAAATAATTCAGAAACAGTACAAGGCACAGTGGCACATTATCAATTTACAACATTTAAATTGATAAATGCTTGGTGGGGAAGGCCTACAAGGGCACTTTGAAAAGCAAATAGCGACCTGGTGAAGAAATTGATTTTCACCCCCCCGAAAATGACTGCATGATGCATCATTTGACTGCATGCTGTCCGAGTGCTTGACAGAGATAATCTCAGCAATCCCACGGGTGACCTTATCGTTCGCACCAGGGCAACTTTGTCTGCGCTCTGACATTGTGCATGTCAAGGTTCCTCCCGGCAGGATCCTTCAGGGAAAAAGTTCCTCTGTTCGATCCAGATATTGAACTGCTCGCTCTTCCTCCTCTTCCCGCCACCCCCTCCCAAATAGGTGCCACTGTGCTTCCTGATTCCATCCATAGTTATGAGTGGGCCAGGCAGGAGAGCACAGCGCTCAAGCCTGCGCCTTTGCGACGGCCCTATTCCCTTTTCTTTCACTGCCTGCTTGGGGATCACCTCTTTCAGCAGGCTTTGTTTGTTTGTTTTTTAAGCACCAGAAGTAGGAATATCCCCTCAGGTTTTCCTAGAGCATTTTGCAAAGGGGGGAAAACATCCTTGTACTTCCTGGTAGAGGCTTGTTTATTTTTTCTTCTTTCCCCACACACTTTGCCCGACAAAGATTCTCCAACTGCCTTCATTCATATATGTTAGTTTCCAGGAGTATTTTCTCCCTCCCCATCCAGTGATTCATGGCATTCCACTAAAAACTTCCCAGAGCGGGTAACAATGCCCAGCGGCCACCCCACCCTTTGCTGTTTGGCTTGGGATCCCAGTGGTACCCTCTGCTCCAGAGTTTGGCTGAAATCCGAGAGGCTTTCTGAGGATCAGGGGTGTTTAGAAAGGACTTTCTGCCAGAGGAGAATAACTGACAATTCTTTTATGTTTAGGAATTTTCTGTTGATATATATGGATGGATGTGTGTGTGTGCGCTGCGCGTCTGTTGATCTGTAATCTCTCTGCCACACAGCTTGTCGTTGGTAATTAACAATTCTTGATTAGCCACTTCTTGCAAGCAGCAAATCCCGTGGCTGGTTTGGCCCCCTGAAGCTGCAGCCTCCGCTGCTGCCTCTGACACCCTCAGTTCACCATCTTCAACCCCTTTTACCTCCTTCTTTCATCCACAACATTAATTCTGAGTGAACAAGACGTGCTTCCTTGCTTTTGACAAGATTTGCTGCAGTCTCATGCGACAAAAACCCCACACTCATTCCAGATTCAGAAAGTAGGATTTATAACAGCATTTTAATTTAATGTTGGATGTCGAACATATAAAGAGATCACAGTAGTACTAGAGCTGAAAATTGATGCCGTTTTTATGAGTGTCCTCTCAGAAGTGGGTGAGAGACGCTGTTTGTGCAGTGGAGCACACAGCAGCACAGTCAGATGAATGAGGATATGCTATCTGCAAGGAATCATATTTCAAGCCACTGTCGGCCTCTATTGATGTGCTCAGAGTTGAAAGGTTATGCTAGTAAATGCCATCTGAATTTCCAGCATTAGAAATCGGTGGAATAATCTGCCGGCTGTCACTTTATGCTCAGCCTAAATGCTCTGCATGGGATATGTTACTTCCTTTAACTCCAAATTAATGTCTGATGACTGGCGTGTGTCTGTCTGTCCTCATGCATGCTTTCATCACTCCCCCGAGTGGCACGCTGGCTTTTAACAGGTCTGCAGAGTAGGCCAAACATCTCTGAAAGAAAGCTCCCGAATGTTGATTCCTTTGAAGGTGTTTTATCTGGGCAGGAAAGCTACAACTTGGGAAGTCTGATGGAAAGGGGGCTCCTCTGGTGAAACTCAATCACAGGTTCTTGGGACAGGGAAAGGTCACGGAAACAGGCTAGCCAGTTTCAAAGCTAGACATTGAAGACCTGCTGCACGTCCCACCTTAATTCCGGGAGTTAATGCGAGCAAGGGAGAAGAGAAGATAGAGTCTCTGTTTGATGAGATCAGAAAACCTAAAGTCAGAGGAAAAAATTCTTCTTAAGGAGCCCGCTTGTTACAGTTGTGTGGGAAGTCCTGTATTTCCAGATTCATCGTTAAAGTAGAGCACGGAGCAAAAGTAAGCTTAAGAAGAAGATTTACTCATCATTCTAAGTGCGTAATTTATTCATTTTTAAATAATGAAACAGTGTTTTTCTGAATTAACCCATGTGTTATTCATGCAGGCACGGACAGAGTCAGGTCCTGGGTTTTCTGGAAAGCAGTGCACATTTCTCTGCCTGTCGAGCAGCACTTTCTATATGGTATTAGTTTCGTGACTTATTTTATTAGGCAAAGTTGTTAAGTTAAGATAACTCCTGCCCATAAGGTGGTGCTTGGACAGGCAATATGTGCAACCAGATACCGCCACACTTAAACCAGCTCGCCTCCTCCCGTTAGCCTGGACCCTCCGCGAGGGAGGGGCAAACGCAGTGGCTCAGATGGAGAATACGAAATAATTTGGCTTCTTGGGAAGGAGGTCATACAACCGTTAAATGCATGTGAAATCAAAATTTCATTTCTACACACACAAATTCAATCTAGAGTGGGTTTAGCTCTTACGTAAGAAGACAGGTTTTCATGAGGGGATAACATAGCCAACAATTCCAGTGATAATTTCAGCAGGAATATAATAAGGAAACTGACTTTGGATTTTTGCATGAGTTCTAGAACTAGGCTGATAACCTGAAAATTGATGCCACTTTTCGACAACAAACACCCAGTGGCTTTTTCCCCCTCCTCCTTAGCCTCTTCCCACCCCACCCCACCCTACCCCAGCGCAGCCCCCAACCACCACATGTTTACATGACAGTCCGAAGATGCAATCTCTTTTTCCCAACAGTCATCTTTAAAGAGGCTGCTAACAGTGGTTCCAATGATTGAAAGCATCTTTTGCGGTATATTGGTGTAAACATATGTCTGTCCCCATGCCTGCGTCCGTGTATAAATGGACGGAATTGGTTTCTCAGCGCGTTGGTTTGTGTGCATACTGCATTTGAGCTGCAGCTATAAATTAAGGGCAAAATGATTCAGTACAGCAGCAAGCCAGGTTCTCCGCTGGGTGTCTTGTCCCCTCGCAGCCTCTTGCAGCAGCAAATTTACACGTTCAGTAATAAGACAAAAACTTTCTCTGATGGCATTAATGTTTAATGTGCTGGCAGATTAAATCTATTGCTTTCAATAACTATGCAAACTTTTGTAGAGTGAGAGAATATATGCAGAAAGAAGTTTTCCTTGGGAAGGAAAAAAATAAAACGCGGTCTCTGTGATGTGGGCATTTTTAGGGCAATTTTTTTGGACCCTCCGTAGATGTGACACCGGATACCTGTAAGCCAAGGCTGGGGTTAGGTACATCTCAGAAGTTGGCCAGCTCGGTCAGGAATCCAGTGTTTGGATGCCGGGTGAAGAATCGGAGAATCCAGGCTTTGAAGAAACAAGTGAATCAGCCCAGAGCCCTCTCCCTCCTGCTTGGGCCCAGGGCTCTTCCTTTCAGTAATTCTTTACCCAGGAAGCTATAGAAGACTGCAGAACACTGGCTCTCAATGTGGAAAAAGCGAAGGTTTTAAGGAGTGCACCCATTAAAGGATGGTTCACTGCATGAACCTTTGAGTTTTATTGTCATTCTGCAGTCTGGCTTGACTTTCACGTGTTTTCTTCATATGACACTTTACAAGATGATTGGATCTGATTCATCAAAGTCTCTGATGGCCAAACTTTATATTTATTAGGAGCTTAAAAGACATTTACGCAAAGCATGCCTGGCTATCAATCAGGGAGACGCAGAGAAAGGCTTCCAGGAAACAGGAATGGTATCCTTAGGTAGAAGGAGGTGCTTTCCCAGGAAGTGCACAGAAACTTGTAAGAAACTCCAGGACAAGCCAAAACTTGGGAAATGACTAAATCGAGCTATTTGTCTTATAACATCTTGCCTTGCGTGGACACTTCCTTTCTGGCTTTGAAATGTCCACGAGTGGATCCGGTATCTCATTGGCACAAGCCAAAGACGGTCAAGGAAAGGGGGCGAGGCACCTCTTACGGTTCAGTCCCTCAGGAATGAGCGCGTGCAAAGGAGAGGCCGTTGGCACACATTTTGAGGGCAGGCAGGCGCACTACTCTTAATAAACACAAGAGCCCCTCTGGTTTGGTTGCCAAGTGCAGGGGGAATGTTCTTTGCAACCTGCTCATTTGGGCAATGGGCACACGATCCGATCCAACTATTGATTCTAGTTGTCCAGGAGCGCTTCAAATCATGTGCCACGGAGATCCACCATGCTCACAATGGTCTGTCTACCTAGTTGTGTGAATTAGAAGATTCTGTACATCCCCGTTGACAGAAAATGCAAATTCAAGGAAAATAATAAGTGAGACTGGGAACCAATTCCCTGAAATGAAAAAAAAAAGAAAGGAAGAAAGAAACGTATTTTTTCCAGTTCATTAATTAAAATTGACATTGCAAAGGTTTGCGAAGACGAAGATGGGACCGTGCCATTTCACTACATTTCAAAACCTTTTCACCTGAGCAGACAAGTAAATCATGCAATTACTGGGACTCATTCAGCTCTTTAGTGAAAACACGGGCCTGCAACCTTGGGTGTTACAGACATTGAAATGAGAGGAGCCGCACTGAAGATATTTCTAAAATGTCACAACTAGGCCATGACACTGGCGGATATGTTTATCCATTCATTATCACCGAGAACACCTGGGGCGGTGCTCAGGAAATCAGCTCGAGCCTTTGAAAAGCGTTCTAAAAGAAGCACAGATTAGCAAGCCGAGGAGGAACCAGACAATCCTGAATCAGGATGTTGCTCGTTCGGATCTGTTTGGGGGGCATCAGCTTCTAAGTCACCACAGTGTCAGAGCTGACTGCAGCTGTCAGCGGCAGGGAGGCGAGAGAGGCAGCTGTGACGCTCTGAAAGCACGTGTGTCCTGGAGATGCAACCCGAGCCTCCGCTTTCTGTTCTGTCAAATGAAGACGCTCCATCGGCGGCGGTTCCCCTTGTCGTTTCTCATTCGTGCCTTGTGCCTCTGCGAATCTTGTCTAAGGGGACACGAGAGGCAGCGCTATGGTCTGAGAACCAGGGCACCTGGGTTCTGGCCTGGCCTCTGTTCCTAATCGGGCTGAGTCATCTTGGAGAAGCCTGGCTGTGAATTGTCCTGGCGTGTAAGGAGGCAGACAGGGTTTCTGCAGCCCCTTCATCTAGAAGCTGTGTGCTCTCCGCAGGGCCTTCCACGCCGGACATTTTCTTGTAAGGAGGTGGGGGAAGGGAAGCTTGGAAGAAGTAAGCTATTTTATTTTTAACCTTCAAAGGAATTTAGTTGAGCAGATGCTACCCTGAACTAGTCAGAGTCGAAAAGAAATGATATGGCTTTTAAAGGGCACATCTACCATATCTACTGGGGTAGAGTAATTCTGGCAATGCTTCAAAGGATATAACTTTCGAGGGTAAAATAGGTAGGCTATGGAATGAAATCACATATGGAGGCTGTCAAAGTCTCCTACACGTTCAGTACATTTATATAAGTGCAAACGGAGGCTGCCGAGATGGAGCCCCTAACAATTTCCTGAGAAGACTGCTTTCAGATGATCTGATATTATTTGACTACATTACCGCTGTCGAAGCCGAGGACAACTTTTATGATCAAATATTTTGAAATTAGTTTTCCTCGTTGGCAGATTATCTGAACTATGAATTGCTCTCGTTTGAGCACTTGAAATTGAAAGGCTTTTGGTAATAGCAATTATATAAAAACAAGGGGACCGGAGTGCTGTATATCATGCTGACGGCGGTATGTTTATAGGTCAGTGATGTCAATAACTGCAGTTCTCCCAGATGCCTCATCGTTACCCTTTCGTTCCAGGCTAATGTAAAGGACAGACTGACTTTCTTTTTAACAAGGGGATTTCATCGTAGAGACAAAATACTGATTCTATCGACGCTAGACATTTAAGCATAATCAATTAATATTTATCACATTTCTCCAACGTTGGCTAGGGTGTCTGAAGATCAAAAGAAGTAGGAAGCATGGGAAAGGCATAAAGTTCAACACCATTCTGAGGTCGCATTATTCGAATGCTCCCTACTGCGGTGCTGACTTGGCCTCGGAAGTTTTCCTCTCCTGGGTGGGTCTGGCCGCTTAGATTTAGAGCCTCGCCGTTACCAAGAATTCTCTATAACCGGCAGCTATTAAGCCCTGGCTCTGTGCCAGATGCTATTCTAACCACTTTACCTCCAGTAAAATTTATAATCGAGCCATGGTTAGATAGATTCGCTCTCCCCACTGTGTAGATTAGGAAACAGAGGCAGTGTGGTTCAGTAGCTTGCTCAAGGTGATGTAAATGGGAAGTCCCATTGAACCCCAACAGCTTGCTTCCTCCGGAGCTCACACGGGTAGCTCTTTCTGCTCCGTGGCCTCCGTGCCCTTCTCTATTATTAGTAAGTGGAATCACTCGCGTTCTATGGGTGAAGGGAAACTGAGGCTTGGAGCAAGTAAGCATCCTGCTCAAAGTCCTGTAGTAGCTATCCTCACAGTATCAAGGGGTAAACACAAACCTTCGAGTAATGATAAAATTGTATGGCTGCTTTGGGAAATTTCCGTACTGAGCATTATTAAAGATCTTCTCAGATTAAGTAGGACACAGGACTCAATAAAGATCTAGGCCCAAGACACCAAGACAATTTTCCAAATGTTTAATGTGCATTTGTGCATGACCACACTTGACCATCCTTACTCAGAAGCCAACATGTGACAAACGCCATGTTGGAGGCTGCCAAGATGAATATGCCTAGTCACTGCCTTTAGCAACCTGTATCTCTAAAAGAGCATAGAGGTGGCAACCAAGCTATCCAGCAAAAACCAAGCCTATGACTACCATCCAGTCGACTGCAACTGACAGCAACCCTGTAGGACAGAGGTAGAACGGAGGTCTCAAGGTCATAAATCTTTACTCAAGGAGACTACCATGCCATTCTTCCACAAGCAGCTGCTGGGGTCAGACCACCAACCTTGGGTTAGCAGCTCATCACTTAACCACTGTGCCTCTAGGACTTCTTAACCAAGCCACAAATAGTAGGTGTCAAATATTTTAAGGAGTAACAAATGCCACAAGTTTTATACAGAGCTACGCTAAAAACCATGGGACCAGAGAATGTGATGACTAACTCTGCCAGAAGAAGAAATGACATTTTTAAGGGCTTGACACGCAAGTGGGCATTTTCCATGGAAGGTGACATTTCAGACGAAGGGAAACGTCCCAAGTCCTTATGCTAAAGGGTGGGTCTGGAAGCATTGGGCCTGATAGGAAAGAGCCTGGTCAGAGGAACCAAAGGACATTGACCCTCTCTGTTAGACGGCTGAGGAGCTAAAAAGTATTTAAAGGGGGAAAGTATGTTATTAGGTTTATGCTCTAGTAGCACATAACTATATAAAAATAATAAACTAATTCTGGCAAAAAAGAGAGCAGGTGGCATCTTCCAACTAAAAGACTGATAAGTTGTCCAGGGAAAAGACAGAAAAGGCTTACAATAGGGTGGAGAAAAGGAAACGAGTGATGGTTAAGTCCAATTCTGACCCAAGGCAGTCCGGTATACATCCCAGTAGAGCTGGGCACCACGGGGCTCTCTAGGACCAACTTCCTGAAGCAGAATGCCAGGCCTTTCTTTTGGGACACCTGGGGGTAAATATAAGCCCCTAACATTTTAATTAGCAGCCAGGCACATGAGCCATTCAGAGTACCCATGGACTCTTACACTAGGGTTAGTGGTTATCATGATGTGCTGTCAAGTGCATCTGGATTCATAGTGTCCCTTTAAGAAAGCGTCAACTGCCTCCATTGGATTTATTCGTCATAAAATGTTTATGGAAGAGATCACCAGGTCATGCTGGGTTTAATTGGTAGCTGCTAGGTTTGAACCACCAACCTTTTACTTAGCAATGGAGCACTTAACCCCTACACCATCAGGGCTCCTTCACCAGGAGGTACATCAGTGGAAAAGAGAAGAGTATAGATTAAAAAGACTTTTGCAGAAAAAAGCAGAGCCTTGGTCACTGATCAAAGATGCTGGGGAGTAGGGGTGAAATAGCATTTCGATGGCCTGGTTTCATCTGGGATACAGGGTATTTAAAAAGCTTGTGGGACGTCTGTTGAATAAAGCTCAGGAGGGAGGCTGGGATCAGAGTTAGAGGCTGAGATGTGGTTAGCAGACACCTTCTACCTGGACTCAAAGAAAGTAGAGAGAATTATCATAGAACACTCAAAGTGCCAGGGGGACGGAGCTGAAGTTACTGAACAAGCTGGGAAATCCTGGTTCACTGGCAGGTAGAAGAAGAGAAAGCAGCATGCAAAAGGAACCAGGAATCATCAGAGCAAGCGGGAGAGTCTGCTCCTCTGGGAGAACTATGGGAAGTTGTCATTAAGAAAGTCCAAATAAAAAAAGAGCCTCAGAGGAGATGTAGTCGAGTGTCCAAAAGTTCAAAGAGTAGGAGGGCTTTCTTTAAGACGGTACTGCATCTATCAGAACACTACCTGTGGTTTGAAGAGCGTTAGTGCGAGTAGTGAAGGCTGAAGGCAAGATGCAGCCGGTGCAAGCCTAGCCTCCAAGAAATATGGTGGGAAATGGAAGAAGACGTGGAGCTTGAGGAAATGAGTTCATAGATCTAATTTTTAATCTCAGCTGACCTTACCATTAAGTTGAGGAGTTACGGCATGTAAAAAAAGAAATCGCAAAGATTAGAAAGAGAGATCATCATTGAAACTAGACCTAAAAGCTTCTTGTGGGAAAGGGAGTCCGCATGAAGCTGGGAGATGAGTTCAGAATCTCCCTAGAGAGAAGGGGGGGGTGGGGTTGTGCTGCTTGAAGTGCGCAAGTATAGAGATTAGATTGACGGGGGTTCAAAGAGGCACCTACACTCCTCTTAGTTTCTTGGTTTCCATCTTCCTCTGCTCCAGGTGTATCATAAGAAGACAGTTATTCCTGTTCGGTTATGTCCCCCAGACGCCACCCACCCCTGGTGTAGTTAACAGACACGCTGAAGGACCAGGAACCCCGGGCAAAAGGGAGGATGAAAGCAGAAAAGGACAGGGCTACGACCGGTGAATGTTGACCTTTTGCCTGCCAAATTCTGTCCCTTTATTGTCCCATGAGCTGAACTTCTAAGGCAATTCTAGGAGGGAGAGTGGATTCCGTGAACCAGTGCTGCATACAGTGAGCTATTAGCAATTGACGCACGCCTCCTGCTGATGACCTCTCCACTTTGAACTGATGATTAACACCATCTTGATGATCAAAAGCCAAGATCAGGGATTGCATTCATGGATTCCCCCGTGTGTTAGTCTGGGTAGACCAGAGAAACAAATCCATGGACACACATGTGTATAAGAAAGAGATTTATATACAACAGCAATTGACCATTGAGAAAACATCCCAGCCCAGTCCAGATCAAGTCCATAAGTCGGATATTAGCCCATATGTCCAATAGCAATCTATAAAGTCCTCTTCAGACTCATGAAACACAGGCAATGACGCCGAATGAGAAGATCAAAGGCCAGTGGGTAGAAAGTCCTTGGATCCAGTGGCATTGGAAACATCTCAGCACTGGCAGGGTCTCTGCATGGCTTCCCAGGGCTGCATCAGGGTGGGTCCATGTGTTTTGTCAGCTGCTATGTCTCCCAGGGTGTGAGCAGAGCCTCCCACCTCCAAGGAGGAGGAAATACCGGATTTCCCAGAATTCTCAGGAGAAGGCCATGCCCACACAGAGGCCTCATTGACTATGATCTGATTGACAAGCTAGACTCCACCCCTATACTCTTAATCCTCAAATTGATAAGCGATTATATAACAACCACACCCCATGAACATCTAAAAATTGGTGGAGAAAGTCAAAAAAGGAGGTGACTTCAAAAATTATGTGGGGAAAATAGAATTGACAGGTAACAAAAACTTTCCTTGAATTTGTGGAAGCTCCATCCTATTTTCTGACAGGTTCGAAACTTTGAAGGCCCGTCCTTGCTTCCCCTGTTGACGGTGGTGGCTGCTGACTGTCTAACGGACTCCACCTCCTGGGCACTCCAGAGAGAACAGAAAGCAAAGCTCCTGCCCCTGGGCCACCTTTACGAAACCTGGAGTATCTAGGGGGCTCTGCTGGCTGATTTTCAGAAGCCGATCAGCAGGTCTTTTTCCCTCTGGAAGCTCTCTGGGACTCTGTTTACCCTGGGCGGACCTGCTGGTGTTCCGTGTCCTGGGGGCGTCGTTTCCAGCATCATCTCACACTGGTCATCAAGTCATTTCCAACACATTGTAACCCAGCGGGTTTCCAAGACTCACTTTTTTACAGGAGTAGAAAGCCTGAGCTTTCTCCCTCGGAGTGAACGGTGGTTTCAAACTGCCGACCTTGTGGTTCGCAGCCCAGTGGGTAACCATACACCACCAGGGCTGCTTAACTCTGGCAGCATCGCCACAGGAACCCACCGAGGTACGGCACACTGCCACATGAGTGGTGGTGGTTCTCTGTACCACTAAGCTCCACTTACGCATACACAGGCCGATGCATGGATGTTTCCTCAGGTCTGTGTGTGCATTTTGTGGACTTACCAGTTGCCCTTCCCCCTCTTTCCGAACCCTGAAGCGTCCTCATTCCTTTTCTGTACCTCTGCCTGCTCCTGCAGTCCATGCCTCCCTGGCAAGCGGAGCACTAAGTGGAGGACGTACAAGGCCTGAGCACGTGACAGCCCTCCGTGAAGCCCTTCGTTAACAGGAAGGGATGGCCTGTTTTGGTTTTGGGAGGTATTTTTTTTTTTTATGATAAACATGAAAAGGGTATTTAGGCATTCAAAATCCATTTCTAATTTTATTCTAATTTTTTTGAGATAGCAAAAGTGTTTCTTAATTGTGACTGGACTTCTGTCTACCATAGTGGCGATTTAGTTGCGGTCAAAGTGGATGGTCTGGAAGGATGACCTGTAGATCGGGAGAGCGTGTCTCTAAATCCTGCCATCTGTTTCTTGAGAAAGAGGGAGAGAAGGGGGGAAACGGAGGAGACCGAAAAAGAGAGAACGCTCAGGAGTCGGGGAATCTCCCTGTTCACCCTTCCTGCTATGCCCCCCACCCACCCCACCGCCAAACCAAACCAAGTCCCCCGCCTTGGCATCGATTCCAACTCAGAGAGATCTTCCAGGACAGGGAGGACTGCTGCGCGCGATTTCCAAGGCCGTGGTCTCTGCGGAAGCGACTGCTGCGTTCTTTGTCCCACAGAGCAGCGTGTGGGGTGGAATCCGTGGCCTTTCGGTGGCCGCGGAGTGCTGTCCACCCCTGTCCTAACAGGCCTTCTCCTCTCAACCCTCGGGTGGAGCAATGCAAACCCGGCAGCCTAACAAACACTCAAATAAGCTGCGATGGTGGCCTGCTTGCGAAAGCCAGCCTATTAAATGAAACAAATGTCCTGTGTCTCTGTCCAGCGGAGGTTAGGCCGGGTGGGAAGGTTGTGAGCACCGGATCCCCTTTGCATTCGATAGCATACACCAAACGGTTCCTAGTGCCATACGAATTTGTAGGGCTGATTGTTTTGTGACATCGGAGTGTAAATTTCCCATCCCTTTCAGTCCCACTGCCATTCTGCGAGAATACAGGTTTTGCACTGATACGCTGTTTCCCGGCTCTAGGCCTGGCCTAGCCCTACTCCTGATGGTAATTTACTTTTTGGTGTCTGTCGCCTTGAGCCTGCCTTCTGACTCGCTTGTTGAATGATGTGCTAATCCATTATATTTTTCAGACAAGTGTATCGACCAGTATAAACAGACTGGAGGGCACAAACCTAAATGAAAGCTATACTTCCCTGAATCATTTAAAAAGCGCCTGCTTGGTGGCCGTGCAAAATAACTTGGCTCTGTGCATTAAGTAAAGGAGAGGGAGCTCTCAATAAATAAAACAAACAAACAAAATTGAAATATCCCTGCCTGCGGGAGTCGAGCCCATGTTTCAAATGTTCACTTATATTCATCTGGGTGTTTTTTTTTTTAGCTTGATGATCAGAAAGGGCCACTTTAAAGTGCCCTTTGCTGCGACGCATCTAGCCGGGAGCACAGCATTTGGCAGCTCCTGCCTGGTAGCACAGGGGGGAAGCACTGGGTGGTGAACAGAAAGGTGGGCAGTTCCAAGCCACCAGCTGCGTTGTGGGAGGAAGGTGCGGCAGTGTACTTGCCTGAAGATATACAGTCTGCCAAACCTGGCGACTTTACTCAGTTCCAGAGGGTTGCGATGAGCCTGAATCCACCGGAGGTCTTGGACATTTGAGTGACACTCTTGCCCACTCCCTTTCACCTGTAGACATGTACAGGTCCATACAAATACAGCGCAGAAAGCAGATGCTTAGAGGAATTGCAACAGAAAACCTAAACCTAGCCAGCCACCTTTTGAGGCTTCCCTTAGAAGAGATGTGGGTGGACCTGGTTACCAAAGGAATTGAGGATGGGGGTGGGGGATACATTTCAAATGAATCTTTCCCAAAAGAAAATGCCTGTGGACCTGAGCTCTTTATTTTGCACGACAGAGCTACCAAAGACAATTTACCTGTTGCAGATGTGAATAAAGGTACTGGGAGTTTGGGCAAGCGCATGCAAACGGACCGGTGCCAAGGAAGCCAGTGGAAATGGTGCTCTTCAATTAAAATGACAAGGCGCCCAGGTCCTTCCCCAGGGGGGTCAGGTTCCGCCCCCACCCCCACCGCCACCCCCACCCCGGGAACCTTCCATACCTGCTGCTTTACAAAGAGGACTACTGGAACCATTCGCATCTCCTCACATCCCTTCACAGCGCCCTGGCTCTGTTTCCTTGGCTGTGTGAGACTTAGTGGGTATCGTTCATGTCTGCCTTAGTCCTAGTGGCCAGGTACTGACCAGTGCAGACCCTCTGTCTGTACCGAGAGGGAGGGGTTTCGGAGGATATTCTCCTCCTAGGATGGTGGCTGCAATCTTGTGATGTGAAGCAGGAGCGTTTTCTGCTTATTTGACAATGATAGAAACTAAAAGGAGTAGTGAGTCGTCCGGGTCACAGAGCCGGTAAGTGGGGAGCCAAGACTTGAGAAAACCACGAGGAAGCTCTAGGGCGCATCTCTCACAGCCCTCTCTCTCTTTTGTCAGCAGTCTGATGAGGAACTCTTATTCTCTCTCCCCTGCAATGCCAGAGTGACTCCTGCGGTTTCCCCGCAGCCTGGCCACCAGTTGCTTTCTACTTTGTAGAGGTAAAGGAAAGGACACGGTTGTAGGCTAAGAAGGCCTGAGGATAGCC
>NW_022103915.1:73277888-73300079 GCF_000313985.2 Echinops telfairi | reverse complement strand
TGCTCAGCCTTCATTTAGGTTTCAGTAATTTTCTCTAGTTCTTTCTAAAGGAAGTTGCAGCCCCCAGTGCCCTTTGCTATGTTGAGAGTTCTATATATCCTCTCATTTTCTCCGTACTTAACAGCTCAGATAGACTACTAGTTTCCCTCCTTTTAAGATATAGCTAATAGAATCAGTAGTCTGGCTTTACTTAACCAACTTACTCATCACTAATAAAACCAGATTTTTAAAAAACAGGTTTTTTTTTCTCTCTCACAGAACAACACTGAAAGGAAGAATTCAATATCATCAGCTTCTACAGAGCAGGGAGTGAGAACGAACTTGTATTTGTTGAGAATGGTTTCTGTGCCAAGCTCAGTGATGGCAGCAGTTGCTATAATATCCAGCAATACTTCATGTCTGTTCAAGAAGATGCTATGTGTTCCAACACTGTTCCCAAATCTATTCAATAAATAATTATAGCATTCCTCAGTTAATCCTTTAAGCAGTTCTACCTCATAACACCTCTTCAGGTAGATTCTACTACCACCCCCATTTTATCCAGAACAACCAATACTCGCTAGAAAGGAGGTTCTCACCTCTCTGCTGGAACAGAAAAGCTTTATGAAAATAGAGTGTTTAAAATGAATGCCCTTCAGCACACATGTGTTCAAAGAAGGC
This sequence comes from Echinops telfairi, assembly GCF_000313985.2. Taxonomy (NCBI): domain Eukaryota; kingdom Metazoa; phylum Chordata; class Mammalia; order Afrosoricida; family Tenrecidae; genus Echinops; species Echinops telfairi. The sequence continues at coordinate 73,299,419 of NW_022103915.1, read as the reverse complement.
AGAAAAGACTCCAAAGTTGCTTTAGTCAACGAATGCACAGCCCTTCTTGATATGATGGAACAAGTGAATTTGTGATACATTAATTACAGCTCAATAAAAATTAAAATAAAATAGAAGTCCTCCTGCTTACACATCTCTGTAACTCAGACTCCATAACACAATAAGTTAATAAATGCAGAAATAAATCCCACCTGTGTTCACATAATAGACGTTTGCAGTCAGAGATGCAGCACCTTTTATTGGGTGAGTCAGGAAGGGCAGTTGAACAAGCTACAGGATCTCAGTATGTGACTCCACAAAATTCATATCTCGGTTCCCCTGCATTTTCACCTGTAAAACAAGAATCATTATTCAAGCTCTCTATATATTCTAATGAGAGATGATAAAGACTGATGAAATATGGATGCATAGAACGAAGGATTCAGAATAAACGTGCTCCTGAGCTCATAGATATGCTGTCACTAATAATGGGATTGTCCTGCTCAGAAATCGTTTCCCTATTCAGTTGTGCATTTAATTATGAGCCATCTATCCCCTCATTCCACCAGTATGCGTCAGGTGTGTGCTCAGTGACTCTGGGGGCCAGGGGGATAAACAGATGAAGAAGCGGGTCTCACTCTACAAGCGTCATACATAAGCAATGCTGTAAAATATTTTCCTTGTAAAATATTATGAAAGATGCCAGCATTCGCTTGTTAGGTCTACACAAAGGCACACATCAAGAAGAAAATGGGAAAGTTCATGCAGTAATACAGATGTTTCCAAACATCTGGATGCTTGGCATCCTGTAGATTTACCGTATGGATCGCCGACGAAGTTCTTTCATTGTATTTCAGGTTTTCACATTTTAACTTGAGTTATCTCTCTGCGTGTGTGTGTCTGTGTGTGTGTGTGTGAATGATTTTACAGATAGCACCTAGTCAGTCATCAAATATTGAGCCTTTTCTATTTTGTTGTCTCGAAACTTGATATGGTTGGTAACAGTTTTATATAGATTTAAAATATTCCAGAAGCTGGACTGGCCATTGAGTTGATCCAGAAGGCATGTATGAGTCAGAGAAGCTATCTCCCTTGAGGGAGAGTTCAGAGCAAGTGTCTGCTTTTTATTAACAGGGCCAAAGAACCCATCTACCTGAGGGTTGATCCCAAAGCTGGCATCTCAGACATGTTAGCCGAAGAGGCCTTGTTGGCTATGAAGCTAAACCCAGGCATGACAATGTGCTTGTAAGATGCCCCCAGGGCAGAGAAGGGAAAGAGCAATCTTTACAGGGGCAGTGAGTGAGGCCAGATGGCAGGTGCGTTTTAAAGGCCGACAGGTGACCTGTAGGCTTTCAGTGCTGGCGAGAGCTTTTTCCATCCCGTCCACTGGGGCCTGCAGACTACCAGCCTGGCACTTGCCCTGCAGCCCCCAGGGCTGTGCAGACCCAGGTGAGCAGGCCTGCAGCCTCGGTTCTTTACAGGTTGAGCAAATAGATGTTATGACTATAAGAGCAAATTACTGGGCTCACTCTATGCTTTCTTACTTTGAAATATCTTGTTTGTCTTCATCTCTGAGGGAAGCACAAACCCAGGCCTCAAACCAACTGCTTTGTTTCATTTGGGATCCCTCCCTCCCCACAGTACCCCTTCCAGCCCACCCTCCTCCCCTCACCCACAAAATGGCTCACATCGTTTTAATTAGTTTCCGTCAGTACTTGGAAAAGCTGGTTTGGAAGAAAGTGCCCCTTCTCTGCTCCCGCCAAACATGTTAATCCATTTATGCTTCTAAACCCAAGTAGTCATCCCACACATCAAAATATGTGAACCTCAGCAAGATAAAAGCTGTCCAAACCTGATTTTGTTTCTACACAGATGGTTATAAACATGACACTAGGATATTAGTCTTGGCTTTTCTTGACAGACCTGAAAATTGGCCATGCAGAACTATTTAAAATTGATAGAAAAAACTTACCCTGAAGTTTACTGTTGATGAACACAAGAGAAAACACATAATTAATGGAAATGCATGTCAGAATACAGAGAAATGTGTTTCCCCCCTCATTTCTGAGTCCAGCCAGAGGTGTTGAGTGGAGGTGATATTTCAGAGGTGAAAGGAGGATTTGCACTCACTTCGATGAAGTGAAATGTGTGTGATGGTTTACACATGCAGTAATTAATTTGTAACATGACAAGTCTTTTAATTAATAATAAGTTCTTAGTATAAAATTAAATCAAAGTCCTAACAAAACAGAATTATCAGGCAATAAGACAAAGTCCTACAAGCATTTTGATGTGCATCCTCTCAGACACTGTTCCATGAATTTAAACTTACCCATGTTTGCCTCATCCGTGACTGCCTTAAACCTTCTATTTTTTTGTTTGAAATAATCTGAACTGTTCTTAAAATGTTAATCATTGCGCCACAAAGTCCTGTTATTGGTTACACTGTATTTCTTTCTACAGATAGCACCATAACATAGCCAAGCTGTTATATTGAATATCTGGGATGTTTCCAAATTTATACTATATGAACTGTATCCATAATGTCCTTGCAGCAACATTTTTATATATGCACTCATTTGTGTATCCATAGGATAGACTTCTGTAAATTGAATCAAAGATACTATGTATTTTAAGGTATTTTCAAACATATAGCTAAGTTCATCTCCAGAGAGATGATATTAATAGACTTTATCAGAGTGGTATCGTAGATTGCTCATTTCCTCACATGCTTACCAGCACTGAAATTTACCCTTCAATATTGTGAAAAATATTAATTACAGGTGAGATGGTGGTCTCTTACTGAGTTTTCAGTCATATCTAGCGCAGACTTCCAGGAGGTGATGCCCAAAATGTTCTGTAAATCTTATGGAACTACATTTGGCTGGACCACTGATTTGTGGGGAACTATGCTATTTTCGTGAAGGTAGTATTTGCAGATGGCTTTCCTAAAGCCATTGCAACCTAAGTAGTGTTACACTGTGTGTAGCCTCTTCTGTACATGCGAGCCTGTGCCTCTGCTCCTACTTTGGTTTTGTGTTAATCCTGGAAGGGGTAGAAGAGCAATAGGTATCATTTAAAGTGTTGTGTTACACTAGCCTTGGCTCTGTGAAATCATTGTATTTCTCTTCCTTGTGTGTCTATTTCCATATAGCACCTTTCAAATTCCCAAAATTCTACTTGAAAAGATATGAACCCTTTCTTAAGATAGGAAGATAATGTTTCACCTGACCCAAAGAACTGGCTTTGTTTAGAAACAAAAACATTGACACCAATTCTTAATTGTAACTCCCGGGTGGGGAGTCTCCATTTGAAAGCACACCTTCAAAAGCAATTCTGTTTAAAAACAAAATCACACAAAGAGCACAAAGTATTGGCAGTCATGAAAGCATTTAAAGTGGACGAGGTGGTTTGAGTTGTAGGAAAATAGTTTTTCTTCAGCTCAGTGTTTCCTTTGGTGCTCATTATTCCAACCAACCAGTTTACGGTGGCTGCAGTCACTTTCCCCAACCACCCGGGCAATCGAGAACCTCATCTCCCTGTGGCCTGCCCTTGTGAGCATGGCTGTCACTTGCCGTGTGTAGTCAGCTCTAACTCACGGTGCGTGGTCAGTTGTGGGGTCAACAAAATGGACTGTAGTGGCCGTGGAGCACCTGGGAGAAGACTCTCATTTGTGTCCTCTGACGTCTCACTTTATATATGTGAGCTGATAGGATAGAATTGAACAAACCACCTTTAAGCCTCGGCTGCTACTAGATGTTGGCGGGTTCTAGGCTTTCACCAGAGGCCAGTCTCCCTTTTGTTTGAGGGAAAAGAAAGACGAGTTATGGGCCATGCCTCCTGTGACAAGTGGAAGATCAAACCATTCTGTTCTACCAAAGAGCCCTGTCCTGCTCGGCGTCCCCTCAGATCTAGTGGGTGTCACATTAGGGGACAGAACACTGCAAGCTGAGAGTGAGAAGGCTAAGAAATGACCTCGCGTCCCTCAAGATAGAAATAGAAATTGGGGTGACTATAAAATTGTCCCTTGGGTGGCTAGGAATTCCTGCTTCGTGCTCTTTTAATAAAGATATGAATATCTTTTAGTAAGCAACTTATAAAACAATCCCCTAAGAGTTGACCTATGAAGAAGCAAGATGAGCTAATGGCTTATCAATTATGAATACCTCATCTAGTCGATGTCTAGGTATGGATGGAGTGCAAATGCATAATTCCGCAGTGAAGAAGGAAACAGTCTACTGCGCCCCCCCCCCAAGTCTATTAGGCATTATTGTAAAGAGAGCAACACCTGGTTATAAGAAAAATGACACGGTTTTAAGAGACACCACATATGTTGTCAACAAAGGAAGGGGCAGGTGTCAAATAGCATTTTAAAAACCTAACTATAGCAATTTAAGAAGAGTAATGGATGAAAGTTGAAGAAATTGCCTGATCCTTATTCAAGACAGCTGTTCCCTGGTGAAGACTAGTTAGGAAAATAGGGCAGCCTTCATAGTCCCAGAGCCCATGTCCTGGGGCCGCAGAGCAGCGTGGAGCCTATGGCAGGGACTGAAGAGGGTGATAAACTGGATAGGAGAAAAAAAATCAAAACTTTAGTCTCATAAGTATCTAACTGAAATATGGTATTAAATTAAGAATGCAGACTAAACACCACTGTATTGCTAAGAGTGCCGATGTCTCCACTGGAAACCACACATGTTTTAATATATGTTAATATGTTTTAAAATGTTACTGTTCTTTTTAAAAAATTTTTATTTAATCATTTTATTGGGGCTCCTACAATTCATCACAATATATAGATGAATTGTGTAAAGCACACCTATACATTTGTTGCCCTCATCATTCCCAAAATTCTCTTTCCTCTTGGGTTCCTGGAATCAGCTTATTTTCCTTTACCCCCCCTCCCCCTCCCTTCCCATTCCCCCTCCCCCATGCACCCTTGATAATTTATAAATTATTATGATATCTTATCTTACACTACCCGGCGTCTCCCTTCACCCACCCCTCTGCTGCCCGTCCCCCAGAGAGGAGGTTATATGTAGATCCCTGTGATCAATTCCCCCTTTCTACGCCCCCCTTCCCTCCTGGTATCGCCACTGTCACCCCTGGTCCTGAGGGGTTCATCTGTCCTAGATTCCCTGCGTTTCCAATTCCCATCTGTACCGCTGTGCATCCTCTGGTCTAACCAGGTTTGCAAGGCAGAATTGGGGTCCTGGTAGTTGGGGGGAGGAAGCGTTTAAGAACTAGAGGAAGGTTGTGGGTTTCATTATTGCTACACTGAACCCTAAGTGACTCATCTTATAGCTATCTTAGAATATCCCTGTTCGCCACCATTACGTCCCATACTAAGTGTTGCTACTTCACACATTAATAAATAGCATGGTTGTTGTTGTTGTTCGGTGCCATTGGGTTGGTTCCTACGCATGGTGACCCTGCGTGCAACAGAACCCAAACGGCCCACTCCTGTGTCAGCCTCACAATTGTTGCAATTGTTGAGCCCATTGTTTCAGCCATTGTGCCAGTCCCTCTCTGGGAGGTCTTCCTCATCATGCTGACTACGTTACCAAGAAGGAGGTCCTTCCCCGGACTGGTTCTTCCTGACCGCCAGGGTGAAGTATGTGAGACAAAGTCTCCTTGTCTTTGCTTCGAAGGAACATTCGGACTGTATTTCTTCCAACACTGATGGGTTCACTCTCTGGGAAGGCAGGGGTATTTCTGATGTTCTTCAATAGCGTAACGCAAAGGTTCAGTTCTTGTTTGCACTTCTTTAGGACATTGCCCGTGTTTTGCATTCCTGTGAGACGAGACGACTGAATTGCCACGGTCAGACTCAAGTGCTCTTTCGTCTTCAGAGACATATTTCGTTGTTAACATCTCAAACAGATTTTTTGGCAGTCCCAATGGAATACATTTGATTTCTCAATTGCTGCTTCCATGAGCATTGATTGTGGGTCCAAGTAAAATGAAATCCTTGACACATTCAAACTTCTTCCACGTATTGTACTGAGAACTTTTGTTTCCCTTAGGTAGGGGTGTCATCTGTATTGCTGAGTCCGTTATCATGATCAGGAAGCGTTTCAGCTCTTCTTCCCATTCAGTAAGCAAGGCTGTGTCATCTGCATATTGCTTATGCCTTCTTCCAGTTCCAGTGCCATGGTCTTCACATAGTACAGTTTCTCAGACTATTTGCTCATCCAGGGAGATGGAATAAGTTTGCTGAAAGTTTACAATCATGGTTTATACTTTTCCTGATTTCAAACCACACTGTAAGCCCCAGTTCTGATTGAACAACTGCATCTTTGTCTCCTTACCGATTCTCCATGGACACAGTGAAGTGCCCTGGAACTCCCATTTTTGCAATGTTCTCTATAATTTATTATCCACACATTCTAATGTCTTTGCATAGTCTATAAAGCACAGGTAACATCTTTTTTAAAAATAATTGTGTTGGGGGCTCATACAACTCTGATCACAAGCCAGCCATCCATCCATTGTGTCAAGCACATTTGTACATTTGTTGCCCTCATCATTCTCAAAACATTTGTTTTCTACTTGAGCCCTTGATATCAGCTCCTCGTTTTTTCCCCTCCCTCCGCCACCCCCTCCCTCATGAACCCTTGATAATTTATAAATTATTATTTTGTGATGTCTTACACTGTCCGCTGTCTCCCTTCACCCACGTTTCTATTGTCCGTCCTCCAGGGAGGGGATTATATGTAGATCCTTATAATCGGTTCCCCCTTTGTACTCCACTTCCTGCCACCCTCCCGGTATCACCACTCTCACCACTGGTCCTAAGGGATTCATCTGTCGTGGATTCCCTGTGTTTCCAATTCCCATCTGTACCACTGTGCATCATCTGGTCTAACCAGGTCTGCAAGGCAAAATTGGGGTCCTGGTAGTTGGGGGGAGGAAGCGTTTAAGAACTAGAGGAAGGTTGTGGGTTTCATTATTGCTATACTGTACCCTAAGTGACTCATCTCCCCACTACCCCTCTGCAAGGTATGTCCAGTTGTCTAGAGATGGACATTGGGTCTCCATCACGCACCACCCTCATTGACAAGGATATGACTTTTCTCCCCGCCTTTGGTGTTTAAAGCCTGGTCCAATTCCTATCTTTACCAGGGCACATCCTTTGGTCTAGGCAGACTTGTAAGGTAGAATTGAGGTCATGATAGTGGGAAGAAGAAGCATTACAGATCTAGAGGAAAGTTGTGTGTTTCATCGTTGCTACACTGCACCCTGACTGGCTCGTCTCACAGGTAGCATCTTTCTGGTATTTGTTTCACCCAAGATCTGTCTGTTATCAGCCATGATATTCCCGATTCTAAGCCCTCTTCTGAATCTAACTTGAATTTCTGATAGTTCCCTGTGGATTTTCTGCTACAATTAATTTTTAATTATTGTCAGCAAAAATTTACATGCAGTATTAATGACTTTCTTCAGCAGTGTTTGTATTCTGTTGCATCACCTCTCTTTGGAATACCCCAAAATAAGGTCTCATCCAGTCAGCCAGTCAGGTAGCTGTACCCCAAATTCCTGGGCATGGACAATAAGTGAACCATTTTTTGAAATGTTTTCATTTGTATTCCATTCATCCTTGAAGGCATGATTTTCACCCATGCTTTCAGTGCAGCTTGGATTGCTTCCTTCAATACCATAGGGTCTTGATCATATGCTACCTTCTGAAATGGTTGAACCCTGGCCATTTACATTGGGTACAGTGACTCCGTATTCCTCCCGTTTTTGTTTGATACTTCATCTAGTGGTCAGTCTTTGCCTGTGGTTGCGAAGAGCATTCGGGTGGGGTCAACTCAAACCCCCTCTCTGTGCAACAGGACAAAACTGCTGGGTCCAGCGCCATCCACGACGATTGCTGTAGTTGAGCCGCTTGTAGCAAAGGCATCAATCCATCTTGCTGAGGGGCTTTCTCTTGTCTGTTGACCCTCTACCAAGCAAGAAGTCTCTTGGCAGCAACTTGTCTCCCCTGATAACTTTTCAAATTATGAAGCATTGCCACCCTCGCTTCTAAGATGCATTCTGCCCATACTTCTTTCAAAATAGATTTGTTTGTTCTGATGGTGGCCCATACTACTTTCATTGTTCTTTGCCAAGGCATAATTCAAATGCATCAATTCTTCCACAGTATTCACTATCCCTTTGTCCAACTTTCACATGCATATGAAGTGGCAATGCCATGGCTTGGGCCAGGTGCACCTTAGTCCTCAAAATGCATACCTTTGTCCTGATTCGACAACATGCAATATCCCATTGATCTGTTCAAACAGCTGCGGCTTGGCCTATGCATACATACCACATGAGAAAAATGACGTCTTATGGAATCCCCATTATTTGCAATGTTTTCCATAGTTTGTTATAGTCAATAAAACACCAGCTTGCAATCCCTAGTTTCAGCCAAGATCTCGATAATATCAACAAAGATTCCTTCATCCTCTGTCCTCTTGTGATCCGGCTTGTCTTTCTGGCAGCCCCATGTCAGTGTACTACTATAGCTGTTTTGAATGATCATTGGCAAAATTTTCCTTGCATGTGTTATTAATGATGATTGTTCAGTAATTTTTGCATTCTGTTTGGCCACCTTTATTTGAAATTGGCATAAATATGGATCTCTGTTGTCCGTTGGACAAAAGGTGTCTTACAGATTTCTTAGCAGACGAATGCCCTTTCAGCTTGTTGAAACACTTCCGTGGGTGTTCTGTCCATTCCTGGCGGCTTATTTCCCACTAATTCCTTGAACACAGCTGGGATGTCATCCCACAGTACGGTTCTTGACCATATGCTCCCTCTTGAAATGGTGGAAAGTCGACCAATTTGTTTTGGTCTAGTCACTGTACATTCCTTCCTTTTCTTTTTAATGCTTCTAGCCTCATTTACCATATTGCCCAGGGAATGCTTCAGTATTTCAGCTCAAGACTTGAGGCTTGTACCCCTCGATTCTTTCAGCTTGAGGCATGCTGAGCGTGTTCTTCCTGTTTGGCTGACTTCCTCCAGGTCTTGGGACCCTCCCTCATGAGGCTCTCCTGTGTGTCCTAATCTGCCTTTGAAATACTCTGCCCGGCTCTTTCATGCCATCACTTCTTCCTTTGCTCTGGCGTCTCTGTATTCTAGAGTCTGTCATGACATCATTTTGATGGTTCTTTCTTGCCTTTCTAATGACCTTTTGCTTGCTTGCTTGTACGATGCTCTAGTGTCATGTCCCCACTCATCTGGTCTCCAGTCGTTAATGCTCATGATGTCAAATCTGTCCTTGAGATAGTCTCTAAAGTCAAGTGTGAGACGCTCAGGTCATGTTTCGGCTCTTGTTGACTTTAAATGTTTCTTCAGTTTCATCTTGAAGTTTCATATGAACCTTCCATGGTGGATTCCTCAGCTGACCTCTAACCTTGTGATATCACTCATGATATTGACCTTCACTGTGGTTTCCTTCCCCCAAATGTGCCCAATTTTATTCCTGTGCATTCCAGCTGGCTAGGCCCATAGGCATGGTCTGTTGTTCGGTACCTGTGGGTCAGTCTGGGTTCGTGGCAGTGTTGAGTGATGGGCGGAGGAGACGCTCTGAAGAGGACAGGAAGAATATACGTGTTGACATCGGCGGCTCACTGGCAGAAGTCTCCCTTTCCGTGCAAGAAACGTGGTTTGTTCCCTGGCCAGTGTATGCCAATCATAGCTACGACATGCTTTTCAGTGAAGGCTTGTGTGTTGCTATCATGCTGGATAAGTTTTGAAAAACTTCTTGACGAATGTAGGAAGAAAGGCCTGGTGACATAGGCCAGGGCAGTGCTTTGTTCGTGAGGTGTAGTAGGCCAATAGCAATTACAACAGATAAAGGCAGTATGGTTGAAATCTCAGGTATTGAGACGTGGAATGCCGGGGACCAGCAGTTGAGAACCTTTTCCTGGTCCTGCCATGGACACCTCCCCACCCATCAAGAGATGGTGTAACCTTTCTCTGCTTCATTCTCTTCATCTGCCAAGTGGGGCAAATATGCCAAACAAGGTAACATCTCAAAGAACTAATTTTTTTAATTGAAATTACCTTACAATATCTTATCTATTGTGTGGTCTCTTAGACAGAAAGAAAAATCCTACCTTGTGAGTGAGAAACCAAAACAAATAAATCAGAGATACATTGCTTTTATAGGAATCTTAAACTGTGTAACGTTAGCTCATTATTGCCCAGCTAATGCCATTGGGCCAAAGCTTTTACCTACTTACATGTTCATTTACTATTCCGCTGAGATCCATGCTGGTTATTAATGCATTTTAGACGCAGTCTGAAGGTCTCAAAATGTGGATTTTGAAACTCAGGCAAAGTTTTCAATGGGCTACCAACAGACATTACTTTCAGTTCCTAAGAAATCTGATGATCTTTTTTACTCCCTGGACTTCTAGAGTTCTCATTGAACTGTTTGACTTTCACTCCCTTTGTAGTTACTGCTGTAAAAATACTGGGAAAGATCACACCTCCTGATACCTGAGGTTATCAGAAACACTCCGCATTGTCACAGTTCCCTATTGCCACTAAGCATCCAGGGAGGAGTGGGTACAAAGCACCTACCAGGGACCTCAGGAGTATTTCTTAAGGAACCACCAGAAATCACTGTAGCAATCAATTCTTGGGTGCTCTACTTTTCCCTTTTTGAGAGAGAGAAAATTCGGCAGAAAAGAGTGTATCAGGGTGAAACTGTAGGAAGTCCGACGTTCCAGGGGTCGGTCGGCCTCTTTGTGGAACAGCCTGTCCCACGTTGTCATCGAGCCTCCAGGAGCACAAGCAGACCTGCCAGTTTGAATGCAGAGCTGCAACTCTCTGAACAAGAAGTGGGCTACACCATTACCAGAGCCGCTCTAGTTTGGGTTCTTGTTCAAAGGTGTTCCGGTTTAAGAAGGTGAATGATCAACGATCTGCACTTTCAAAGCAACCGGATCACTTTCACCAGTCATTGGCCTGGCAGAATAGCTCCTCATCTCCCCGAAGGCTCCACTGACGTCCACGCTCTACCGTGTGGGCTTTGTTGACACAGATGACCTGGCTTCCCCAAATTTATTTTCAAATAATCTTTATGAACAGATAACTTTTGTGATTAAAAGAAAAATCTATAAATCAGGAAAATGCAGCATATAGAAACTAGAAAACATGTTTGGGCAAAGGCACGAAATTATGCTTATGAGAAATAATTATATATAACAGTACAGATTTTAAATATTAACCTATACTTCCTGGTTCTTATTTTATTTGGCTATGACATTGATTATGCCTGATATTACAGCAACTAGGAAGGGAAGGGAAATGAAACAGTTCTTTTAAATGGTTTCATGCCCTTTGGCCCATCTGTGCTTTCCATAGGTACAGTTGTTCACATGGTTTCCATTTGAAAAGGAGTTTGATTCTAGTATGTTGTCAATTAATCAAAATTAGTACACATCTATATGTAATTGTGTAAACAAATGTATTTTCCATGAAAGATAGAAGGGTTTATGCCAATAATTACAAAATGTATATATTTTTAACATTGTGTTTTACCTAGGGGAATAAAATTAGCATTCATGATCTATGTAGGAATCCCTTAAGTAAGCGGTCTTATGTCATAATAAAGCTTAGTGATGGTGGAGCCAACTGCCTAGGTTGAAGACTCACATTTAGTAATTGGGTGACCTTGGGAGGGCTTTACATGTTTCTTTACATGTTTCCATTTAAACATGGGTTGCTTTAAGGGACGGTGACTACAGAACCTCAAATGAATCCAATGTGTGGAACCCAGCATCTTAGTATTTGTTTGATAAATCTGGTTTACTGCACCACATCTTTTCCATGCTACCAGTAACACTTTGTGGCTCAGCTTACAAATTACTCGACTCAGTCAAATAGTTCCTGAAATTAAAGATTTGCCTCCACCATGTAATTAGTGTTTAAAAAATAAAGCCAGGTTTTTTAAAATAGTTTGAGAAGTGAAAAAATATAAGACATGTTTTCTAATTATGAAGCTGCTGTCAGAAAGGTCTATAAAAGCAGATGTACTGTGCAAATTAGAGGTTAAATCCAAGATTCCTATGGCTCTAAGATAGTTCCCACTACAGCCACAGCTGTATCCTGTGGCGACTGAAATCAGGTGTGATGTGAACATATTGTCTCCAAGACCAGAGTTCCCTCCATCATCCTCGCAGATGCAGGACAGATCCAAATATCCTTCGGCAATCAGAGTCTGCTCTGGCACCACCTGCTAGCAAAGATTTTGCAAAAATTGAACTTTGGATGCTTGATCTTTCAAGTCTCTCCAAGATCCAAGTTCCCCTGAAATAGGACTTAGCTTAAGTTCAACCTGTCAGATGGTTCATCTGGGGAACGCTGCTCATTCCACCACACCACCACCTTTTTTCCCCCGTTTTGCTGCTTAATTTTTTGAGCTGATAATAGCTCATAGGTTCTCTGAAAGCTGTGAGCGAGGCCTTTCTAAGTCAGTATTGCCATCACTTGATCTTTGATGATCAGGCTCACCATGTGAGCCAGGCTCGCTGAGGGAACACTGCCTCGCTGCCCATATACTCAGACTGGCTGGCTTGTTAATAAGAACTGCTCAGAGACCTCCTCCCTCAAATTACTCATTTGTTGTGCAGGCATATATTTTGCTTTTGTCTTAATCTTTCCAAAAAAGTATTCACCTAAAAGGGGAAATATTGAAATGTTTCCTTTCAGAGCTTTATCGGGTTTATCTGGGGAAATTTTCTGGTTCGCTCTTTTCTCCCATTCGGAAAGATCTCCATCTTCCTTCTGGATAGAAGCAATTGAATGGCTTTATCCAGTTGGGGAATTACGTCCGTCCTCTATTAAGTAGAGCACTTGGATGAGGATCATGCTACTGACCGTGTGAGATGGGGTATGGGAGAGAGAAGAGGGGAATAATTAAATTCTATTTGCAGTTGAATCCTGCTTATGAAAATGAGGAAGGAACAATCAATATAAGAAACCACTAGTCCGAAACCTTCAAATATCTTATTTTAACGGCCGATTTCCATGCTGGTCAAGCCGGATGGGGTTCTATGATGACATCAGCACATGTCTAGGAACGTGCCTAAAATCACTGAGGGCTCAGTCAGTGGCCTTCATTGCAATTGAACTGTTCACCACCCAGGTCAGTGAACTTGATTCAAAGTATCGTTCCAGGTGGGTTGGTAATTCCTGAGCCCTCATCCACGCCCCTCGAACACCATCCTCTTTCAGTCGTGGTGTGGTTTTGTGGTTCTGGTGGTGGTGATGCTCTGGTTTGGTTGGTTGGTTTTTATCACACTTCAGGAAAGGATCAACGAGATAAAAAGTAGTCTCAGGTGAGGTTCTGGACCCACCCCTCTTGGCCTGCTTATCACTATTTGAAGATGTCAACTGCTAAAAGCCAATTGGTCAGAGAGTACAGTTCCCCGAGATGGGAAGCGCATCCTATTTCAGGGTCAGAAGTTAAAAGCATAAAGAAGTACTTTGATTTTGTCGAGGGTGTTTGTGTGGCTTGCTCTGTTGTGATGAAGGTGAAAATTTATAACTGGATCAATTGAAGCCAGGATTGCTGTTCAGCTAGACAGAAGAAACTCTTTAGGATCTAGGCCACTTGGGAAAAATGAGAAGGCACCAATAATATCCAATTGTGCCAAAATGTTGACCAGATTCCAAGAAGTACCATGATGATGTACAAATGGTTTATCAGCTTTTGAGATTATCTCTGAGAACTGCATATTAGTTTTGTAATAAGGTAAGGCTAACAAAATCATAGCAGACTCCCAAATGACATAGTTATTTTCTGGGTCAAAGAGAACAGTACAGTCAACAAATGAAGTTTTCGAGAACCGGAGACCTCGCAGGGCTTTCGAGTGGCAATACGACCTCAAGTCCCTCACCTGTCGTCACTGAGTACCATGCTCGACATTTTGTTTGGGGCCAACTGGCCTACAGTGTTAAGGCATATGCACATAATGCTCATGGATAGATATACTGGACTCTGGGCTTTGGGACAAGTGGCCCACTTCCTCTTGATCTCCTGTCACCCTGACGGGGACCTGTGGAAGAGGAGTGGCTAGCAGGCCTTAAGGAGAGGGTATCAAAGGAATTGGGGCCAAACACATGTGTTGTTAGCAATCCAAAAGAGCTACCCAGGCTTCAGCCATTCTGTAATAATAATAATAAACTGATAGTGCTGATTTTATGGTATGCTGATGGACACCAGACCCGAGGAGCCCCGTTCCACCACAAGTCCCACCTGTCTGCTGTAAGACAGACAGAGAAGGGGTCATGTTAAATTGTGGCAGCCTGTCCTTTTGTCATTGGCAGTCAGTCATTCTCTGAATCCAAGCAGCTTAGGACAAGTTCGCATGTATGACCCCTCATCCATTCCGTTTTTATATGTTGATTGAGCACCTCCTTTGGCCAAGTGTTATATCCGCCTTGGTGATAAGCCCTTGTGCAAACCAGGCAGGCCTCTGGCTATAGTGGGTGACATGCTGGGCTGCTGCCCACAAGGTCAACAGTTCAAACCTACCAGTGGCTCTGAGGGCGAAAGAGGAGGCTTTCTACTCCTGTAAAGATTTACAGAGTCAAACCCAACAGGGCCAGTCTGACTCTGTCCTGTGGGGCGGCTGAGGCGGGATCAAATTACCTGCAGCGAGTTTGGCTTGGTTTGCGTCACCCCCTGGCTGCAGTAGATAGTGGTAAACTGAGTTACCCGCTGAGGTTCTTTGTTTGTTTTGTCTTTTAACTTGGGAAGCAAAGATGCTGGAAATAATGTGGGTGGTAACAACTGTACATCTAAGTACTAAGGCCAGTGATTTGCCGGCCACCCCCTCACATGAGCAAAAGCAAAGCAAGATTTCCTGGCAGGGCCTTAGGCGGCCATGTTCCTAGACTTTGTATGCCTCACCAGCCTAATCTCATTTGATTCTTACAGTTTAATTGCATTGATAGAAACTACTTATAGAAAATCTTCCATCAACCATGTGTGATTAAGTCTGTCCCCCAAATCTTGAACTCTGAGTCCCTGGAGTTCACCTAAGAACAGGAATCATTCTCACAGTCTCTGCTTATTAGTCTAAGAGTTTCTTTTTGAGGGAAAATGTAGAGCCTAACCTTTAACCTGGAACTGATATGACTGCCTAGGTGACGAAAATCCTCAAGCAAAAGAGCTCAGGATGTCAGCATGATGCGACTAGTATGTGTGTCGTGGGAATCTCTCACACTCCCAGCCAACTCCCTGCCAAGGCGTACTGCCTCCTGTTCTCCCCTTTGCCACTGCGCCGTGAGGTCGATGGAGCAGACGCTACACTAAGCTCGGGCCACTTTTGTTTCCATGTAGAGAGGAAAGGGACAGACTGGAAAATCCACACAGTAACGTGGCGTGAAAATACTGACGCCACCCCATACCTCATATGGATCAGGTCAGCGCATCCTCTTAGAGTGGCTGCCTTAGACCATTGCCCCTTATAAAAAGTATCTTCTTCTCTCTCTGCAGTCTCTTGTCCCCAAACCAAGGGCCCAACTTGATCACATCGACAATCAGGAGTAGTCATCCTGTGCGAAAGACCCTGTGAGAATCACTGAAAAGACAGTGAGGATGTTTGAATGGCAGTCCCTGTGCTCGAGAAATGCAAAAGTGGGTTGTAGACAGAAGATACGGTCACATTCAAATGTAAGTGGCGAGGCAATGCCCCCTGTGACTGAGTGTGGGATGACTCCACGTCTGGGGAGTTCAGAGGAAGGAACCAGTGGCCTGGGCTGAACCAGAAAGGAAGAGATGGGATTTGAGCAGACTACAATGAATGAGTAAAGTCGGGTGAAGGAGTCGAGTCAGCCGAAGGAGCCTAGGCAGAGACAACTGCGTGAGCAAATTACAGTGATGGATATGGACAAGCTATTTTGAGGGACCACTTATTTTCACAAATAAGTGAAATACAAACAAGAATTTGCATAGAGATACGGTAGGAAATAATTTCGAATGGTGGGCCGGCTAGTCTTAAATTCCAAGCTGATCCAAGGATCTTCTTTCGATGGGAGTACAACCTGTTAAAGGTGTTTTGCGTGAGATAGTAAGTGTTCATTTTGGGTTAAATTGTCCATGCATTCACAAACCTCCAGCTTTTGGAAACAAAGAACTTCTGTCTGAAATCTCGTTGCCTTATTTCTCTCAGACAATTAGGATGTATTCTTTAATAACTAATCCAGCCTTGTAAAAACTGCAGACTTACTCGGGAAATGTATGCTTTCTTCTTCTGCATTCTCGTGATGCTTCAGAGAACCTCGCTCAGAAAATCAAGCGGGTGGTACCTTCCATTTGTAGCAGTTGGCCTGGTGTGTGGCTAGATCAGACTACCAGACTGAGAGCACCAGCTACCTATCATTTGTGGAGTGTGTGCTCAATTCCAGGCACTATATAGGCTAGCTGGTTTACTTCTCTTAATGAATACTATCCAGTCCTCGTAAGCATTCAATGAGACAGCCATTACCATAAGTCCACTTTGCAACCGAAGCGAAGGCTCTGAGTAACTTGCCCTGAATCACATCGCCATTAAGTGGCAGTCATGTGGCTTCTCAGGCTGTTTTCTTTGTTTCTGCGGATAATTTTCCATCATTTCAAAGTGTAGCGCACCTATCAAAGTGATGCGTGGGAAATGCCCAGGACGTGTTTTTAAAAGAAAGCAAAGCCACTAGAGAATATTAACAATAGGTAGAAGATACATGGGCCAAAGAGCCCAAGTCAGCCCATCGGGAGAGACTGCAAATAGCAGCCAGCCCCGAGCCCATCATGGACATTTCCGCCAGACCCCACTGGAGTTCACACAGCCCTTCCCACCTTCACCCTCCCAAACTATAGCTCCCTCTTCAGTACGATAAGGGAACTGAGCTGGGTGATGTCAAAGGTATCTTCTTGGATATAGTACTTGCTCAGATCTTAGAATGGAATATCTTATAAAGGACAATGTAAGTGATTATCTCTTTGGAGGGGTCTTGGAAATCATGCGCGTATTTGTGCAGAATGAGCCCTTCCCGGACTGTACAAGTCTCCCAAAGCGGACTTGGGTGTTCCCACCACAACCATCCGATGCACACTTGTAACACCTCCTTCAGCATCATCAAGACTGCTTTCTTGTTGATTGTCACTGAGACGAGGGTATCCCGAAAGGCAAAATTCAATCTGTTCTTTCTGGATTCCATATTTCTGGCACCTACTCAAATGTAAGCAAAGCCTTTTTGGTTGATCTGTGTACATAGTTGTCAATAAAACTTTCAAAGAGTATCTTAAGTTCAGTTGCTTCCACCGGTGAATTCCACTGTTGGCCTTCCTCAAATAACGCAGGACTCTTCTTCATAACTCGCACAATCTCTCTGCTGCTCCCTCTCCTCACATCTCTGCCACCTGCTTTGCTTTTCCTGGGATGAGAGTCACCCCACCTCAGGTCTCTGCTTCCTCAGACTCTTGTCTGGAAGGACGCATTGCCCCAGTGCAGGATTCAACCCTGAGAAAGCCTGACTCTCCCCTCAGCGGGACTGCCTCTGGGCAATTTGGACAGTTTGGAGGACTTTCAGCCTAGATATAACCTTTCCCGAGCTCCACTGCTCTACCCTCAGCCTAGATATAACCTTTCCCGAGCTCCACTGCTCTACCCACAAGGCCAGTCGTATCCTTTATTAGAAGAAAGCTATTTACCCACTGTCTGAAATCCTTCTCTTGCTTCTCCCGGAAAATGGTAGCAGGTGGCTTGAGGGGAGAGGAGGAAGGAAAGTGGCACTGAGGAGGGGTCTGAAAGAAGCTGCTGATTCACGTGACCCGTTTGAAGTTAAGAAAACAACATACTGGCCTCCACGCGGACTTCCTTTCAATCTGCCAGACCAAGAAGGCATCGGGTTGAGAGCACCCATGTTGCTTTCATTCAGTTTTGAATTCTTTATTGTAAAATAGTTATCTTATAACTCCTTTGCTATAAAACCTATTTTATTATGTTCTTGAATTAGTGATCACTTAGACCATTTGTGGCAAGTAGCCAAAAAATGTATCTCCTCTGCCTCTTTTTTTTTTAACTGCCAGTGTTTGAGAAAAGCAGATGAGGTAAAACCATATCCATCTGCCATATCCAGTAACAAACTGGAGAAATCAGCTGTGATTGTGTCTTAAATTATGTATTAAGGGCTTCTAAAAATATTATTTTGTTTTGAATACTAAAATAATATGCTATGAAATTCAAAGTTAGAGTGTATTATCTATTTATGACTTAGATTACAACATATGCACATAAAAATGTTTAAGTTCTTTTATCATTTAATGGTGATTAGAATGGGAGTGAGAGATAGGGAAAGAGGGGAGGCAAGTGAGGTCGGTGGCAGGGAAAACAGAAAGAAAATGTTGATCTCTAAATGGTTTGTTTTCATCGATCATACTTCTACATAGAGCGTAAGGAACTGAAACATGCAAGCCTTTATGTGGCGGTGGTGTTAGTGCTCGTGAGTCAGCTCCAGCTCTTAAAGGGCCCATGGGCAATAGAATCAAACACTGCTCAGCCCTGCACCATCCTATACAGATTACAAGAAATGGTTACGAAAAAATGTTTCAGACTTATTAATACCCTACCTTGGTAGCCACCTAGAAATCTACAGTCTCTCTCCTTCCCAAGGAACTTGTTTTCAGGGAACAAGAAAGCTTAAAAGAGGGGTCCATTTTTCTAGTCCCTTGAATATTGGACTTCTACAGTGAGACCAGCCAAAGGCCCGCTGCTTACCATTTCAGAGCTTTGTGTGCATCCCATAAATTTGGAAAGTGCAGTTTGTCCCTTGCATTTGTTTTACACTTACCAATTAGGAGACACATTTACTGTAAATAGATTTAGCATCCAGAGGTTTCAAAGCTAAGAATATGCACATTCAAAATGTCTTTGCCTTATTTATACGGTGGCTACCACATTTGTATAAACAGAAAATTACTCCATTCATGCTTTATTACTTCTTCTTTTGTACCACAGCCTTGACCCCAGTCATCATAAATTGAGAAATAGTGGGGAACTAATGGAGACAGATGGGAATATGGCTTGCCATTTACTCAAATTGGTAAAGTAATTAACCTCAAGGTGCTGGTTTGCAAGAAAAATTGTTGGAATATCTCGGGACGTCGGTAAACAGACTCCTGCTTTAACCAGTTCTGACAACGGCATCATAAACTAGACTTATTCTGTTCAATTGACCTGTCAACGTCTTGTGTCCAAATAAAGATTTGTATTACAATGCACTTGCTGAGAAGTGGAAGAACACCGCTGCTGTTTCTCTTCCAACGGGCCACTGTTCTCCCCTGCTCGATAGGACTGGACTGTCTCATGTATTCATTCTTCAGCCATATAGTCCTTAGAAATCTTCCATTACCGATGGTGTGACAGCTTCGTGACAGCAGATGGTAGTCATTTGGCTCTTGAAAATGAAATGAAAAAACATGGGCCAGGCTGGCTGGGCTCATTTAGAACAGCAGTGGACAGAGGCCAGATCTAGATTTTATTGATCTAGGGACATCCGGTAATGAAGCCAGCGTTGTGTGGTGGCGTGTTGTTCCCTACAGATTGGGGGGTGGGGCTAGATTGCTGCCGATGATTCTAGAAATCAATGGTGGTCTTGTAAATAGGACCATTTGACCAAACTATGGCAAGAGATTTCTTTTGAAAGCTGACAGAGTTCGCTTATTGCAAACGGGTTTCTCACATGCTCTTGTCTCTTTCACTCGCCCTTTTACTTCCCCTCCCAACCAGCTCCTCTGCCTCCCTGCCCTCTGCTCTCGGTCCTGGAAAGAGAATTTAAATCTCCTTCGCACACTATCAGCTGAGACTGCTTTCGTAGCCGTCAGTCCAATCTTTGGGGCCTCGCAGCTTCCACAGCTTCAGTTAAGTAACAGGGAAAGGGTTGACTCATTTAAGCCGGTACGTCTGTCCATCTCCTATGTTTCAATTTGCAGTTGGTGCAGCCATAAAAAAAATCAAATGAAACAAAAAATAAAAGCTCTTTGTGAGATCACCATAAAATATATCTGGAAGGCATGTGTCATGGGAACATACAGAGTAATTTTCATCCAAAGTAAAGACATCCCACAGGATAGAAGAAAAGCAAGTAAGTTTCATGGTATCTCAATGTGAAGAAAATACAGTCGAGGGACATTTCAGGAGCACTAGGTTATCACGGCTCACTTTCCTTGTGCATCCACTGTGGAAAAGGATTTTCAAGATGGGCAAAGTCTACCTTATGTACACCAGGAAGCCTTCAGTAACCTGGGATCCTCTGGAAGTGGCATCTAGGCACTTCTAGGGGCGCGGATAGAAGCATTGCAGCTGTGGGTTTTAGGGACACGGGTGGGCACTGGTCTTTTTACCTTACAGTAGTCTGCCTTAAGAAGCTTCCAACGCGTTTCTTTGTTCAGAGGCTGTGGTTACATGTTTCCCGTGTAGACCTCTAAAAAGGAAAGGAACTAGATCATTTCTTGTCTTCAAGTTTCATATTTAAAAAAACTATCACTCCTTAGAATTCTTCATTCAAAAAATATATGTGCATTTCCTGCACAGTTGGATAGAATGCTTGCCTATAGATGGAACCTTAATTTCTATTAATCCTGTTGTAATTTTTATGATTAAAAAAATTTTCGAACTAAAACAGCCTAGAGGTCAGGTTCCTTCGAGTGCTGTGATTTGTTGAGTGGGTCTGACGCCCTTCCTCTTATAGCAAGCTGTGGACTGAATAGAACCCACGCAGCCTCCTTCCCCTCCCAGGAATCTACCCTTTACTCCTCTCCCAATGCTAGTTGCCTTTTGTAAAAGGCAAAGAAGAGCGAATGCTCCCATTCCAGCGATCTCTGCTCTCCAACTCACTCATCCCTCTGTGCTCTGTCAAAGCCAGGCTCCTCGGCCTGTTAGCATGTCTCTGACTTTATACCCAATTTAATGTGTGTTTCATGTAATAGGTGAGTTGGCAGTTTTGATAAGTCAGCATGCTATATTTGTCTGACCAAGTGCCTTACCATCAAGGTAAAAATCTCTTAAGATCAGTAGTAGGCTCTAAAGAAAATACGATGACGTCAAGATAGCCATATCCAAATTCTGAGGAATTCTGGGGTGCAGTGCCTACAGCACTTGACTGCTAACCAGAAGGTCAGTGGTTTGAACCCACCAGGAGAAGAGATGCGGTTGCCTATTTCCATAAAGATTACAGCCTTGGACATTCTGTGATGTTCACCTTCCTGACACGATCGCTGAAGTCAAAATGGGTGCATAGCAAATGTGGTGAAGAAAGCTGCTGGTGCCCGGCTATTAGAAGATACAGTGTCTGGAGTCCTAAAGTCTTAAAGGTAAACAAGCAGCCATCTAGCAGGAAAGCAACAAAGCCCACACGGAAGAAGCACACCAGCCTGTGTGATCATGAGATATCCACCAGGATCACGAGATGGGATCTGGCATCGGGCTTCCAAAGACCCAAAACAACAATCATAGGGATGTGAGCAAGGTGGGTCAGATTGAAGACCCAAAGCCCATCTGTAGACAA
>NW_022103915.1:73272380-73276245 GCF_000313985.2 Echinops telfairi | reverse complement strand
AGTTTTGCAGTGATAGCTAATGGGCTAGAATTTTGCAGTGATAGCTAATGGATTAGCGTTTTGTAGTTAAAGCTAATGGATTAGAGTTTTGCAGTTAAAGCTACTACTGGATTTTAGTTTTGCAGTGATAGCTAATGGACTAGAATTTTGCAGTGACAGCCAATGGATCCGAGTTTTGCAGTGATAGCGAATGGATTAGAGTTTTGCAGTGATAGCGAATGGATTAGAATGGCATTAAATATTTTCCTCTAGGCAGACATAACATTTTATAGTTTGGCTTTAAAATAAAGAGTATTTTATCACACGACAGTTTCATTCAGTTATTTCTCAGACTTTGGCACCTGCATTGGCTGGTTGAAGCTTTATGCTTCAACAGAAGAGTGTGCATTGAACTTATTACAATCTTCATTATGCACATGTTTTCAGCAGACACTGGAAGCCATAGAATGTGTGAATAAGACCAGGGTTAAGTGGCACTTTTCCATGTTTTTGCATGTTCGTGTGTCTGTGTGTTGTGTTTATCTGTCTATATTTATTTGCTCTCAGCCCTATGAGAAGTTGAGCAGTTTAAATCCATTTGTTACCTGAATTGTTTTCCCCTGTTTTAAAACATTTTAATTTATAATCAGACAAGAAGAACAGATGTAAGAGTTGTAATTTAATCATTTTATTGCTATCTTTGTATATTTTGAAGAATTAGGTATTGTACTCATGGGAAGTCGTATTTTATGCCTAGTTGGAAAAATGAATAATGTAATAATATGCAAAATGTAAAGTTTTAGAACTTCACTACTGAGGAAGGCATATAAACTAATGATCTGGTTAAGGTCCCCTGTGCACCATAATAAATATGGACTAAATTTGTCATTATAGCTTTAGACAGAGGTTTCAGGCAACAGATTTAATTAAATCCTTTTTTAATATTCATACTTCTAAACTGCATAATTCCCTTCTACTGTAAAACTGAGTGCTATATTTAAACAAACAAAAACGGCAGATTACTAAATGGATATTAGCGTGAAGTCAATAACCATTTAATTCTGGAGAGAACTCTGTACGGAGAGAGTAAGCTTTGCAGAGCCCGCTCAGGAGATCTTGACGTGGATCTGCGAAGCTCGCTCATGGAAGCGGCCTTGTTTTCCTGCCAACGTAGATAAGAAGGGGCTTCTGGCTTGCTGAGCTCATGAATACATGGAGGCAGCACAGAGACCCATTGTTAGTTAGCCGTGAACAGTGGTGATCAGTAGAGAAGTATAATTCTGACTCCAGGAGGGATGTTTTAATGACATTGAGGTAGTCTAGAATAGCTGGACACTGATTGTTTGTTTGTTTGTTTGTTTGTTTGTTTTAAACTAATGCAAACCATTACTCTAAGGTTTTGTCTCCCAGTGAAACTCAGCTCAGGGACTATAGTTTCTCCAAACATCATGATATCCCTTCCTGGATAGTTTTAACAGAGCACATCTGGATTCTTATGTACCTCGACTTTGTGATTAAAAGCTCCATTCTGAATACTTTCAAGGGGGCATTATTTGGTGGAAGGCCACATGATACACAGAAGAACTAAACACCAAATAAACACAAACACCGATTTGGAAGAATTCTTTGGCCATTGTCTTTAGCCCACTTCATGACCCTCCTTGTTAAATCACCAAATCAAGCTTCCCCCTCCCTAGGTAATTATGTAGGTTCCATCATCATTGGGAGGTGTAAGTCGGCTTCAAAGCTGATGAAATATTCCCTTAATGCATTTTATCTACTTGTCCTGGATTTCTGCACCCCCTTAACTAGCTCCCCCCCCCTAAGTTTTGAATTCTAGATCTTAGTGATTCCTGTGTATATAGTGCCTGTCATCAGTGTGGCACACAATTGAGAACACCGAACATAAGCAGAATGAAGTTTTATACAGAGAATCACAGCTTTCTACCTTCTAAGCCACAGAGAACCCAGTAGAACAACTAATCTGATGCCCAAATCATACAGATTAAAAAACGCCAGACAAAGAGAATCCCATTGACGTTCCCTTTGGTTCTATAAAGTACTACTTCTCCAAGATAATATATCAAGATATACAAAGAAAAGTAAGTCATACTCTCTTTCCTCAAAGTGGCTCTCCAGTTCATTAATATGACAACAATAAAAGGTCCCAAACACCAGCATGCATTCTTTATGGTAGAGCATCTGAACTATTAAACAGGTGGGAAAAGACCAGTGGCGGTTTACACATCTAGAAGAGGCTTTATTTCAGGGGTGTGATTCTCACAGGACCCTGAAGAGAGAAGCGAGATCATGAGCAACTGCATTGTGGGTTCCGTTCTGACTTATTCCAGAGCATTCTAACATTGGGACAGAAACATGCCCTGGCTCCCCTAGCAGTTCTTCTGTACCCATTGGCTTGCACCCAACGAGCGGTGAATGCCATCTTTCCTTACTGTATGGCCCTTGTTCGGAGAAATAGACAATCCACTCTGCATTTATGTCATGAAACAAGTTCACAGTTGATAATACGGTCCTGAAGTCAGGAGAAATGGATTCATTTTCATTTGGGGACTACCTTTGAAGTTGGTGAGGGAGGATAATTATTTTCCCTCTTCAAATTACTTTCACACATCGTTTTCCTGGAACTGGCAATCGGGCAGTGCCCCAGGCTGGCACATCCGCACTCAGTTTGATGAGTGTCATTCTGAACACAGTCCTTGATTCGGTGTTAGTTTCCCTGGCTCAGAATTCAGGTGAATTGTTATGCATTTTTGGCAAAGAATTTTTTCTGTCAATGTTAAAACCCAAAGAGGAAAGGTGTTTCCAGGATTATTTGAAACTAGAAAACCAGTCTGGAGATCACATGGAATGTTCTCTCTCAACCTTGATTAATTAAATAAAGACATCAAGCGCTCTTAGTGACATTTACCCCATTGAGTGATTTGCCTAACAGAAATATATATAGTCTTAGATACTAATAAACAAGAGTATCGCCGTAGGACTACTTGGATGTTTGCTAAAATACCGTAACTTATCCTTCAAAGGATCTTAGACTTAATCATTTTTCTATATACACATAAAAAACCAAACTCACTGCCATTGAGTCAAAGCTGACTCACTGTGACCAGGGTAGAACTGGTCCTGGGAGTTTCTGAGACTGTAACTCTTCCCAGGAGTAGAAAGCCCGCTTTGCCCCTCAAAAGGGCTGATGGTTTCAAACCGCTGACCTTGCAACTCACAGCCCAACTTGCAACCACTATACCACAAGGGCCCTTCAATATATGTACATAGGAGCTTCACAAAGTTTTGGTAAAAAAAAAAATCAGGTTTTCCCTATGCATTTTCATAGATGTATGTGTATGTGTATATGAGGCAGGTAAGAAATATTGTTACAAATCATAAAATTCTTTATTAAAATATCAAAATTTGAAACCATCTATCTATATCCTCCATTTAGGTTTATGTACTTCTAAAGGCAGTATTTCCATCTCTCTAACCAATATACACCATGTCAAAATGACAGTTTTGGTATCTTCCATACATACATCCATTGGGTCAGGCATATTTGTACATTTGTTGACATCATCATTTTCAAAACATTTTCTTTCTACTTGAGCCTTTGATATCAGCTCCTCACTTTTTCCCTCCCTCCCCCACCCTCCCTCCCTCATGAATCCGTGACAATTTATAAAATTTTTTTTTTCATCTCCCTTCACCCACTTTTCTGTTGCCCATCCCCCTGGGAGGGGGTTTTATGTATATCATTGTGATCAGTCCCCTTATCTCCCCCCACCTTCCCCTATGGCTTCCTTCAATATTGGTCCTGAGGGGTTTATCTGTCCTGGATTCCCTGGATTTCTAGCTCTTGTCTGTACCTGTGTACATG
>NW_022103915.1:73239534-73270840 GCF_000313985.2 Echinops telfairi | reverse complement strand
CAGTCTGATGGGACAAGATAAAGACTGAGCGATGGGTACGATGTCCCACTGAAGTCTCACATGACAACCCTTGCTACCCTTGAAAATGAACAAGTACATTGTGGTGATGGAAAATGAATTATTTGGTGTAACTATCCTATGCTTTTTCAATGCCATTTTCTTAGAACTTCTTCATATGAGCACCTTTGATCATCCTGTATTTGTTTCATGTATTTTGGTTTTTTGCTGTTAGGACATATATATTCATGATTATTATATCTTCTTGCTGGATTGACTTTTATTATGATCTAATGCCCTTTATCCCTTGTAATAGATTCTGATTTGAAGTCTATTTGAACTGATAACTATAATTTTATTTTAATTAATTTAATTTAATTTAACGGTAACTATTTTAACTGTAATAGATTCTGATTTAAAGTCTATTTGAACGGATAGCACTATGGCCACCCCGACTCTTTTGTTTGTTTATTCTCTTCATGGGATATATGTCCTTATCCGTTTAGTTTCTGTCTCGTTGGATCTTTCTATGTAAGGTGTATTTTTTTCTTTTCTTTTTATTTTTTAAATCTCTTTTACCGCTCTCTGCCTTTTGAATAAGGTGTTGGACCATTTCATTTAACATTATTACTGAAAACAAGATGTCTTCCTCACTTGTTTTGAGAATCTAATTTTTATTTGGATTTCTCTTATTTGCATTTGACTCCTTCCTTATGGTGAGCCTTTGGCTAACTTTCCTTCCTCGCTTCCAATATTTTTCTTGGTAATTCTCTGGTTGCCACCTGTTACAGTACAAAACTTACCATCGCTGACATACGGGCAGAAGTTAGCGTATCACCGTAACATAGCCACCTGCTGCGCCCGCGTTCTCTGGTGTCTTCATTAGCATCTTTATGTGTTCTGTATTTGGTGATTTTTTATACTTATTTCTTCCAACTTGAAGTTGTGTTATTCATGGGTTTTAATGATTGGTGTCACGCCCTGAAAGTGTGTATTTTCATCTTTATGGTACCCTGTTGCATTTTGGGGGTAAGGCTCTTTCATTTTCATTTGGAGTACAGACCTGAGTGAGTACCTAGAGAGCTGGTCTGTCTGTTTGGGAATGTCTTGGTTCCACCATCACTTATGAATGACAGCTCTGATGGGTACAGAATTCACGGTTGGCAGCGGTTTTCTTTCAGTCTTTTATGTACGTGGCACCATCATCTTCTTACTCCTAGTGTTTCCAGGAAGAAATCTGCGCTGAATCTTCTGAAAGCCCCTTAGTATGCGATCCTGCGCCTGCTCGCCCCATTCAGAATTCTCTCCTGTGTGGGTTTCCACGGGTCTCATATGGATACGAACAGAGTTGTTACTTTTGTGCCTCTTTCAATTAGAATTCTCGTCGCTTTCATCGTGTGCAGATATGAATCTCAGTTCAAATCTGGGAAATTCTAATTATCTCTTGAAAAATGTTTTCTTTGCTTTTTCTGTTGTAATGTTGCTTTGGGATTCCAATAATTCTAATGTTAAGTTTCTTAATTGAATCTCATATTTCTTTTTGAGCTTCGTCACTTTTGCTGTTTATGATTATTTTCTCATTTCTCTGAGACTTGCGATGTTCAGTCCTTTTGGCTGTTGGTTCGTTTATTCTGCCTCCCACCTGCTCAGCTCTGTCCTGCATCTTCTTGTGCTGTTTCTGATTCACCTCTTCCGTCGGGCAGGTCTCCTCGTTCGCTTTTGTTTTCAGTCGTCCCACTGTTCTTTCATTTGTTTCTTGATTTTTAAAAAAATCATTTTATTGGGGGCTCGTACGACTCTTCTCAAGTTTCTTGATCTTGATTAGTTTATTTTATAGGTAATTTTTGTTTTCCTTGAACATAGTTAGCACTGTGTTTGCATAGTGCTGAAAGAGATGGACTCTTT
This sequence comes from Echinops telfairi, assembly GCF_000313985.2. Taxonomy (NCBI): domain Eukaryota; kingdom Metazoa; phylum Chordata; class Mammalia; order Afrosoricida; family Tenrecidae; genus Echinops; species Echinops telfairi. The sequence continues at coordinate 73,268,938 of NW_022103915.1, read as the reverse complement.
GTATTTTTCCACACACCCCACACACACCCACACCCACCCCTGTAAGAGAAATTTCCTCTTCTACATGTTTTGTTTTTGACTGGTCCTTGTTCTCTTGTGATTTTTGCGTGTTTTACTATCGTTTTCTGGGCTCTGGACGTTTGGTTTTCTTTGTATTTTTAAAGTTTGCATTCCTGTTTATGTGGGGAGTTTTTCTGATCTGATGCCTCTGTGAAAATGAGGCTGACTGCTCAGTTGACACGCACAGGTTGTACCCACCAACTGTTCCTTTAGCACAAGGTTGCATAGCCTGGCTCCCCCCAAAAGTGCAGGCCTAGGGACACCATGGAACGACTTCAGACTTGCAGGATCATGCTATGTGTCAAAATTGAGACCTGGTGACAGCAGGTTCCACTAGAGTGCATTCTTATCATTGACAGAGACCTCTGGAAAAGCCCTAAATATTTAGAGATTAAAATTTGCATTTTAGAATGATTTGAGTCAAAAGAGATATGAAAAGATAGATGTGAATGTGTTATAAAAGGAATAAAAGTGAAAATACAATATATCATAATATTCAGGGTACCACTAAAGCAGTAGGGAGGAGAAATGTATAGCATTTAGCATCTGTATTAAAAATAAGAAAGATCTCAAATTAATGAACTCAGCATTCCTACTAAGAAACTAGACAAGAGAAGAACCCAAATACAAAGATCATGGTACAAAGGAATGAAACAGAAAACAATAGAGGAAGATTAATGGCAAAAAGTTAAGTGAAAAAAAATTACTCTCAACAAAGTAGGAATAGAATGGAATTTTATTAACTGATGCAGGACACCTACAAAAAAAGTTGCAGATAACACAGCACTCAAGGATGACTCAATATGCACACAAACACATGCCGATATGTAACGCTGGTCTGGGGATACTTTGGATAAAGAAGTCTGTGGAATTGAAGAGTCTGAAAGTAATTGAAGTCCATAATTTTGGGGGGGCTTCTGTTCCAAAACCCCTTTGTAAGTTGATTCTGACAGAAGTCAAATACTTCTCTTTCTCTCTTTTCTTTAACGTTCATTTCATTATTATTGTCTTCATATCTGTATTTTTATAAATATATTTGAACAGCTGAGAATAATAACATCAGCAAATCATGCTCTGTAATATTGTGTGTTTTAAATATTATAAATTATACAGAACAATAAGACCATCTAAGTGCAGGTTTGTTTTAACTCAAATATACTGTAAATGAGGAGGACTGGTATATAATATGGGGACAAATCTCTATAATGCAGACATGAAATGCTCAAGAATATGGTCACTTATCCCTCTCAAATCTATCATTTATAAAAATTATAGCGAGTGAAAGATAGCCAATTTTGGTCTAAGAATGAGGAGCCACGGTTTAAGAAAGTTATCATTGAAAAATGTGCCCCTCAAATTAGAAATGAAGGAGAGTATTATGTGCCAGTAAAAAGAGGCTGTGGTTCCCATCTATGTTCAGAGCCAGCTGTAGTGAGGAGAGTTGGAAGAACTCACTGAAAAGTTAATAATTCTACTACAAATATTCCTTCCCCTTAGTAACGTCACAAGTATGTGCGTCCTCAATCACCCACTGTTGCCATGTCCTCAATTGGAAGCCCAATGCTAGCGCATACATATTATGGAAAAATCCCTAAGGTGACCACCCACAGGAACCTGGAGGGACCATCCCTCTATTATCCCAGTCTCTTCTGAGACCTTAGATTACTGTTTTAGAAATTCTGTTCATTTCAATAGTGTTCATGCTCTGGGAGTGTTCATATTGTTTATGTTTATTTCACCAGAAAAATGGGTGAAAGTTAATCCTGATCATTAAAAATGTTTGTAAATTTTAAGCTATTTTTGTCACAACTTGCCTCTTTACCAGAAATGCTAATAGTATTGATGACATATTAACCAGGAGGTCAGTTGTGGCATTTCAGTATAATTTTTGGTTTGGTTGGTGTTTTATGAAGAGGGGTGGGGCAGGCAAAAAGGTGGGACGTGAATGGTAACAAATACAAACTTGTAAATGTACAGAATTCATCGTGATATGAGACAATTGGATAGACTTTGACTGTGGACACTTGCTACTGCTTTATGGGATCTGCCATCTCTTCTCTTCTGTGCTGTTGCTTTTAGATGTTCTCAAGTCTGTTGAACTCAGTGACCCTGTGCAACGCCGAATAAACCATTGCTCAGTCCTGCACCATCCTCTTAGTCATTGTACTTTGAGCCCGTTGTTGCAGCCACTCAGGTTATTCCGTCTCTTTGATGGGTTTCCTCTTTTCAGCTGCCCTTCTACTTTACCAAGCATGATGTCGTTTTCCAGGATTGGTCTGTCTGCTAACATGTCTGAAACATGTGAGATGAATTCGCACCATCCTTGCTTCTAAGAAGCACTCTGGCTGTACTTCTTCCCAGACAGATGTGTTTGCTCTTTGGTAGTCTACGGCACTTTCAGTATTCTTTGTCAATAATATAATTCAAATGCATCGGTTTTCCTCCAGTCTTCCTTACACATCGTCCAGTGAGCACATGCAGATGAGGCGGTTGAAAATAACCATGGGTTGGGTCAGGTGCACCTTAGGCTTCAAAGTGGCATCCCGGCCCTTCAACCTTTTAAAGAGGCCTTATGCAGCTTGTTTATTTTTTTTTTCTTTTTAAATCCAAAATGTACATTTGTACATTATTGTAGGTTGCTGTCTTAATTCATAGAGATAACCAGATTTTCTTCCCACAAAAGCAAGGATATGAATTGAGAAGCGAAAACTAGGGAACGATGTCTTTTCTCAGTGGGCGTGGCGGCACTAACATTGATGGGATTGGGCGTGCGTCAAGAAGTAAGTGCGTCCCCAAGATGAAAGAATGCCATATGAAATTAGCCTTTGTAGGTCTCCTGTGTTCCACAGCACCAAGTGCTGATTCTTATTCTTTTTCATCTTCCCCTCTTTTTACCAGTGCCTCATTATGCGCTGTTCCTCCCATTCCACTGCACTCAGTCTGTCTCACCCAGTCGGACTTGTGCGCATCACCTCCCAGCTGGAGCAGACATGATTGGGAGCTGGAGATCCCATGTGCTCATTTGTTTAAGTCTTCTCCTCAACCAAATGTACGGGTACCCAGAGGAAAAAGTGGTGTAGCGACCTCAGTTCAACAAAAGAGTTATTGACCATGTTAAAATCATCTTCTATCAAGATAGTTGGATATTTTTCCCACTATGTATAAAGTCACTAGACAATTCTTTTTGTGTTATTTAGACAATGATCTTTAATATACTTCCCATCTTCATTATCTCATCTCCATGTCTAAGTTTAATTGGCAAATTACCTTTCATGACCTCACAGAATAAAAACATTCTCTTATGGCATTTTTCCTTAACACTTGTTGCTGCGCAATTAGTGCCTCCTCTTGGAAAGTCCACAGATAAGAACTACTCCATAGGATTTTCTTGGCTCAAATCTTTATTTATGCTAATTGCCAGGATTTTCTTCAATGGGAGGATTTGAATCACCAACCTTTACATTCATAGCCAAGTGAGAATCACTGTGAAATGAAGGGTGTTAGGCTGGGTTGCCTAGAGAAACAAAACCAGTGATACTTGTATATAGCGTTATGCGTAGAAAGAGACTGAAATCGAGAAACGGCTCGCACAGCTGTAGAAGTGGGTAAGTCTGGACCAGTCTGAGTCAGGCTTCCCCCGACTTGTGTAAGCCGATGAAGAGAAAGCAGGATGAGAGGCGGCGAGGGGCACAGGCTGGTGGATGCAACAGGTAATGGTCTGAAGTCAGCCGAAGGCATCCCCATCTCTCGTCCACTGAAGGGTCCTGCAATGGCACGTGACACAACAGGAGATCGAGGAGCCAGAAGTCAGATCCAGCTCCAGCAGAAGGTGAAGGAACGAAGAGGGTTTAACTCTTTGGGTCTCTTTGTTATACAGAAGGCCACACTCCCACGGAGCTGTCATCAGGCTGCAACCCAATTGACAGGTTCCACCCCTACCCTTATGCAGGAGTGGCTCGTTGGCACAATTCCTAACCCTCATAAAAGATGTTTGACAAGACCCTCAGAGATGCTCCTGAGTAAGCAAAAACACAAAACAGAACTCCATCTTTATGGATTCTACCGTTCACTAATCCACAACTCTCCTCACCAATATTTGAGAACAAGCTTTTAAATAAAACCATTGGACTATTCATGTTTATTACAAGGGAGTAAAAGCCACAAGAGCAAAGTGACTAAAAAAGAAATTTCATCTTCTCTTCCCGCAACTGTCGAAAGATGAAACTTTAATCTGAGACATGTTTCTACATGAACACCAGTTATTCAGCATCATTTGATTATCATGGTTAAAGATTGCAGTTAAATAAATGTTTTCCAAATATTATGTCATTAATTAGCAAAGATAAAGAAAAGATCGTTGGAGGCAATTCTGAATTTAATGAGCTCTTTTGCATTTTTTTCCCTTCGAAATATTTCACCCAAGGCTCCAAGGCAACAAATCCCAGGTGTAACTTAACAAGTTTCTTCTAGCAGATGGTCACTAGTTCTACTTTCACCCTTGGTGCTTCTCAGACCAAGACGAAAACGCGTGTCAGAAGCACCTTACATGGAGGAAGCATGTCTGTCTCCTGATTTTGTTCGTGAGTGACGAAGCGAGCCACCCAACATCACATGAGTCCATAGTGCATTTGATTAAATGATAGCTTAATACGCCAAAGTCAATATGATTGCTCCCCAGTGCTAAGATTGTTGTTTAAAATTAAATAATATAGGTGAAATATTATTTCATAAATAACATATGAAATAATATAGGTGAAAATATGTTATAAACTACCATGCTGGTTGAAAACATCGTAAAAATAGGGGGATTGTTGCTTGATACTAAGAACACTGTGTGAAGTTAGGTTCTCTGAAGGAGCAGAAAGAGTGACAGTTCGTGTGTGCGTGTCAAGAAAATGATTCACACACTTGTAGAAGTGGGGAAGTCCAGTCCACTTTGAAGTCCGTGGTCAGCTGTTAAGCTGGAGGCTTCTCCTGACTCTGCAACTTCTGGGCTGATGAGCCCAGGATCAGCAGGACGAACATCATAAGCTGTTGAGGCTCTGACTCCAAGGTCAGGTGTGTGACTGGAGAGGTGAATCAACAAGTCAGATGGTCGGCAGCTGATGGCTCCTGGAATGCGCAGGACAGGCCACTGGCTAAGTCCAAGGCTTCCATACGGCTTCCACTTAAATAGCAATTAGCCCACACTCTCAAGGAAACATCCTTTTAATTGCAACAGAGCTGTGACCCGAGCAAGGGGGTTTCATTTCCTCCCAGTCTTCTTGACTGGCTGCTCGAAGCAGATCCCACATTGGAATTGATGACCCTGTGTTAGGCAACATCATGGACGATAACGAAGGCCTGACCGGCCAAATCACTAATGGGCACAACTCTTGTGAGCTAGACAGGCCATTCCTTGGTTGTAGCTATCACTTTGCTTTATTGTGATTAAACGTGTGTTCCGGAATGCCTGGATTTCGCATGTTCGCAGAAGAGCAACCAGGTAAAGAAAGGCAAGAGGAGAGGCCACTGTGGAGGAAGAGTGTGTGACACTTTTAGATTGGAGAAATTCATTATAGAAGGAGAAGTGTCATCAGACCTTGAGAACTTAAAAATGTCCAGCAATGCTACCTTGAACACTCTTACTGCCTAGGGAAGGAATATTTACCCACAGATCACTCGCTGTTTTTATATATTTATTTTCTAGTCATTTGTGTGAACTAGAAGTTGTCTGTGGAAATAAATCTTTCTGTTGATAATGAACTATGTTCATATTTGCTTGCAAAATTTGCTTCATTATCAATGTTTTAGTGTACAAGTAAAATTAGCCTGTTTGTATAGGTTAAAAAATAAACGAGATCATTATTTTACTTTTTGTGAAAATTTATTTAAATTAGTTCGTTTAGCTTAGTGGAATCCATAAAAAAATCTTTGAGAGATGAAATCAATTAAAAATAAATGAAATCATATCTTTAAAAAATTAATTTTGAATTATTGAGAGAAATTAATTCAATTACCCTGACAGAAATGGGGAACTGGACAATCAGGGCCTGCAGGGTGGGAAGTGAGCAGTTTTTGTGTGACTGGACACTGTAGGGCAAGGACACTTTGCTGGAACCACTAGATTTCACCCTACGTGTTGAAGGGGACCTTGGGGCACCTGCATCCACAGCCTCAGTGTCCCAGTACCGTCTTCCCTGCTTATCATAAGTCCGGTAACTGGGAAAATTCAGGAGGCTGGCAGCAAGAGAAAGAGCAGAGGCTAGTCAGATAGCCCCTGCTGGGGTAAATGAAAAGAGGGGAAAACATCCCTTCTTGAATCTGGAGAACAGGGATGCCCCACTGTTCAGCCAAGCTCTCTCTCTCTCCACTCACATTTGTGCTCAAAAGTGGCTCAACACCTCCAGCTGAGCCTCCTCATTAGGGCCGCCCCCATTCTGCTCTCCCCACTCCTGCAACCTGCTGTCTGTTCTACCTCCGCTGGCACGGACACTGCTTCAGCCCCCCAATTACAGCCACTTCCAAACACGGAATCACGAGGTAGTTACATCATTAAGAAAATAATAATAATCCAATTCTCCCTTAGAGGGATTTTAGTTCCTTAGGCTTTAAAAGATGTAGTAGCTGTGATAAAAATATATTTATGTTAAAAGATCGTCGGTTTGTATACCATTTCAGTGTTCAAAGTGAGGTGAGACCACAGGAGACCTCTTAAGTGTGGTACCATATTCAAAGAACCCTTGAGCGCAGCAGCCTTTTAAGCACCCGGGCGACTAGCAGACAGGCTGATGGGCTGGATCTACCTTGAGGCAGAGGCACCTCCGAAGAAAAGGCATTCTCCTTCTGAAAGAGGACAGCCATCAAGAACCTGACCAAGAGCACTTCTGCTCGGAAACACGGGTTGCCAAAGGCCAGGACCGATTTGGCAGCACTCCCACGGAAAACGTCTTGGAAACCCACAAGGGCAGCTCTACCCTGACCTATAGGGCTGCTGAGTTGAAATCAACTCCGTGGTAGTGAATAGAGTTTGGGGTTTATATCTGGGACCCAGGGGGGAGGACCTCCTTCCCCGAAAACAAATATCCCATGAAAGCACATGAGCCCAGATGAGAAATCTAAGACTTTCTATCTCAATTTAAAAAAAGGAAAAAGGAATCAATGGAGAAAGAAGCCTTAAGCTTTCTTCATATTTTTTTCTTCCCTTTTTCATTTGCACCATGCTTTGATGAAAAAGAAATGAGTATAAGCAAATCTCTGTCAACATGTTAAAAAAGGTTTCTTAGAGTTTTCTGTTTGTATTTGCTTGATATGTTATCATTTTAGGAAATGATCATGGTGTACCATAAGTTAATTGAACATGTGATTCATCATATATTTCAATGAGCAGGGTTGCAAATATGGATAAAATCAAAGGCCACGAGATGAAGTCACTTCCAGAGCTCCCTAGTTCCTAGATGGGAGCCCCAGCTGGCAGGCTGAGTCCAGTGCCCAAGCTCCGGAGCCTGTACATCCTCTCTCCTGAGAAGTTAACGTACGTGATGGTCTTATGGAGGCAGCGGAATCATGGTGCCTTCTTTGAGCACAAGGCTCGAACAGCTCTTTCTCTTATGGGCCTCAAAACTGCTTTGTGTGTATGTTTATTATGGCGATATCATCCTCCTTATATGACAATCGCATGTGCGCTTATCTTTTCATCTCTCTGTCAGGTTGAAAACTCCCTAAGGCCAGACATTTCCTCTTTCCCCCATAACAGTTATCACCTGGTAAACTCTGTCTCATTACCTCTGATAGTCGTCTGTTCCAAAGAAGAAAATCCTAGCATATCTGAAACCTTAGGGATCCACCCAAATCTGACTCATATCATGCATGTCACTGGAAACTTCTTAAACCACAAGAAACTATTCATGACCTGGTTCAAGAGCAATTGTTAAGTCCCTCCAGTTTAGGGCTCTTACTGGGCTATCTATCGTTCCTGCCAGGGCTTCTGACAAGTTCTTCCTAGTTCCGTCAGAACCAACATGCAGACCCATCAGAGACTGCCGCTTTGCAAAATGCGGGCGTCCCTAGAAGGATAACCAGGATAGAGAAAATTGGGGAGTGATATCTTGGAAATTAGTCTCTTGACCAAACAGGAGCAGCATGTGCATTACATAGCAACCAAATCTCCTGCCTGGTGGAGCAGAAACCAGGGTGACCTCCTCAAAGGGGGAGGTGGACTGTACTGTTTTGACTACATAACACTCTTCACAGTCCTGGTAATAATACAATCTTTGGTTCCTGGCTCCTGACAGGGCTCACTATTCCTCTGCCAAGTCTCCCATTCCAAGGCTTTGACCCATAATGTTCCTACTTGGGTTATCATTCCGGTTTTGCTCTGTCAGCCACGACTAAGCCTGTTTGTCATCCTGATTTCTCCTGACTCATAGGAGCACCATATTACTTGTAGAAGTAATTACGTAATTGCTGAGTAGACACGATCAAGCTGAAGGAAATGGTCTTTCCATAGTACAGATGAATAACTTCAGCACTGTCCCCAAGTTTTTTGCTAATACCCTGAGTGGCAACCTGAAAAAAACACGAGAGAATGAGTAGCAGAGAGGAAACGATGGCAGTAGCACGGGGTTAGGTCCCTGAAGATCACGAAGCCAAACCTGTATTTTAAGCAGGAAGATAGCTTGGCTCAGAAGCCAGATTCGTAACCACCTGGGGTTAGCAGTTTTAAAGTATTGTTATCAGTTTGCCTACTATTTGAAGGTCAAAACCAAATAGGAGTAAAGAACTCGAGCCAGTATCAAGTTATTTGGCCCCAAATTTAAATTTAAGGAACAGAGGTTTTCTAGAGCCTAGCATATTTAAAATATCTGAGCCTTTTTCAAGTTCAATTATTCAAGGCATATTGTGAGCATTTGTTCAGTTAAAAGTTAAAGGAATACAAAGGTGAATATTTTTTTCATCAAATGCCGCGTTTACTATTTAGTATAAATTATTAAGTGCAATGCAGAATGGAGAAGAGGCGAGAGAGCTTTTAAAAAATACTAACTATGAGAGTTCAGAGGAGATAGGATGCAATGAAGAATTTCTTGGGTGAGGCTGCATTAAGCCAGGGTCTGGGAGGATGAGTGGGTCTCCAACAAGCCAGTGTGGGAAAGAAGCCATTCTGGTAAAGGACCATTAGGTGAAATGTATTCTGAGCTGGCAAAGGGCAGTAGAGTGGACAGTAAATTACCACTGGCCCGCTATGTATCGGGGACTTGGTGTTAAAGAGCTGTCAACTACTGACTAAGGAGTTGAACTTTAACCAGTAGGTAACAGAAACTGCTAGATGCTTGTAAGGCGAGGAGGGGCAGGAGCTAGGCAGTCCTAACAGAAGAAGTTCCTTTTGATTTGGAACAGGGGGAATTGGAGCCCCAAGATGAGAAGGGGGAAGAAGAGGCAGCTGTTAGGGTAGTGCAGGACTTGTAGGGGTGGGGTATCCCCTGCGGGGAGGCCTGGGGCCTAGAAAGGGATTAAGGAGTCATTGAGGACTTGGGTGCTAATTTGCTATGGAGAGAGGAATGAGAAAGGGAGGAGTTGACGATCAGCACAGTGGGTTGCTACTGCTGATTGACTAGGAAAATACAGATACCGTAGACAGAAATATGGGCAAAAAGAGGATTTTCATTTTTGTTTCAGCCGTTGATTTCTAAGCGTCTCCTTCCAAAAATGCTTTTCCTATAGTTTCCTTTCATGGTGAAAATAGGAAGCGCACGTCAGCTTGCTTCAGGGATGTGGGCAATCAAGTGCCATATTTAAATCTGGAACGAGTCGAACGAGAGCTCCGAATCCAGGCTGCGTGCCTTTCTGTACTGCCGGTCTCTGCCCTAAATACCAGCCTCCTCTGAATGGCTAAATGGTGGTCTGCAACAGAAACACAGGGCGGGCAGAAATGTCGCTTTTGTGTGCGGAGGTTCTTCTCCTTGGTTTACTGCACCTTTAATTTTTACTCTGGAACGCTGGTTCTGGATGAGCCCCAGGGAAAGACCCCCTCCCTTCCCAAGGCGGCCACAGGGCAAGCACAGTTGGTGTCCATTTTCCCACCGCTGTTTCTGCCCGTATTTCCCATCCCTTAACTCAGTCTCCTGGGGTGAAAAGATTCGCTTTTTCCCCAGCGTCTTATTTACTCCTTGACACTTTTCTGGAGTCTCCCTACTCTGGAGCCAGTGGTGATCGGACTTTGTGAAACGGCCAACTGGCCTGTCGGGAGTGAAGCTAGAAAGAGTAGATGCTCTTTGTAGAGGCCACTAAGCCCTCCTGGACGGAGACTCGAGGTGCTTTGCATGAGCTCATGGAACACGGTTCCACCACCTGCTCGTTCCAAGAGATGTTCTTGACATTCTCTTTATTGGCGAATGAATGCGTGTTTACCTTTGGCCACAGGCTGATGTTGGGGTCATGGTAATAGCCCGTAGAGCACTATGGGAAGGAAGGCCAGAAGGGGCTGAGGGGTGACAGCGAGATCACCAGTCCAGAGTCATTCTGAGCTTGACAGTTGTTGGGTCTGAAATCACACTTGCCCTCCTTTTCCCGCCTTCACAAAACAAACAAGAGGCTGGCGGTCTTCCGGGGGAGAAGTGACTGTTTTTAAACCAGTTTTCCTTGGTGAGGGAGACGGGCCTATGCCTCTTATTGGAGTCTCATGCTTGGAGCAGAGGGACTGAGGTGAGAGCCACGCTTTAAAACTAGAACTATTTTTGTTCAGAAGTGTGACAAGATTTGCGGGTGGTGACAACTGATTTGACAATGACCAGTGATTTAGGTCTACCTGTAATAAGGGAATTAATCTGAGCTAAAACATAGTGATCTGTCATGTTTAGAAATACCTCAGCATCTGGCTGACTTGTCCTCTGTCAGCCTACTTTGTCCTGTGCAAATCTCGTGTCAAGTGAGGGAAAGAACTGTGGGTAGAAAATTACATGGCAGTTTTAAAGGTAAGTGATGAATTTTGCTCCCAACATACCAGCTGTGCCAGCAAAACTATTTTTCATGGCATTAATCAAATATCTTGCCTGCAGCACCTTCACTTTCCCAAAGGCGAAAAGATGAATCTGTCAAAAAATTTCAGTGGGATTTGCCAACAGCTTTTGTAAGCTCACATACTCGTTCAGGCACCTTAGAAGCTTGAGCAAGGCTTTTAGGGATAGCCCTGGGGAGTTAAAAGCTGTATAGGGTAATTTTCCTTTACACTAAACAAACAAACAAAAAAATCAAAGCCACCATTGCAGTCAACGTGATCAGGAATGCAAGCCTGGAAAAAGGCCAAGCACTCCAGCCCTATGAATGTACCCCACTTACTGACTTAGAGGGCAGAGCTCATTTGTAGTTGGAATTTTGCAATTAGCAAGGTACAAGAGCAACCGAAGGCCGTGCAGTGAACTCGTGGCATGCTCTTCCAGAGAGATGGAAAAGAAGGGGGAAAAAGAAAAGAAAATCCCAGATGGGAGCAAATTCAGTCGGAGCCCACACCCCAAAATTCTCACAGAATTGTATTAACTGGGCTTAAAGTATGAGCTGGGCTGAAGATGGATGAAGATCACAACAGCCTCACCTCTTGCTTATACTTGCCCTGCTTCCAAAGCCCAACAGCCCATTGGCTTAGTGTCCTTCCGGAGGAGTGCACACTCCTGCTCTTCTCGAAGACGAAGGGACATTTTCGAGTGACCACTGAAGACCAGAAAGTCCCTCTAAATAAAGAAGTGGAAGCTCATGTCCATGGGACCACAGTGTATGTGGATAAAGATGGCACCGAGCAACACCTCTCAGTCTGCTAGGGCTGATGTCATAGAAATGCCTCCCACAGAGGCTTTCAAGGACAGAGATTCGTTAAGGCATCCGAATTCAGAGCCCTGGCTACAGGGGAAGGCTAGAGGCTCTTCCAGTCAGTTCTGGGAGAAGAAGATCCTTGTGTCTTTCAGCTTCCATAGCCCTGAGTCCCCCAGGTCCTTGGCAGTCCTCACATGGCCTCTCTCTAGCTGGGTGTGCATGCTCCTGAGTCCAGGCTGCTCTCGTTGGCTCAGAAGTAAGCAGGATTCAGGCATACCCTAGACTGATCATGGGCTCGTGGACCTCACAGAGAAACCTTTTTGTCCAGACAGGCTCCCCGCCGCTAGTGTGGGGGTGCTTTTCAAAAGGTATCAGGTGGGGGTGGGTGGAAACTCAATGTGATCATAATGCAGTCCCAGCAAGAGTGCATTTGACAGTGCGTCCTATTCCTTGACTCTTGGCTATTGCTTTTTTTAAAGCTACCACACTTTGATGGCTTCACTGGTCAAGAGCTCAACGTCTTAGCCATTTCATTTCCATAGCAATGTCCTCGAGACTATAGAGCAGTAAAGGAAAAAACAAAAGGGGGGGTGACACTGCCATCTCTCTCTTAGTAACTGCACAAGGGTAAGCTGTGCTACTCATTAGTAGCTGCAGACATGGTTACTCCGCGTTCTTGTCCAGTGCACGAGCGAGGCTCACACAATGTGGAATCAACAGGATGATTTGATCAATTTCCAAAACTAAAGGCACCTGTTGCATCCATATATTTTTTCTTTAAACCATGTGGTTCTGAGAGGGTCAAGGTTGGTTCTGTACGTGTTACAGGATATCTGTTCCACTTGATCCCAGAACCTGATCCCAGATGATTTAGAATTTGGGAGGTTCTCCTGCTCTTAAAAATGGCTCACTTACCACACTTCTTAGGAACTGCTATCAGGCTCTGAAAATGCAGTTACATTTTTAGTATTATAAAATAGATTAATACCGCAACAAATCAGACCCTTCAGGGTTGAGGAAGTTTCTATAAAGAGGTGGGGAGAGAAGTAGGAATTCTCTGTTCCTCTGTATCGTCTCTTTGGAAAGAATGTAGATCTGAAACCTAAAAAACTATGTTCAATTTATTTATGTTTCCTAGTTCTAAGTTTTTACAATCAATTCTGATTTATAGATGTCATTCATTTGATTCAGGTTTTTTTGGGTGTCAGACTTACTGGGGGAAGGGACTCATTGACCTCTTTGAATCAAGATAAACCATCTGCATGTATCACATGATACTTCTTATAGTCAATGACTTTTTATTCACAACCTGTATAAAAATACCCATACATGAGTCAGACTATATCATTGAAATTTACTATGATATCCAAGGTCTATTACATTTTTATAGTCATTTGGCTTAATATAGTATCCAGGCCTAGATTAGTAACCAAAAAAAATTCATGGCCAATGAGTCCCTTCTGACTCAAAGTTAACCCAATATAGGAGTTCTGATGTCTGGAGGGAGCAGTTGGTGAGTTTGAACCACCAACCTTGAGGCTAGCAGTCCAATGTCTAGTCCACAGTGACTGGTAAGTGTGGATAAAATTGAGAGTATCAGTGGTTTCCTGGTAGCTTTTGATCATATTTTCAAAAACTCACTGATGAAACATTGATCTGACCCTGAAGTAGTGTACAAGAATACGTTAGCCTGTTACTACTTGGCTCTTATTATGTTCTTAACCTATATGAAACTGAGCACAACTGAGATCATTAATAGAAAGAGGGTCCCTTGGTTAGTTGCATTTAGCTCTATCAAACAGTTTTCTCTTAATAGTGGAAAGTGAAGAAAGTTTCCCTACTTCAGACAAGGACAGGAGTAAAGGTAGACTCGGAGCTCTGCATGTGCACCTAAGCATACAGGTATAGGGACTTCCTGTTAGAATGCTCACACACCAGCAGGGATGATACACAGTTTGCAACAGTGAAATAAAACTGAAAGGAAGGTTATTTTAAATCCACTATTGTATGCCCAAAAGAAGCTGTACTATTTGGAAGGAGTTTTATGCTGGTATATTTTACAATTTGACAACTTGGAACTTTGTAAACTGGCAATTGGGTATAGACGAAGGTATCCATTTATCTCATATATGTCTTGTTGAGGCAAAGCTGTCAGAAGAAATCTTATCACATGGTGCCCCATTTGTTTTCTGTGGTGATTTATGATGGTTTTGAAAAGGTCTTGTGATCCCATAGGCTGCCACGATTCTTTGACTTTTCTCTGTCAATGGATCAGATTTTTGACATTTTCTGAGAGCATTCAGAAAAGATTTGATAAATCAGCTCGGGGTGTTTATTTTAATTGATCTGAGGCCCATTCCTTCAAGAATTCATCAACTACAGTGACAGGGTCTGCATGAGCTGCAGTGGAATCAAAGAGCTGGGCTGGCCATGCTCCTGTGGTGATGATAGAGATATTGTGTTGAAAGTTTATGCGCACCGACGAGAAGATGTCATAACTAATTTAGTATGTTGTAAATCTTTTGACACAGATTCTAATTCATAAATCTCATCCATCACGTGTGATTCATGAAACAATAGACAACCTTTGATGAGAAGGTACTTTTGTCTGTGCTCCAAGTTCCTTACATGTTTTCTTATTCAAAAATAAATCATTCCAGAGCAACAGAATTCTATTACGAAAATGGAACAGTAAAGGCCCTTTGCTTCTGACCTCACAGTCGTATAATGCAAACCTCTCTCTTTGGAAATAAAGGTGTGTTTCCACAAGAGCCAGGAGACAGGGAGGTGTATGAGCATGTGGACGAAATTCCATGACAAGAGACTCATTTCAAAGAAACAAAGATGAAATTTAAACTGTCTTTTCTAGAAGAATTTTACTTTTGACAAGATAGATGGAGCATGTGACTAAAACTAGAGTCTTCCCATATTAACTTTTACTTCAAGAGTAGTTTCGAAGAGCCACATCAGTGGAGGTATGTGTCTTAGCTATAATGTCTCAAGTACTTACTTTGTTCTATGAGTTTTCTTCATTTCACTGGAGCTAAAAATCCCCCCTAGAGATCAGCCTTTTTTATTTATTCCGTTTTACCTTGAAAAATAAACAGGCTATCACCCTTCTTAGGTGTCAACTGCCCAACAAAGTCAAGTGCAGGGAATGCTTGCTACACGCCATCCTAGTTAACAGTAGTTAACAGAATGAGTTGTGTTTTTTTTTTTTTTGAGAAATCCAAAGCAAATATAAGGTAATATCTCACCCAGCAAGTTGCTAAAACATAGGTAATTCTAATCAAATATAAGATTATTTTATCAGTAGCAAAAAAAAATTGCACATGTGTATTATGTAATAACAAATCTGTCCGTTAGCTGATCTTAGTGACTGGAACTATACTCGTGATGATGGACCATACTGAGAGCATCAGTGGTTCTGCGATGGAATCCACGCATGTCCATGGGGACTCCTAGCTCTGATTCCCAACCAATGGAGCGCATGCCCGACGACCATCATTTATCAGTGGAGGCTTGCCCCTTGCTCTGATGATGCTGAGCAAGTTTAAAGAGAGCTTCCAGATTAAAATGAACTCAGAAAAAAGATCTAGAAAACTACATAGAAAATTAGCCAATGAAAACCCTGTAGACTACAAAAGCCTAATGCCACAGATCATGACCAAGTGGTCCTTTATTCCATTGTGCACGTGATTACCAGGAGTCAAGGGGGTGGCCCAAAGGCAACTCAACAACAACTGGCTTACTTTAAGCTTAAGGCATGCTTGCTGCCCACACGAACTCTCTAACCATGTGGACTTGCACTCAGTAATGCTTTGGTTGTACAGATAAAATAGAAATGGATTTGAAATGATAATAAGCCGTATTTGTAGACACAATGAAAGATACCTAGAATTCAGGAATGGTCTTATGTAGGATACGGAACCAGAAAAGGAATAAAAGTAAAATTTGGACTGAAAACTAGGAGTTAGATGTGATGTTACAACACTCTAAACAAATACAAGTTTTTTCTCTCTCCAGTAAAAATGCAGGAACATCAGCATGTTTGTATGCAATCAAACACCCATTGGGTCTGAAGTCTAGGGCTTCTTTTCTACCCTAGCTGATGACAGTCCATATATTATATGCATTTTTAAAGAAAATTGGTTATTCATTACAACGGCATTAAATCGCATAAGTTTTACGTATTTATTGTAATCATTTCATAAAATTTCTTATGTGACTGGGCAGTAAGTTGCAGAATTGGCTCTATGCATTTTTCTCGTTCTCGATTCCTTCTGCTGAGTATGCTAGCAAATGCTAAATGGCTCACAGTGAACCTTACTGCTCCAAGAGTAGGAAATTAAGGACCTGAATGAGCCACAGATTAGGTAAATATCCCCTGTCTTCTAAAAACTCAAACAAGCTAAATAAAAAAACTCAAATTGATAGAAGAAAAGGCAGAGTAAGGGCATTGGCCGTCTCTCCAACACTTACATGCTCTCCTCCGAAGCGGTCAAGTTTCAGGAATGAAGAAACTCTCGCAGGGGAAAGGGCACTCAGAAGGAAGACACAGTGCTAAAGGCCAGGTCTGTAATGGAGGGTAATTTGAAATAAACTCCTGCTCAGGGCCCATAACGAGGGAGAGGGGAAACAGAGGTCTAGTACCACAGTATCCAATAGGTAAACGTTCATGGCTCTGACACGCACACTGACCAGTCACCACTCGCTGGGTCAGAAACGATGAGGAGGCACACTGCCAGCTTCCCACCACCCTCGCCCGAGTGTTTCACTCGTGTCCCCTGGACCATTCTCTCAGGCCCAGAAGTCTCCTGATTACCAGTGCATTCCAATGGCATGGAAATGAACATTAGTCAGATAGAAGATATTAAAAACAAAGTCTTCTGGGTCTATAAAGTGGGTCCAAAAGGAAGAAATTTGCATGGGAGCTGACATGATGAACTCTCCGGGGAAAACAGACAAAAAGGCATCATTGAAAGTGCTAGAAACAGTTACCGTAGTCAGTGTGGTCCTGGACAGTGCAAACATGAACTTACTGGCAGCGTAATCATTCAGGGACCCATAGATCGGCTTCTGTTCTCTACATGGCTCTGTCAGTTTAACCAATTGAGAGTAAGCCTGGTGTTTCAATCCTAACCAAATGTAAACGACACTAAGGGATCACATGCTCAAAGGATACAGGACAGAAATGATGGCTCTTTCAACACTGCTCCTCCGTCACAGACACCAAATGATCTGAATGCGGGGTCGCATTGATCAGAATTTCAGGGCCCATTCAATGTGTCCAAGTGCTGGCCTCAGCTATTTCCATGCAGCTCTGGAAGTGCATTGAGATGAAAATGTGTTGCATGCGGTTTATCTTTTCACCAATTACACACATTTTGTCAAAATGCAAAAAGCTTTGCTATCTCAAGCTGTTCCATTTTCAGAGTTTGGAGTAAAAACGAAAAGAACGGAAGTGGCTGTGAGAAATAGCTCTGCAGAGAGTTGTTGTGTTTTTAAATCAGTCCAGAATATTGCCAGCACCCAGCACTATGCTAGGCAAAATTTGTGAGATACAACAGAAGAGAGAACTGCTGTCCGTGAGAACTTAAGATCCGGTTAGGGGAATAAGTAAAAGAACAATTTTATAAACCACAAATGGAGGGCCAAATTGGCTCTCGACTCAGAGAAGAGCCCAGGATAGTTAGAGCCTGCAGACTAAAGAAAACTATGAAGTCCAATTTTCTGCTGAAAATTCTGGTCATAAGTAAAATGGAGAAATTCAGATGTGCCCACCAAGTCGAGTGGATGATGGCCGTGGTCTTTGCAGCCAAGCTTCCAAGGTCACATTCTCATGGTGTCCACAGCGCCCTCTCCGGGATCTGCCCGTAGTTACAGCGCATGGCAACTTGGGCCAAAAGAATCTTGGAAGTAGATTTGAAGTCTGCCTGTTCCCCCCATCCCCCACATAGATTTCAGCACTTGGCCATGGCTTCAAAATGCAGCCAGCAGGTGACTCCTCACCTCCTCCCAGTTACCACTCTGCGCCAAACAAGCCCTAACCCTCAGGATCAGCACAGTCACCCCCTGGCTGGTGTTTCAGGGGTTCACTCATGTTCACCCAACAACCGCAATGGTCCTGCCCGAACTAAAGCAGATCCTGTCACTTTTTGCTTCCGACTCTCCAGGGAACTTGCATCTTAATGACAGAAAACAAAGCTTGTACAAAGTATTTGTGACCCTTTGTAAGCTGTCACTGCCGCCCGCCCCCCAATACACACGTTCCTTATTCTGATTTAAATCTCTCGCTCCTCCCCATCTCTCGGCCCATGCTATTATCCCTGCCTCCTCAGGTGCCACCTCTCAGAACCTTTGGGCTTCTGTTCCTCACCTGGAACAGTCTTCCCAGAGATCTACCTGTTGGTTCCTTTAGGTCCTTGAGCCTTTGTTTAGGTGCCACTGGCTCACCGGGCTGCCCTGCCTTTGACAACACCCTTCCTCTTGCTTCTTGGCCCATGGAGGCCTTTCCCTGGCTTACCACCCACTAGCTGACCATGCCATTGTTACCTTGGGTCACTGTCTGTCTCCATGATGCTGAGTTCGGGGGCTTTGTCTATTTTACTACCTTAGATATCTCTGTCACTTAAAGCAACATCTGACACAAGTTAGTTGCCTTGGATTCAGTCTAACTCCTGGTCATCTGTTGTATAAAAGAACAAAATGCTGCCTGTTGCAGTGCCATTTCTGTGACCGTGGGGGGGTTGAGTCCCTGGTTGTGGGTCTTGTATCAGGCTACCTTATTGAAAGGGGGGGGGAGGCTTCAAATAACTCATGGAAATTCCTCATCATCTCTTAATTCCGTTTTTTCCCATAAACTTTTGAAGTCCCCACACCACCTTTGTGTTAGATGTTCGATAATGTTTGTGGAGTAAATGGCTGACACCTGGTGGAGCTGGAATCAAGATGATCACATCAAGTGGGGGAGATGCTCCTAAAGACATGTTGCCATTTTGTTTAGGGCACAGGTTTCTAGCCTAAGTTTCATTTATAGGTTTCAGGGGACTTTGTGAAATTGATGTTCGTATTTTAATTGTGTCCTTCTATTTTTTTTTTTAATGACTTGGGGCAAGGTTTTAGTGATTTTATGAGATTCTGAATTGGACTTCCACATAGGACAATAAAGAGAATTACAAACTTGGAGAACTGCAAAGAATTAAGAAACAGTGAATGATGAAGAAAACGTGAATGGTTTCTCATTATATTAAGTAGAAGAGGGAATCAAACATAGGAAAAATCATAACCACCCCCCAAAACTCTGAAGTTGTATTTTTGTTAAAATTTGAAACATACATGTAATTTGGTCAATTCTCTCATCATCAGTTGGAAGAAAGGAGCCAGGCGTCACTGAAGTCAAAACCAGTCAGCCTAGCACCGCCCAGAGCATGATGTCTGCGTGTGGTTTATAAGCCCTCTTGTCGACTTGTAGCTTGGGACACTTTCTGCCTGCTTCATGCATGTACTTGGGAATTTGCTTCCTAAAGAAATTAATATTGAACTGATAGGTTCACAACTTAGATAGCTACCTGTGGTATTATATTAAATTGGTGGTTAAATCCATACTGTTTGATTTCCAATCCTTTATATATATTTTTTGTTACTCTGTATAGGATCTATCTTAGCACAAGTTGGCCTTGTGTATAATTAGAAACATAAATAATGTGCCAAGAAGCCTTCTTGGTCTTACCACAGGCAGCTGTGACGCTTGCTTTGCCTTGATTTTTTTAAAAATTGGAATAAGCTAATTCTCTTACTTGTCTTGACTAATGAAAACTATAAGTTGCCGTAATCATCACCGGCCTCATTTAAATTCTGAGCATAAACCCATAGGCAAAAGCATGATAGCGAAAACCCTTTTTCAGAGTAGCCAACCTCGAGGAGATTCAGATAAAGTAGGGAAAGGTTTTCCCTTTACTATGACAATAGGGGACCTGCTCCCTTGGTTGTTGTTTTTTAGGGTCTTTTTGTTTTGTTTTGTTTTTTTATGAATAGGGTTGCAGATCTTTGAAAAAAGTTGTGGGATGGTTGGGGCTGATTATAGATCAGAGACACATTAATGAAATTCTCCACCCCGGCTTGTTGCTGGTGCACAACCGGCCCCCAGCAGAGTAGGTAGCAAAGCAGGTGTTTGGACAAGCTCTGCCCAAAGGTATCTAGATCTTGAGATCTGGCATCATTCCAAAGGCAAGATGAAATAAGCTGTTAGATATGTTGTCAAAGAGATTAATGGCATAAACTATTTAAATTTCCTGATTAATTATATAGGCAACATACTTCCTCACCAAAGGCAATAATACTCTCATTTAGGGAACCAGACTTTAACTCTTAATACTATCTCCAACGAATAATACAAATGGTATAGATATAAAGAATAAAAAATTAGGCAATGAGAAAATCTGTGGTGTTAGGATCCATCAAAACATAAGAGTTTGTTGAAATCAGGTACATATTTTTAAGTAGATGACAAAGCAGAATTTTCAAATATAAATTAATTGGTCAAGATCACTTGGATGGGCACCAGCAGAATGAGGGTTTCTAGCCCTTTCTCGAGTCTTGTTTGTAAAACGGTTTCTATAACAGTTCACCCCCCCCACAACACACACACACACACACACACACACACGCGCGCGCGCGCGCGCGCGCACAAAGGAGAGAAAACACAAATCTATATGCATCTAAGTATATTCAACATTTTTAATAACCTTTTTGAGAGTAACATCTGTTTAGCATTTTTTTGAAATGGTTACATTTTACACACAGTTACAGTCTTGTATTCTAGAAGTAGTTGCTGTGTTTCCCAAAATTTGCCTACCCTTTCCAGGTGCTGAGTAAATATCCCAGTGTTGAGTATAAGAACAGAAAGCACCACTTTCTGTACGGCGTGCAGTAAAAGGATTAACCTGTTCTTCAGAGATGTATGTGTCCCACTGGCTGTGAGGTAGTTAATATTTCACACCTCTAACCGTCTTCCCTCGAATGATCTCTAAGCATAAATTATGGGGGTTTTATTGGTTTATTAGGAAAAATAGAATCAAGGAGGCACAGAAGAACAACAACTGAATTCCCACTTCAGTACCCTTTATTAGGACTCTTTATTTTTTTCAGCAGATACCTGTTGAAAACCTATGTGACAAGCACCAGTCCAGGTGTGAGGGATACAAGAGTAAGCAAAACATTGCTGTGTGCGTATTATATTCCACTGTGGGGGAGGGAAGGTAGACATCAAATACAATCAAATCAATCAATCATACGGAACTTTGGGTTGTATGTATACAGAAATAATACAACAGGAGAAAAAGGATCAGGCATAGATCTTGTAGTATTAAATACTAGTATGCTTATTAACAATAAAACATTATACTGTACTGCTATAATATGAACACTTACCCTAGGCACAAATAAAGTTTCAGAGAATTAGCATGTGCCTGATACATACACACTTGCCTCTGACATGTTGACAAACCATGCTAATTTTTATTATTCAAAAGAGAGAACAGGAAACTGAATGCTTGGTTTTCGAACATAGTGTAGAAATAAAAATATTATTTTCTTTTATCCCATAATTCTGAATAAAGATCTATTTTACTAGCTTTATCAGACACAGTTTTTACTGCAGTGAAGTTCAAAGAACCTTGGCAATTACAGTATTCACCATTTCAATATCAGGAGATACCTAATTCAGAACAACGAGATACACAGTTTAGACAAGGAGATGCTCCCTGGGTTCTCTTGTTTGCATAAGGGTACTGTCAGTGACCTTGAGTCCGCTTCTTACACCCAGGTGTGCAGGCCCTCACACAGCTGAACCTGACTCTCGTTGCTCTGATGGTAAAGTGGGCAGCTGGTTCTCTCCATCCTCAAGGCTTTTCACCTATACCTCTGTGCAATTCCGGACTAGGCAGTAACAGCAAAAAGAAAGAAT
Source organism: Echinops telfairi (assembly GCF_000313985.2). Lineage (NCBI taxonomy): Eukaryota > Metazoa > Chordata > Mammalia > Afrosoricida > Tenrecidae > Echinops > Echinops telfairi. The sequence goes on along the minus strand of NW_022103915.1, from coordinate 73,247,130 downwards.
GGGGTGGCATTAAGGTCAATCTAGAGCTACGTCAGACAGTGTGAATGAGCATATGCATGCCTGCGTTCCAGAACAGAGCCCTTTTCACAGCATAGCTTTTGAGGCACAGCTGCTCACGTCGCTTAGTATGCTCACTGATACTTAGTATGCTCGCAAAGATGCTGGCGCATCGCCCACTTACTATCTTTCAAGATAGAGATGCCCTAATGACCATGTAAAATGAGTGTTCATGAAAATATTCTATTGCTAGTACTTCTATTTGCCCAAAGATTTTGAAGTTCAAACTTCGGGATTAGAATTTCAACTCTTTGCCCTAAATCTTACAGCATTTATCTAACAAGTTGTTTTACGGAATGATTAGGAAAACACTTTGCCCTATCTTTTGTCTTCAACTTTAACTGTGACCTCTAAATGTTCAACAAATACATATTTTGTTCGTTATGGAAAGCTAGCTGTAAGTATTCAAAAGGCATGCAGCTCAAGATTTTTAATAGGGTATTTACAATCTCTAGCTCTATCCAAATGGCCTTCTCGATGTATACTCGGTTTGCCTGACACTCAGTATTCCAGAACACAGGTTGGGGAACTGTGAAGGAAATTTAAAGTCAATGAAGAAGGTAGCATTCGGGAGCTTCGGGGAGTACAAAGATAACCGTGGATCAATTGTGCCAGACAGTTTGAAGCAACTTAAGACTGCCGTCAGTACTTTAATTGTTTCTGCTGCAGTTTGAAAGAGCATTTAGTTCAATGAATGATGTGTTAACACCTAGTTGCAATGCTCTGTCCATTAGTTGCATATCATCTTTGTCTTTTTATTAAGCTGGTTGGTCCACTGTTCCACATGCTTAAGCCTAAAGATTATGTCAAGAAGTGGCTTTAAGTGGCGGCTTGAAAGCCGCCAATTGTAGAAATGTGACAAGAGATGCTCTCTGGCTCCTCTGTCTTCCTTTTATTTTATTTGAAGAGTCTGAACCGTTCCCCCTCCTTAAGCCTGGCCTCCTGGGCATTGAGGGAAGAAAAAACTAAAATTTTCTCATGTAATGAAAGCGGATAAAACAAGAGCATGTCAGCACTAAGTTGGGTAACTTTTTCACTTTGGGAAAATCAATAATCCCTCCCCTGTGAATACCTAATGCATGGCTGTTGGAAAACGATGTATGTCTCTCTATGGAATGGTTAAGGGCCACCTAGAATCTAGCAGCTACGGTAAGCCAACACGGTATATGCACTGCAGTAGGGAAATAAATAGTGATCGTTATCAGGATTGCCCTTTCACATTTCAGTCTTTGTTCTGACAAGAGAGCTCACCCTCTACTACTTTGGTGCCTGCACTTAAAACAGAATTATATTGTGGGTCCCTCGGCATCCTCTCCAGTGGGGTGTGTATGAACCTGAGAAACTTCCGGAATGAAGAATCTAATGAATTTGTCTTATGATAGCAATGGGGCTTGTACTCCTCAATAGTTTATGTTGAAGCACACCGTCCCTAGCCTCCCATTTATTCCTCTTTCCTCTAGAGTGAAGATTCTGAGAAACTCAACCTGCCATTCAATTATTCTTCCTCATCCAAAGTTTAAGAGACAGCATTTCAGACACAAGCCATTCTGTCTGCTCCATGGCCATGTGTGTGTGTGTGTGTGTGTGTGTGTTTCGTTTTCGTCCCAGCATTGGACCTGAAAACCTACATCACAGGAATCAGTAGCTCATGACTTCAAACAACAGCCACCCCAACTCAAGTGATGATAGATAGCTCATGATTAAAATATCTCTTTTCTTGGTGCAATGAGCCAGCAAGGTTCTGTGAGTGCATTTAAACTATAATGCTATCATCCTTCAACATTCTTCTCTAAAGTCCTTCCCATTCACCATTTCTCAAGGGGGGCTGTTGGTGTCTGAATTCTCATTGGTGCTGTGATGTTGAGCCTTAACCTTGAACTGTGTCTGGCCTTTCTTTCTCCCTCCCCAGGACATATTACTGGAGTTACTATTTATTTTCTCTTCCCACATCCACATCCACTGAGAGAGGGGACCATTTAGACCATTACCATGTTAATTTTAAGTTTAAGTACCTTTCGCTTGGAAGTCTGCATGGTTCTGATCTGATTGGTGCAGAGAAGTTGAGGGGGAGTCTCGCTTGCACAACTCGGGGGAGTAGCTCTGCTCCTTCATGTTAAGTTGCTCAGAGTAAAGGAAGAAAAGCAAATTTCAGTTATTGAATATTTAATTCTGGACAGCAGTTTAATCAGAACTGGGATTTGGGCAATGGCTCCAGCCCCCTCCTAACTTACTACAGTTTCAGTTCTTAGTATTCTGTAATTATCCCACAGAGATGTTTGAGAAGCAACTAGTAGTAAATGAACTTGGCAAATCAGCTATTACCCAAGTAATGAAATACAAATACATATGTTTGACAATTCTGCAGGGAAATTTTTTTAAGCCAGGATTCTCAACGGATTGTATTGGCCAAGAGAGGGAAAAACAGGTGTTGTTATCAAACCGTATCTACAAACAATTTGACGGGAGTTTTAAAATAATGCACAGATTTTCTTGCCATGAATTCCAAACATGTCAATTAACCTATGGAGAGTCCTGATTGTCAAATAATGAATCAATATACGCCCCACAGGATGGCGAAGGGAGGGCTCACTGTGACACAGAGTTAAATATTCAAGGCTTTCTCCCCAATAGTATATCTAAGGATGCATATCAGCTTCACATCTAACCTCAAACAAAGCAGAGATCAACTCTACTGAGAAAATGGATTTTATTCAAGAGTAAGGCAAGGGAAATTAGTAAATTCACTATTTGTAGAAAGAAAATAAGTGAAGCTAGCTATTCCTGGTGGTCTGAGACTCTTCTTTGTTTTGGTAATTATGCCTTTATGTTTTAGGGCTCTTATTTACATTTTCAGAAGGGCTTGAAATAGTTCATGCACCGAGCCATCCCCTGAGCATCCAGGTTCTTCCACTGGGCTACAATAAAGTTGTCCCTGGACTAATACAGATTGGAAAGGAATCCCAACTTCATAGAGCGTGCTGCTTAGCCTCCCTCATTGTTTGGAGCTTCTTTCGAGAGGAATCCCAAACTAATGATCTCCACTCCAGCCAAGTCCTTGGTGTGATAGTATCTCATTGTAGCGGAGTCAACATTTACATAATATGTAGTCTAAAAATACCTTGGAGTTTAAGAACAGAGCAATGGAAAATAATTTTATCCCAGCTCCTGTGCACCTGGATGGTAAGACACTGGCAGAAATACAGCAACAGGATGAATTTCCTAATGTTTGCTATTGGATGGTAAGTCATTCTAAAGCTATGGAAGCCTTCAAAACCCCATAGGTCTCCATTTTGCCATTAGCCGTACCCGTTAAACAGTCTGCTGCAAGAAATATTGACAGGTCAAGTACAGCTGGGAAGAGCATGTGTCCCAGTGGCCTTTACACTGACAGTTTCTCCCACATTAAAGAGTTAACTAGCAGCCAACCAGCTCGAAGTGGGAGCTAATGAATGAAATGGAGATTGATATAGACTCTCTTTGGAGGTGCATCGATCTGTATCTTGTGAACTCAGCTTAGGAATTCTGCACGCAGCATTGCCTGAGTAACCCTGGCATGGTGCCCATTAGCAAATAACTCTTTTAATGTTGGTCTTCAATTGATATATTTATTGTATTGCATATTACAGTGGCCCTTCCCTGCACGGCCTTTGGATTTTATGGTTGGGATAACAAGCTAAGGGAGGCGTCAGCAGGACACAGTTGAGTCTGGACCCCATTGATGAAATATTTAATTAATTGCATCCTTCTTTTGCATGTGTTGAATCAAAGAGCGCGTTCTGAGCTACTGGATAGGCTTCCTGGCTGCCTCAGTCCGCACAAATGAATCTAATATGATTTTAGACCTCGGTATAGATGCTCTCTCTTCTTATGACAGTGCAATGAGAACAGCTTTCAAAATCGTGCCCCCCTCCGTTAAAGGTAGTGTCCACGTACTTGATAGCTAACAGAAGCAAACAAGGGCCATCCCCGACTGAAGAGCCACATTTTGACCAAATAGGTGCTCGCTGAGTTCATGTGCATTTAAGGATGCCACATTTGAACTATAGCCTGTGGCCCTTAACAGTGGTTAAGACTCAGCGCTCATGTGAATCAGCTGGGGTGGTGTGTTGCCGGAAGTCTGCCTTGGCACCTAGGCATCGACATTTGACTGCTGCAGTAATTGTGATGTAATTGCAGTTGTAATTGCCATGATCTGGAGGGCGCAGAGGTCAAACGTTTGGCTGATAACCCAAAGGTGGGTGGTCTGAGTCCACTCTGAGGCATCTCGGAAGAAAGGCTTGACAATCTACTGCTGAAAAAAATTGCGAGGAAACTTTATCCCGCTCTGACACACGTGGGCTCACCCTAAGTCAGTTCTCCAGGTGTAGTTGCGATGCTGGTAGTTTGCAGGCTACATTGTTTTTCTTTTCAATTTTGACTTCAGATGGATTCACAGGACATTGTGAAAAATGTGAGTGGCTAACCAGTTAACCTCAACATGTATGTCAAGTTTGCAAACTTCATGACGTCAACCTCATGCAAGGGAACTGCCGCTCAGCAGCACGGTCATTCAGACACATCAGCTCTGCTGCTGCCTTCCTGAGGCATGGCTGTCCATCTTTTGCATATGCAGATGAGGCACATGTGATGCACTAGAGTCTCTGAACGGACCTCTTTAGAGAGCTCTTTTGCAGCAGATTTCGCAGATACTTTGATTTTCCGAGGGCCGTTCCCCTGAGGGGTAGTGTGGAGCCAAGTAAGATGAACTCCCTGAAAACATCCATCGTTTCTCCATCACGAAGGTGCTGAGGGTTTCCTGTGTCCTCTGGGTTGCCAGGCAACCGAAGGCTGTAGCCTTGGAGCTCTATCAAGAGGTGTGAGGCAGTGGAGGTACTGAGATAAAAAACACCAGGTTTCTAAAGCGCCACCCCATGCACATGTTGAAGGGGGATGGTCTGTGAGCATCAGGGAAGTGACTGGTGCAGAGGAAGTTCAGGCAAAAGGGTCAAGTTTGCTGCGAGAGCACTGTGCCTCAAGATGAAGGGCCTTGTGAAGGCTCAGAGTGACATTCTACACGTTTACCTCCGTTAGGGACATGGAAGACATACTAGGAAAAGGTTGACGATGCAAGTGGTGAGGTCAGGGAGGAGGCTGATACCATAGGCCATTTAAAAGAGACTAAGGCTACAGGTAAAAGATGCCCTCTGCTAACGTGAATGAGGGAGAGAAAAGAAAATGGGAGAGATTATTACCGTATAGACTTACCATACAGCTTCCCTCCCTTCTGCTACCGGGCTGCCAATTGCGGGTGCACAACATGGTGACTGCAGGTGTAAAGTTGAAGAGGATTGGTCACACTGTTCCTTTGCTAGAAATGTTTTCTATCTTCATGGAAAAATTTGACTACTCTTAACATATTTTCCTTTGGGGTCACCTTTTAGCACAAGGAATAAAGAGTGAGTTCCAGAAAATGATCTAAAGAGATTGAAAAGTGAGTCATTTTCATAGAAAATTAGACAGAAATCTGTAGTTAATTTTAGAGTTTTCTTCCTTCTGAAATTAAAAAAATAGTAATATCATAATAAAAACAATCTAATTTCCCCCTTCATTTTGCTGGCCACAGCTAGTCCATTTAAAGGTACATGTGGCTGGATTTATACTCATTACTCGGATAGCCCATTGTAACCGAATTTTCTCTATATTTGATGTTAAGGGAAAAAAACTTTTCCATATACAAAGTGTCGGCTCTGTTCACTGCCTTAAAGACTATTTGGGCTTATAAAACACTGCTTTTTCATCAAGGACAAAATAGATTATACATCGTGCAGGAAACAGAAAAAATATTATAAGGAGATTTTGCCTATTGAGTGTAATGGATTGTCAGGAGCCCTTGACATTCTCCTACAGCGAGGCCGCATGAAATCAATACATCTTAGGCAGGGTTTAATTTATCTGTAGGTTCTTACAACGGACGACTTACCTTTTCGTTTGCCGTTTTTCTTCTTCACTTTTACACTCACGAGTAGCTGCTTTTTAGCCATCTCGTTGCGAAACACAAAACAAGCTGATGGTGCCACGACTGCGAAGCATCAGGAAAACACCCAACACCCTCGACGTTGTGCGAACAGCGAGGGTCGCACAACTCCGCCCTCGGTCCTGGGGCCTGCGTGCAAAGTCGACGCCCCCAAGGAGTGAAATCTCTCCCCAGGCTGAGAGTTCCCAGAGGGCTAAGGGACGATCTGAAATATGCCTTTGCTTGTTTAAATCGGACTTTAGGTACACTAAGTTAGGTTAGGGAGACTGATTTTGAAGATTGATTCTGCTAGGGGGCTTCAAAAAGTTCCTGGGAAGACGCCAGTATCTTTTAATTCCATTTTCCCACAAACCTTTTGGAACCTTGTCGTGAGTTGGCCTGTTAAAGAACTGAGAGTGAAAAGTATTGGACATTTCAGCAGCCCATGCTCAATCCTCAAATGACTCTTTGAAAACAAGGATCAAAAATTTTCCCTATTGATTAGTATTAAATATAGGATCATTTTATACTCCTGGTCTAATATGTATCATCACCTGCTCTTGTACGCCACCCATTTCCATGAGCAGAGCTGTGCTGGCAGCATGGGAGCTAAAAGAAGGTGGAGTTAGAAATGGGCAGGGTTTGAAACCAATCCTTTTATTTATCTGTGTGACATGGGTAAATACCTTTTCTATATGCCGTTTCATCATCTGTGAAATGGAAAAAATAATCACACCAACTATATACTTCTTTGGGTTCCACTATATAAAACATGGTGATCTTGACTATATACTACATGCTCAACTCCGACCCATGGCCAGCCAAGGCGTGCCACACTAGCACGGTGCTCCCGAGAGTTGTCCATGGCCGCTGTTTTGCAAGTGGTTGTTGCCAGACCTCTGGGTGGACCCAAACCCACCTACCTTTGGGTTATCAGCAGAACTCATTAACCATTTGTTTCACCTAGAGGCTCCAGGACACATGTCAGGCATGGGGAGCACTTTTCGCTCAAGAGACATTAGCTACTGTTATTTGTAATTAGAAAACTCTGCAATTGGTAGAGCAACCCCAGTGCTGGCGAGAAGACTTTCAGCCTAGAACTAGAAATGCCCAGCCTCAAATGAGGAAGTTGATGCTGTATAACTGTTAGAGCAAGCATTTCAAAGCAATTCTTTACAGTGGTAATGGATGTGGCAAATGTGTGGATTTTGTTAGGATTTCTTCTGACAGCCATGAACACAGATATATTTTAAAGTAATGTAACTGCCCTAAATCTCGAGCAGGGAATACAGTGACTTCCAGTATTATTTTTCACTTCTCCAGTGACACTCCAGAAGTTATATTTGATCAATTCCTTAGAAGTTCTTTGACTTAGAAGAGGCCCTGTACCATTTAACCTTGGTTTTGTTCTACTCAGGCTTGGGGCCAAGGCTCTTCTGATGTAATGTATCACAAAGGTTAATATACTAAGACACTGCTGTAGCATGATTCCCCAAGATGACTTTTTAGGGAAAACCACCTTAGACTGAGACAATTTGAAACATTGG
>NW_022103915.1:73237887-73239121 GCF_000313985.2 Echinops telfairi | reverse complement strand
TTGCCACGTGTGCGACAACTGCAACAAAGCTGTGCAGATGAGATTTTCACAAGAAAACACTAATGGCCTGGCTCTTCTCAGTACCCTTCCTGTGAATTTCCTGTAGTTTCCGCCACGTGGCTGCTACGATGGAACTCATTCTAGAGTTCTGAAGGCAGGTTTACAGATAGAAAATTATGTCCTAATAAGCTTAAATATTCCCTCCCCAGTTCCCCGTTCCACAGTATGATCCTTCATTGTTGGCGCTCCCTTTGCATGAAAGCCAACATTCAGCTGTCCCTAGATACATTTGCCCCACCATACATACCGCCCATCAGCCAGAATATAAACCTTTTTTATATTATAGTCGCCCTTTTTAAGTCAGCTTTCTCAGGGGAGCTTCAAAAAACAACTGCAAAGTGGATATTGTCTTTCAAAGAAGGAAAATGAACGTGTTAGGAAGTTGGTCGTGAAGTATAAGCTAAAGGACCGTTGGCTTGTTTTCTCTCGGTCTCTCTGTCACGGGTACCGTGATACGTTCACTCCATTGTCTTACCGCTTTTTCCAAACAGCTCCTGCGGTGTGCTTCACCCCTGGTCCCCAGGCAATGGTATCAATTGAACTCCTTTAGGCAAACCAGATTTAGTACTTACCCAATCCAAAACATATCATTGTCATTATATTTTTCTGGAAGTTCTACTCAAAGTTATGCATTAATCATCTCAGCAATATGTTTTAGCATTTCCTAAAACTTTTTTTCTCAAGCACAAGTTAAAGACTATACACACATATATATGTGTATATATATATAATCTTTAAACATATATACAAGGTAAACATATATATTTTTTAAACTCTCATTTTTTTCTATATTGTATATTCAAATTCTTAAGTCTAATTGTTCCCAAGAGGAAAAAACTTATAAAAGTATTGATAATGATATTTGAATACAACATATTTTACTTATAAATTAACCATGAAAAATTAATCATCTGGGGATGAGGGGGAGTGCAGACCCAAAGGCCATCTGTAGATGATTGGACATCCCCTTACAGAAAGGTCACACGTAAGAGAAGAGCCATTCAGGGTGCAGTATAGCACCGATGAAACATACAACTTTCCTCTAGTTCTTTAATGCTCCCCACCCCACATCATGACTCCAATTCTACCTTACAAATCCAGCTAGACCAGGACATGTACACTGGTACAGATAAGAGCAGGAAACACAGGGAATCCAGAACAGATAACCCCCTCA
>NW_022103915.1:73227160-73236752 GCF_000313985.2 Echinops telfairi | reverse complement strand
AAAGATGATAAAATATAGGCAGATCATGTAAAATTATTTCATAGACATCTTTTCTGAAATATACTTGGACATATGTAGAAAACTCTAACACATGATCTGAACTTTTAAAATAAAAATATGTACACAGAGTGAAGCCGTCCTGTAAGTGCCTCAGTGGTTCTTTCTGAGAGGTAGGGTCACAGGCAACGGTTTGAATCTTCTTCATACTTTAGAACATTTAGAAATCACAATAAATGGGTATTTCTTCAATAATCTGGGAAAATAAAAGCTCATGTGAGTCCTTTAAAATGACCTCCCCCAGAATTATTTTGGACTTGATAGTTTTTCCAGCAAAATGTCATTACTCATGTTTTTTCATTTTCTCATCTGGTTGGCTTTCGCGGAGCACAACCATTTGAGCTGCAGTGGATATGTATTAGTGCTTCCTGTAGCCATAAATCAAGGCCCATTATTCCTCCGAATGCAGATGTCCTTGTTGTGGGATCTCTGGGTGTGTAGCTTTGTTTCTATGAAACAATTAACAGTCGCTCACTTAACCCTCCGGCTGAAAGTGTGCAGACGTTACTCTCCCTCACAGGGCTGTTGAAAGGGCGTTTGCAGTTGAGCATATTTGACATAGAAACTTGATGGTTAAAGTGTGAAGTTTTTCCGTCAGCCAAATGGGCTATCATGATGTTTACCATGTGGGGTGATTCCTTCAACTGTGCCACGTTATTTATTAATTTGACAAGGTTGGAATATTTCTAACTCATTTCTCACCCTCGTTCTGGTACCTTTTTCTCAATGGAGAACCACGTCCCTAACCCGTCCCCATCCAGCACACACATTCAATATTGGCTTTAGCCTGGGGTGATGCGGATTCAGTACAGCTAATATTCTTAATTTTCTCAGTGTTTACTTTTATATACAGGGGTACAGTCCCTTGATATTTTCTCTTATTAAAAATCTATTGCTGTGGTCCCGGGATCTAATACCTAGATTTCTCTCATAAACAATCGCTGGTTTTCGTGCTAATTGTTCACCGTCCCATTGTGGCTTCATTTTCCAAGTTGAACCGAAGGCATCGAGGGGGGCACAGCAAGAGTTCGCTGGCCATGTTGTCTGACACAAAGTTTTCTACCCCAAGTAAATTTCTCATTTGTTTTTTAGTTTGTGTTCAATAATTCATCGATTCCCAACAGCAGGGAAAGTGAGAGATTTATGGTGTATGATTGTGTCATGTCTTGTTTTATCATGTCGATAGATAGAAAATTGACCACAACTACAAAAGCCTATTTATAATTCTATCTGATCACCATGGGAACTCATCCAAACAGAGGGCAACTCCGAAGTTTCATTAACAGATCATCTCAGACCGCCTGCTGTGCCCTGTCTTCATTTTCCCTCCACACCCTCCTTTTGCTCGCAGCTCCGGCTTTAGAGGAGGTCAGGGCAGCCGTAATGGCACATTTACCATTCCCCACCATCCCCCAGATTAATATTAAACTGTTAAAAGAAAATGAGACTTTATTGATTGTTTTAAGCCAGGCATGTTCTAGCAGCGAGCCGTTATTCAGATTCAGCGAGCAGCGAGAGATAACTGATTTCAATAAGAAGACAGAGAGGATGCGGGCTGGGGATCAGAAGGGAGAGAGAACAATGGGCCAGGAACGTTTAATCTTTCTTATGGCACTAATCGTTACTTTTGCAATTTGTGATTGTTTATAGATCATTTCTTTTAAGTCCAGGTACAAGATTGAAAAATCTCCATCTAGACTCTTAGATTTCTACAGGAGCAGAGGAGGGTGCGGTTGAACACGGCTGAGCAAACAAATGCAATTTCAGACTTGCTCTGTCTTTTTACAAAGGAAACCCGCGTTGTTTAGGCTGGCCGGTGGGGCTACCGGCGTGTACCTTTTTTTTTAATTAGCAGGGGAAACTTTCCAAGGTCACAATGGAGCATATTGTTGGAGGTCTCAGAGAAGCCTCGCCGAACCCTTCTTCGGGGGGCTGGTCATCTCTCCAATGACCGGGATGGAAGGAGAAAATGAATTCGCAGATGGCTGCCTCACGGATCCCCCCTTTGTTTGCCAATATTGCGGCTGCCAAATTTACTGTGGTGCCGAGGTTGCTTGAGTAACTTTACAAAAGGCTCTCAGACCACCCCCCCCAAAAAAAGTGTCCATGGATCAGAGAAATGGCTTTTATCTATCAGCCTTGTCATCTCTTCTCGCAATAATCTTCATATAAGTAATCATCTCATCATATATAGATCAATCAGCCTTGTTAATGCTCTGATCTCAGCTCTCACTTTTCAATGCAGCCCTCGTGACTGGGAACTATTTTCTTTGTAATTTGAGGTTTTGATTTAGTGGTCACATTAGTCTTGTCAGTTTCTAGCAGCCTACCATGATGTTATTCATAACCAGCGATAGTATTATCTGCTATAAAGTTGCACTGTAAATCAGGAAGAGTTGTCAACTTAAATATTTATGCATGTCTAGGGAAAGTAATTGTTAGGCAGACACCCTTGGATGTAAAACGCGAACACCCTAGTTCTGATGTGTTCAGAAACAGAAAAAATAAATAAAAACGAGAGAGAGAGAGAGAGAGAGAGCAAGAGGGCAGGAGACAGTGTGAAGTTCCAGCAGTACTAAAGTATTAGGATTAGAAGTTCTCCGGCTGTGTCAGAAAGCATCTTTGTTCTGCGGGTTAAGCAGGAAGTGCTTGGCGTTTGCCGGTTGCGAGCTCCTTTGTGAGTTGGCTTCTGCTCTTTGCTGTCACTGGCTCTGAAGGTTGAAGAGAAAGAAGAGCAGTGTCAGAGAGCTGATTGGTAGCACGGAATTTTCCGAGACAATCTGAATCACATATTCAGCTACTTTGCCACAGTGGATTAAGATGATCTAAAGGGGCTTTGTGAGCTCGATAAAAATCAGGCAGGAGTGTGTGTGCTGGGAGAAATGCTACCCTTTTTGTCCTTCCAAGTTAATTGTGAAAGTTTTCTCTCCGCTGTCTGTAGAATTTTTCAAGCTCAAGTCCATTGTTTTTAAATAATGTATGTAAATTTTTGAAAACATGCAAATTGGGGAGGTTTGGGGCTTTTTCTTTTTTCTTTTTTTAACCTAAAGACTGCTTGTCTTGTCATGTCTCTTGTATATGATTGGTTCTGTCAAGTTTGACAAACCTTTATTTAATTTCCACTCGAGATACTTGATCTGTGTGATGTATTTTCTGCTATATGCAAATCTCTCAGAAGCCTCGGAGGTGAGGGACAAGGCAGTGGTTTTCTGGCATCACCCCTTCTTTAGTGGCCTTCAGGACTTTCTCAAACTGGTCCTAACAGTTGTACGTGAGCACATCACGTTTGCATAATGTATTGATGTGCTGATCACATTGTGAATATACTTCTTGAATATTGACTAAAATCCTGTCACTTTTGGCAAATGAGCCGCGAAACATATGTTCGGAAGTATGGCACACGCAAACACCATGCCAAGAAGGATGTTTCCCTCCCCCGGCAAGCACACTGCACTGGGTTTGAACCTTAACTTGAAGCAGCGCTACTTTGCCCGCACAGTGAATGGAGCGGTGCCTTTCTCATTTGGCCAGCCCTTAGCTGTGATGACTCAAGTTGGGATTTTGACAGTGTCCTTCAGCATAAGTCCCACAACCCGTTTCATTTCTTTGCAGCATCACTTTGAGGAAGGTTTGGACAACGCAGTATCATTTTCATGTGACACATGCGGACAAAGAGGCTTGAGTATTGAAGGTCTGGCTAGAGGTCAACAAGCTAGGTTGATGGGTATAATTAGAGCCCAGTGGTTCTGCAGCCCAGCCTAGATGGTGTTAGGAGCTGCTGTTTTAGTATAGGGATATAAGTACACCCTCCCCCACCAATTTTTTTTATTAGAAGATACAAGAATGAGAGCAAAAACTCGAATGAAAAATGGCCAGGATGCAATTACCAGAAAGGTGGTCAGCTAAGCAGAGTACCTAACGCTTTGGCAAAATGCAGATTCATGGTGCCACTTTTTTGATTGATAAATGCTAATCTCTGGGGAATGGGATTCAAGAATTGCATAGTAACAAACAAAGCAGATTATTCTCATGCTCATTAAAGATAAAGCCCACAGGCTTTATGCAGCAATACTTTAATTCATCAAAAATAAAGGAAAAACTGTAACCAATGAATCGCATTTTGGAACACAGGAAGATTGATGGATTTATCACCTTCGTTTGCATTGGGGCATTTAAGGCAATAGTCAAATTGTCTCTAAGCAGAAGGATTACGTGTGTGCATGGAAGCTCTAGGAAAATGATTCACTTAAGCCCCAGTTCCCCAGGTGCCAGAGCGCACGCATTCCTCAGGTCTAGGGCAGAGAGGAGCTTCTCTCAGCTCCTCTGGGTCTGCCTCTTGGTCCAGTCATCAGAAGGCTGGCTGTCGCCATGCGCTCCAGCCATGCAGCAGACCGTCGCTGAGGATGATTGTCTCCTTGGAGGTGGGAGCAGAGCAGGAAAGATGAGGAGATGCTCCCTGCCTTGATGGCGTGAATGTCAGTTTCAGCTGAGACCTGAAGGACAGGGAGAATTCACCCAGGGCAAATTGGAAATGGGGGGCCACCTTGCTTTTCCATTTCATAAAATGGAGGGGAAGAGTGAGAGAAAAGAAACAAAGCTACTTATGTCCGTTCTCTTAGTTGTATGCATTATGTACATTTTACAATATGTACATTGGGGTAGAGGAAGCATCACTGATAAAAATAACTCCAAAATTAAACTTACTTCCTCACTCACTACATCAAGTTGGTTCTGACTTATAAGAACCCTTATCGGACAGGGTAGACTAACTCTTTACGGGAGTAGAAAACCTTGTCTTTCTATTGCAGAGCACCTGGCAGTCTTGAACTACAGACCTCGTAGCTTGTAGTCCAAGACATAACCACTACACCAGCATTCCTACAATTCATTTAAATCTGCATCTGCAGTCCACATATAACATTGAGTCATATGCCCCAGAATTTCTGTGGAGTTGGCATTTATCCTAAGTAGTAAGTGGGTGTCTGCACTGATGATTTCATTAGCTGTTCTCACTAAAGTTATCAAATTTAGTAACAGTTTTATCTCCCACTGTCTCTGTTTGGGTCAGAATATATACTTGAATAATTGTGAAATCGTAAGGATAAGATCTAGGTGAATCATGGGTTGGTCCTGGAAAAAGCATGGCGAGCTAACCACGGATGTGCTAGTTTTTCCGTTTTCAAAAAATGAAGGTTCCACACGGTCTTTGTGTTCTTCGGTGCCCACGAGACTTGCAGGGCACTGCTCACTGCCACTGAAGGAGCCGTTCACTCAGAGCTCACCCCCCCGCAGATGGGGATGAGGTGTGACTTACACACATTCACAGTCTCAGGACACTGGCGTGACCTCTGCACATTCGTCAACCGCAGCTGATTGTGCAGTTGAACCTGCTGTGTTATTTACCCAGTGGTCAGGGTAGTAAGGATTACTGTGGTCCTTGCATATGCAGTGTTTTGCAATGTGAGTTGTCCTTACAGTGGTGGTCTTTAATACCCCTGAAAAAGCTATTGATATGCTGCAAATGTTGAATCTCTTCTTTTCTCATGGAAGCAGTGAGTGTCCAAGCATCTGATCTACATGAGTACACACTAATTGCCTTATGAACCCAGTATAAATACCTGTAGAACATGCATTCTCCTAAAATAAAAGAGATGGAGTAGCCAATAGGCAAATTCATTTCTGCATTTAGTTTAATTTCTCATTATTTTCATAATTCATATTTTTTTTGGCTAAGTGGTGAAGGAATGCCTGTATCAGGCTTATACATTAAGATTTTTCTCTACTAATATTTTTGAGCAGCATCTGCGAAGTTATTACAGGCCTTCTGTTTCCTACTGCAACGTCCCTACAACAAACAAAAGTGGTCAGGAGCTAGGTGTTAGACTTGCTGTTCTTGAAAGCAACGGAATGACTTTTCCTGTGCTCCCATTTCACTAACACCAATTCTTTTAACTTAACCCATGGCTTTAAATTCATCAAACAAGTCTTATCTGCATTCAGATCTCTGTCAAGGATGTTTCTGAATTGTGACCTCAATAGTAGCCAGACTCACGAGCATTCAGGGTTGAGCCAAGTCCTGAACAAGTGGAGGCCCATCAACAGCTGTGTTCGACCATTGCTCTTTTCCTCTGGTTACCTATTTGTCACACACCTTCTAGAACTCGTGTATCTTGGTGAACATGTATGTGCTTTTAGGTGTATGTAGATTCATGTAAAGAATGGTTCCACCAAACAAAGCACTTGGGTAATGTTTGAAATCGTCCTCAGAATGAATCTACCAGCTTCAGAGGAAAGACAAGCTCGGTAACTGTAGTCTCTGAGCACCCTGCCTTGGTGACGACCATTTAAACGCCCTGCCACTGCTTTTCCTCGCCACCCTCCTGCTTTCCTCACACCAGGGGTCTAAGAAAGGTTTGCATCTGTAGAGCAGGGAAGGGAGCATGCTGAAACTAGCTGCCTGGGAGGGGGTGGGGATGGGGGCCACCCGCGAAGTTGACACCCTGGGTGTGACCAGCTAAGCGTTGTGTATGTAAATCATTATATTGCTACAAGCAGATCCAGGCCCACTTAAGACTTTCCCAGAATACTTCTACATCCATTGGGGGGTTGGGGAGGGGCGTGGAGTTCTATAATGTTTCAGTTGACATAGATTTTAGAAAATAATTTCTACATATACAATTTTACATCTCTACCCTTGTTTTGGAACTCCTAGAAAGGCAGGCCTTCCGGAAAGCTAATCTAAACAATGAAAACACAAACCATCTTGGAAGGCCCACTTGATAGAATCCCAATTGTGAGTCTGACTCGTAGACGTAGTGGTTGCCAATTAAGTGCCATGGTTTGCTCTACAGAGAGAGCCCTGTGCTTCTAGACTGGAATCGTTGTAGCCCTCCTGAAAGGCCAGCCTTAGAGGGGTAAGGTGTCCTCAGCTTGCCCTTCGGTGTTGGCAAAGATAGTCATGCGCTTTCTTCCTTAGTGGTCACTGGAGCAAGCCACCCTCATTATCAGTTAAACTCTCCAGCCTACCCCAACTGACCGTCTCCACTCATAGTTTCCTCCAATTTGTCAGCACGGTACTGAGCAGCCAGTCATGGTGAGTGAGTGGACTTGCCTCACAGTTGAACTCAGCAGCAAAACTCACCCCATGAAATTAAAATTTGGGAAGAAGCACCACACAGGTAATGACTCACATTGGAGGTCATTCCAACCACAGTTCTCCTTGCTTGGTTTCCAATTCCCAGGGGGACGCCCACTGGCCTGTGAGTTATGGATTCATTCCTAATCCTGTTAAATAAAACAGTTCCTGGTCTCCAGGGAATATCCAAAACTCTAGATGAATCTCTCCCCATGGACTTCCTGTCCTAGATGTAGTAGACAATGTATACCTGGGTGAAACAAACCGTCTTCTCATTGAGCCCTGCAGAACGTTGTTTATTCTCCACGTGGCATGAAGAGCTACTGGCCAGGTCTGCCCACCCACCTCAGAAAGAGGCTTTCAACCTGCCAGCTAACAGAAGCAGCTCAAGAGAAAATGGCGCTGAAAAACCAGGGTAATGAGGCCATCAAGGATAGCACAAGACTGAGAAGCCATTCCTATCTGATTTAATTTATATGGGAGGCCCACAGTGTGGTACAAAAGCCAATATATCAAGCTCCATTGCTCTCTGAGTCAACAAGACAGACATGTAGACACTGTTGTTCTTCTTCTTCTATATCTTGACCAAAGGAGTGTTGTTTAAACTCTATTGAAAGTTGGTTATTGTCTTGGTGAGACTTTGAAACCTAGTTCTGTGGGTACAGTGTAAGGAAAGCAATAAAAGGGAGACGGAAAACACAGCACCATCAATGATTAGGCATAAATAGTAAGTAGAAAGGCCCAAGTCAATCAAAAGGCTCCGAGGAAACAGAGTGTAGGGGCAATCCGAGAAAGACCAAGGCACTGAGACAGACAGGAAATCAGGTTTGAGTGGTGCCGACGGACCTGTGAAATGCTCTTTGGAGAGTAAAAGTTGTGCCACACCTGGAGTTTCATAGTGTCATGTAGAGAAGAATTCTCTAGGGGTCTTGCTTAAAAATGTAAAAGGGCAGACTCCTCAAGGTGATCTGACTCTGCTCTTTTGATGGGATGGATCAGGAGCCAGAGGACACTGCCTTTTGAGTCCTCCCACCTCACATTGAGGAAACGCTGCCCGCGGGACATCTCATCCGTTCTGCTGTGAAAGGTCGGGCAGAAAAGACTGAGGTTGCTTACAAGTAAAAGCCCTCCAGAGGCCGGTGCAGGAGTTCGCAGGGCAAGAGATCGCAGATTCCCTTCTGTTGGTCTCCTGGGTAGAAAAGTCAGCCTTTGCCCCTTGCAACTGGAGACAAACCTTCTAACCTGAATGGGGGGGCGGGTGGGAGGGGGGTGATAAGGAAAGAACACTTCAAAGAAATCTCTGAAACTAATTAAGCGTGATAATTCTGGATCATTCTTGATTAGAGGGAGGCTCCGGCGAGCGCCGAGCCTGGGAGGGTCATCCTGCATTTGTTGCAAGTGATCTGGCTGTTGCTCATCCACGGTCGGTCGGTCGGCGCTCTCGCCTCTGCACCAGCCCTCTGCCAGGGCCCTGCACTTAGGCTGAAGACTACAAGCAGTCCCCTCACATGGTTCCTGCCGCTGCTACTGGATACTCTGCCCCTTTCCGGGGAGAACATCTTTTTCTCTTCCCTTCATTCTGTGCTGGCTCCTTGAGACCTGCCCAGGCTTCGGCCAGGAGTGTTAGGCAAGCCAGAACCAACATCATTTAAGCCGCTCCAGTGTTCATCCCAGACCCACACACGCCCGCCATGTAGAAGAGGAGAGAGCCAGGGGAAGGAGGGGCTTGAGAGAGAGCAGGAAAAGGCCAGGTTAAATGGAGAAGGACAGATGGCAACAGGATATGACCGTGCTCCTCCTTTAAACTAGAGAAGGCTGTCCCTCCTCTCCGCCTCTTTCTAACTCTGTTGCCCAGGCCTATGCCTGCACAAAGCAGGGGTAGTGGGTTTTGCGGTGGGCCAATCATCGCAAGGTTAGCGGTTCAAAACCACCAGCAGCTTCGTGGAAGAAGGATGAGGCTTTCTACTCCCTATCACGAGTTGCGGTCTCAGAAACCCACAAGTGCAGGTCTGTCCCAGGGTCGCGATGAGAATCAACCCCACAGCAGTGAGTTTGACAGCTCACACTGCAACGCCTCTTTTGCCTTTGTCAGCACTAGCTCAGAGTCCCACCCATGGCCATCTTTCTCCCCACGACGCTAGGCTGCTTTGAACAGTAGTGGGCTGA
Source organism: Echinops telfairi (assembly GCF_000313985.2). NCBI lineage: Eukaryota > Metazoa > Chordata > Mammalia > Afrosoricida > Tenrecidae > Echinops > Echinops telfairi. The sequence goes on along the minus strand of NW_022103915.1, from coordinate 73,227,394 downwards.
TTAACCTGTCTGGTTTTCAGTTGGAGAATCATCTTGCTCACTGAGTATCCCCACAGTCCATAGAAGGACGCCTTATTTTTATTAGATGGACAGTAAATAGTTATGTAATTCAAATGGAAATCATTCTCTTCTCCTTCGATTCAATTCCTTAAGCTTCTGATCGAGGGAGTCCCTCAAGACACTCTCCTCAGGTCAGATTAAAAGAAGCACCATGTTCCATTAATTCAGCAAAAC
>NW_022103915.1:73200848-73226157 GCF_000313985.2 Echinops telfairi | reverse complement strand
GCAGAGATGCTCCTAATACATTTATTTGTATTTAATTTGCAAAGAATTTTTCTCGGTGACTAGTCAGAGAACCTATCGCTACCTTGGAGAGGGCTTCCCACAGTTCCTGGGAAAATTCCATTATCTTTTAATTCCATTTTCCAGGAATTTCTTTTGAAGCCCTCAAATATTAGTATGTATCCTCCTCTCCGTCTAACGGGTTTCCAGGATCCACTTCGCTCTCAGTGGGCATCTTTCCGGGTGGAAAGCATTGCTGTGGCATTCTCCTCTGCTCTCACCTGCGGAAGCAGCACCTTCTCACCCCAGAAACCAGCCTTTCCATATTACTCATGCCAGCCTTTTCTCACTAATTTTCTGATTATAATGAGGCAGTGGTGCACTAGTTAGCACAGGTGACCTTCTAATTGAAAGACTGTAAATTCAATCTCCATCGCTGGGCACTGACAGAAATTTAAATAAATACAGCCCCTAAAACCCTTGTGATGGGCCGGCTTAGTGACCAGAGGCCAGCAGAGCCCAACTCATCTGTCACCGGGGACGGCCAGCTCCTCGTGGGTGTTAACTACAAACGTCATTAGAAGCAGGTTACCCTCTCACAGCAAAGGGAAACAAGGGCCTTTCCCCTGGCTTTAATTCAAGTCCCCCACCTGACTCTTCTGTAGCATACGCCAACTAGCTTTTGTGTTTTCTTTACTGTCAAATGCTTCCTAAAATAGGGAGCTTTTCTCTAGAGGAAGCGCCGTTCTCAAACTGCACCTCACTTGACACAAAAGGCCTTATCTTCCAGGCCAACTCTAGCCGCTACCAGAAAAGAAGCTGCCAGGGCCATGTTGACATCATCCCTCTGTTTGCTATATTCACCTCCACTTTTCACCCCATGACCTTGGACACCATGCCAATTCAGGTTTCCAGAATGATCTGCCCTAAGGATCAAGATGCGGGTGGAAAAGTGTGTCACACTCAGTTTGAGGAGGGCGCTCATGCCACCGGAAGGCTGTCACCATTTGCACCAAGTAATTGAATACTTGCCCTTAATATATATCTGACCTTCTCTTTCAGCTTTACTGTTGTTCCCATGGATCCCTTTTGGAAACCGGGTACATATAATTTTTAAACGAAGGGGCTATTTGCAACTGTGCCGTTGTACCTGGACAACAACTTCCTGAACAATCAGGGTCCCATATTTCTGACAACGCCTAAGAGCCGATTATTGGGTTGTCGGCTGGTGCATCTTTATTCCTGAATATATCACACGAGCACAATGGAAATGTCCCAGTGCCTTCACAGGTTTGCATTCTGTACACTTGGTTGTTAGACAAATAGTGCAAGCTTTGCCGACTTCATTTTCATTCTTGGCAGCATGTTTTTATCATAAGGCAGATAGTCATTAATTTACAGAATCAACGCTGGGAACAGCTTTTGTGATCTCATATTAAATTTTCCCCTGAATCCGCCCCTTGGCAAAAATTACTCACATCGTTAAAAAATATTTAATTAGGCTGTAGTTTATACCCAGCTCACTGGGGAAATGTTGGAATTAATATGATTTGCATGAATTCTGTTTCTCTTTTTCTGTCAGAGATTAGTTTTGAATTCGGTTCAGAGGGTCGTTGACACTTCCAAGGACTCACAATCGTGAAGGTCATACAGGTAGCAACTCCTTCCCCTGGGTCGGCTCCATGAAAAGACAGCTCAAAATTGCTGTTAATTATGGGTTACCTGAAAGGCCACTTGCTGTTTTTATTTTTCCACAGATCCCCGAAACACTGCATGATTAGAAGTTTGAGGTAAACCATTTCATTCCCAATGTCAGCAGCCCAGTTATTGTTTTGAGATATGTGTGCCGAGCTGGGGGGAAGCAGAGTCATTCCTTGGGCGCGCTCTGATTTCTGTCGGTGGTTCACTGAGGAGAAGTGTCTTCTTTTTGGTCAGGGGACAGAAAGACACTGGAGAAAGGCAGTCTTGGAGGAGAGCCAGCCCCCAGCGAGTGAATGTCCTACCTAGTAATGCATCAGCTTGCTTAATTATCTCTCTCAAGATAAGATGCCCTGCTTAGCTATGGGTTACCTTGTTTATTCTTCCAAGGGTTAGGAGTAGGAAGATAGAAAGGGGGGGGAGAATCCTCAGGGAATCCACTGATCCTATGCCATTTTTGAAAAGGAAAAGTTAATGAAATACTTAATTAATAATCAAATCAATCAATTAATCTCAGTTACATAAGTGCTGAAATCTCATTTTTTCTCACAGCTTTATCAATAAAGGAAGTGGAATGGCTGCCCACTTCTCAGTATAATAGGAAAGTATTACAGACACAAAGGAAAAACTGAGACTGTATTCATTCTGCTACATTGGCCCAGAATTTGTCAGTCTGTAGCAAAGTCTTTGAATTTTAGACAAATTTCGATGCACTCTCCTGAACCATTAGGTAAACCTTTTCAATGGCACCAACTGCTCTACTGGTGAAAAAATAACGATTCATTTCTGTGGGTTGGTTTCGATTGAATCCCCAAACTTTCTTGCCCTTGCCACTCTAACCGAAGGCACGTTACTAAATAAGGAAGGGCATTTAAACTTCTCTTTAGAAATTACCTCTGCCTTTATTGTTGAGTTTGACTTTTGAGTTTAGAAAATAGAAACCGTCTGCTTTCAAATGTGTGCAGACCCCCCCCCTCCCCGTGCTGCTCACTAGCCAACTGTTGATGAATAAATATTTATATCGCCAATGATTTACATGGGCCTTCGATCAGCACTAGGGAGATGAGAGTCAGGTTGCCCTCACTGCTAGAAGCCATGGCCCAGTCACTCCCTGGAATGGATGCTGGTGTATCCATGGAAATGATGGCCATATTAGATACCAGTGCTAATGAAGATCACAGCATGTTCCAGATTATTCCAATGTGTTCCAAATTGGAAGGAATGTGAAAGTGAGGAAGGAGAGCTTTCTAATATCCATGTAGCTGGGCTGGCCATGACTGCCAGTGCTTTATCCACACAGCCATATTTAATCCCCTTGCAAGGTGGATGCAGTAACCTCCATGGTCCAGGTGAGGCAGGTAAAACTCAAGAGAGGCTGGGCAGATATATCCTTCTTGTAATTCATTCGCTTCCCTTCCTACATAAACATACTGAATCTCACCCAAGACCCCATTGCCATCCTGAGAATTCCAACTCAGTGTGGCTCCATAGGACAGAGTGGAAACATCCCATATTTTTACCAGGCTGTCTTCTTTATTGCAGCAGACCTAGAGGGAATGATAGCCCCCACACACACAATCCACATAGGTGGCAGTGAGTCACGAACGTGAGCCTGGCACCCAGAACTCCTGGCTGTCCACACAGAATGCTGTCCATGTTCACAGACCTGGGTTCCCCTCATGATCCTGAGATCTGCTAGGGCTAAGCAAACAAAAGCAGTATTTTTCTAAAAGTATACCTTTTCCTTTATACCTTTGTTTGATTCCTTTCTGTTCTCATCAGTGACACTTTTCCTAACCCCAGATAGATCCAAATATGCGTGTCCTCTCTAAAATCTTTGATACAACCGGTCAGTATTCACCTTTTAGCAGTTGGCTGAATAATGTACCGCATTATAGATATTCTCGGCCGAATACATGAAAACCGAATACATGACTAACAGCAAGTCAGAGAAAGCCAACAGGCCAGAGAGCTATGCTGAGATTAATAGAAATTGTACAAATGTCAGTAAAAGCAGGGGCATTCACTCAGGCTCCCCAAATAGTGCAGACTCCTCCGGAAGCCTTCTCCTCCCATGAAGACTGAGAGTCTCAGGAACTCACGGGGGCGTTTGCCCTATCCCATGTAGAGAGTCACTGGGAGTGGGCGTTGACGCCGTAGCGGTGAGTTTGGCTTGGGTGTGTGTTGTTGGTTGGTTTGCTGGTATCAGGAAGCTGGTGGCGGTAGCTTTGCCTTTGGCGTGTTCCGCAGCAGCCGCCTTTACAAAGCGCAGCGCTGCAAGGACTTCCCTACCGATCTGTCTTCATGCCTCCCCAAGGTCTACCTACTTCATCCATCAGTCTCAGAAAGCCACCACGTGGCTCCACATCACGCATCAAGTTTTCTCCCTCCTTGAAAACTACCTGCTATTCACCCTTGTCTCCTTCACTCGGAGGAGGCCAAAGGATGGGGCCAGCTCCTGGGAAGTCAGCCTGAGTGTATTCTCAGCTCGGTGATTCTGTCCCAACTGCATCCCTAGGGATCCCCCTCTCCCAGTCCTCCTGCTGGGCTCAGGAGGCGAGAACTCAGGGGAGCATTGACTTCCCACAGTGTCATCAGGACACCCTTCTTAGGACAAGATGGGCTCCAGGAGACCTGTGCTTCGACATACACGGAACCTTCAGATGGGCACTGTGGGGGATGTTCTAAATGCTTGACAAAAGAATGTGGTGTCTTATCAATCCTAGTGGATAAGGAACTCGGGGGAAAAATACATTTGAGTAATCATAGTCATATTTGTTGTTGTTGACACACAAAACCCCCACAACATTGTAGTGAGATCCACTCAAATTCATGGAATCCTCTTGTGTTACAATGTAGACCTGCTCCATGGTGTTTTCTTGACTGCCCCACCCACGGGTGCCTTGGAAGCAATCTGCTCCCGAAAGGTCACAGCCTCGCACACATGCGGTTGCCAGGAGTTGGGGTGGACATTGTGGCAGTGGATTGCCAGCTCTTTCTTGTGTGGCGCCAGTGCGGTTGCCAGGAGTTGGGGTGGACATTGTGGCAGTGGATCGCCAGCTCTTTCTTGTGTGGCGCCAGTGAGCAGTGGAGCTGCAATGCATTTATGCCACCCAGGGCCTCGTGGTTATTAGAGTTAGCAAATATTGTTAACTGCCTACTATGTGGCTAGCACATTACCCACGGAATTACCCACCACCATAGGATAAAGAGTCAAAGACCCACTTTGGAAAATGAGAAAATAGAGGTCCCCAAAGGCTACAGAACCTCTTCACCGTGCCCCAGTTAGAAATGGGCAAACTGGGGTTCTGCCTTTGGCCTTTCAACTCCAAAACCAAAATGCAGTCCTACCTCCGTTCAAAGTGCTATCTAGATTGTACGATTGTTATGGGTCCTCTAAATTCTGGATGGTAAGTCTGAATATGATGATAATAACCTAAGGGGCCGTAGAGGACAGAAGCAACTTACAGGAGAGCTTTCTGAGATCATCGGCTTAATCAAATCAAATATTTATTGAGCACCAGGCGAGGTGTCCTGGGAACTCTAAAGGTGAACAAGACATCATCCCAGACATCAAGAAGCCCAAATTCTAGAGAGAGCTTTAATACAAAATGTACGAATAGCCAAGTGGAAGCGTGGCCAGTTCCTTAAGTTCCTAGAACGTAACACTTCCCTGTCCTCTAACTGCGACATTTTTTAACACTGGAAAGCAAAGGAGCTCAAAATTGGAGAGCATTTTCCTCCAGTACATCCCAAATTGTTTTAAGAAAGAATCAGCGGAGATCTCCTCATTGATACCTCCCAGAACCCAGTTCTGAGGATGCCTGCCACGCTGTACTGGCCACTAATGACGAGACCAGTCTGGTCTGCAGATTTCTTTTCACACAAAATTGTCCAAATAGCACAACCATTAATTATGCATGTTGTATATATAATAGAGCTATATTGGGTATCTCATTTGGTGAATAACATCTCTCTTGTCCCAGGAAAAGATGTCAAATTGACTGCAGGAAGCGATAGAATGACCACTCTCCCAGCCAAATAGTGCATCTAACTCTTCATTTCCACTCTCCAAAGCCCCTACGAATCATAGGTATCCATTTTCTGAGATGCCAACCATCCCTCTTTACCCCGCGTGAGTGCCTGGGTTTCTTTCACCTTTGAAGTGTCTACTCTTAAATCAGTAAACATTATTTAAAAGGAGAGGCTCTTGTTTTGGGTACTTGGGGAGTTTTATGTGTGTGTTCTAATTAGTTACCTGTCATCACAGAACCAGTTGTGCTGAATTCTTACTCTGGGCAAGCCCTGGTGTTGCAGAAGAGAATGTACTTGATAGGGTTTTCAAGGTACAAAAGACAAAAAAGTTGTGACTTATCACCTATGCACTTTCTACAACCTTTAAGGGGATTTCCACCACCACCTTCTCAAATATTTCTATCAGCATTTGCTGAATCCACAGGTGGGGAACCAACAGATACAGAGGGATGTCAGTGATGATAGTTTTAATATTGGTCTTTTCCTTTTGCTATACTTTTCTTCTCAGCATCAGACTTTCATTCCACATGTCCCTTGAGGTATCAAGTAGTATGGCAAGAAGTCTTGGGCTGTGGTTCTCATACTCCTATAATATTAGTAATAACAGTTTTTCAAGCTAAACCTTGTATAAGACCCCAGCCATTGTAGGACCCTCTGGTTGGAAAGTCATAGTGTGTTGTTTCAGAGGTAGCCCAGGACTCTGTACCTTAGAATCAGTAGGCAGGCTCAGAGAGGATCTGAACATTCCTGGAATTAGTCTGCAATCATGAGAGGTCAGGGAAAGAGGCCACGCTTATCAACAGTCCCAAATGAAAATTCCCAACAGGATGCAGGTCAGCTTTCTGTTCAACAGGAGACCCATGTTACAGTGTATTCATGTGCATGTGTACATATTAGCAGGTTCTGAAAGAACAAGTAGGGTTGTTGAGGTTTTAAAGGCTAGGCCACACTTCCACTTCTCTGTCCCAGGAAATCAAGCTTGATGGTTTAAGTATCCCCACCACCACCACAACTGAGTCTATTTCAACTTGTAGCAACCTATAGGGCAAAGTTGAGCTGTTCCTCTGGGATTCAGAGGTTGCAAAGCAGACAATCATCCCACTCCTGCTGGGGCTGCTAGTGAGAGTCAAAGGCCAACCTTGAACCCACTCTGCCACTACAGCTCCTTGGTCCAAGCAACTTAAACCCATGGGTCGATTCGGACTCATAGCAGGACCTCTATGGCTATAATGATGAGTAGGGTCCAGACCAGCCCTGCATGTCAGAGTAGATTGCAGGATCCTTGTACCCAGGGACTGAAACACACAACCTTTCAGTTAGCTGAACATGAAACCATTTTCACCACCTGCGGACTCCAGTAGGGAAACCTGGCAGCATACTGGTTCCCAGTTAGGCTGCTACCCACAGGTCAGCCTTCCAAACCACCAGCTGCTCATAGGAGAAAGACTGGGCTTGCTACTCCTGTAAAGAGTAGCAGTCTTAGAAACTGCCAGTGGGAGTTCTACTCGGTCCTTCATGCCCGTTATGACTCAAAATCGGCTCAAGGACACGGAGTTTGAGAGATTCCAATAGAATAAGCAGGTAAGCACCATAGGCAAGTCATCATACTAATCTGGGGCTGCAAACCCTTCTGAATCAGCTCATTACACAGTAAAATTGTAACACCATTTTTCATGGTTTCTTTCAGCCAATGGTCCTATATAGAGACCTACTAGATATGACTTTTTTCCCCCAGGAAGACTACTGTCCTGTATGTAACATTATCATGAATATGGCATTCTATTGATCACTCCCTCTGAGACATATTTGTTTCGGACTCTGTGTTAGCTCCTTTGACTCTGGCAATGATGAGATGTGTTGTTGTTACGGTTGGATGCTCTGGGATCTGTTCGGAGTTACGGCGATCCTGTGTACAACAGAACAAAACACCACCTGGCCCCGCACCATCCACGCCGCTCTTCTGAGGATTGCGCCCCTGTTTGTCGACACTTTGTCATCCATCTCTGGTTGAGGATCTTCCTCTTTTTCGCTGTCCCTTTCCAGGAACTGGTCTCCTCCTGAAAATATGTCCAAAGTACATGCCCCAGAGTTTCACCATCCTTGCCTCTAGCGAGCATTTTGTAAGACAGTCCATAGTACTTTCAAAGTCACTGTGAGTGCCCATAACCCAAATGCACTGATTCTTCCTCCATCTTCCTGACTCAGGGTCCACCTTCCATTGCATATGAGCTAATTGAAAATGCCATGGCATGGGTCAGCTGCGCCTTCATCCTCAAAATGACATCCTTGCTGTTCCATACTTTAAAGACGTGTGTGGACAGATTTACCCAATGCAATCCATTGGTACCATTATTTACGCTGTAGTTGAGGAAACAGAAGATTAACTTCTCACAAGGGATAGTAGTTTCTATCCCAGACTATCTTATTCTAATATCTGCATCTATAATCAATACTCCCTCTCCCAGGCACACGTAGATGTAAATAATTTAAAAACCTCTAAGAACTTAGCTCCTTTTCCCCTCTAGCATTAGCCATAAAACTGGACCTGGTTATCCCAAACAGCTAATCAAATGTTGAATCTTCTCAGTCTGTCTATTCTGGGAGGCACCTTTCTAAATTGTTAAGCAGAAACTCATCGGTCTGAAATACAGGACTTCATTTCTAAATGATGCAATTAAAATGAGAAAAGGAGACTTAATAGTAATTGTGGACAGTCACCCAAAGCCATTAGATAAAATGGAACTGCTGGCTGTAAATTAAACTAATAAGTTACCAGAAAATGCACCTTTAACAATCTATTTCATCTAAGAAAGTGAAGGGGGAAAAAAGAGCATCCAAATCATAATGACTCATTAGTGACTTGAAAATTGAGTGTATCTGGCCCGGTTTGTTGTCTACTTATGTGAGGCTGTTGAGACAATATAGTAGATACTGAGAAAATCAAGAGGGTGGCTAATGGGAGAAACAAAAAGAATTCTCAGACTTAAAGGAGCCAAGTGGATTTTATTAAAAGACAAAGCCCTGAGCAGTTTGCGTGAGGACGAGGGAGCACAAGTTGGGTCACCTCCACGTGGTAGCAAAGACACAGCAAGCATCTGCACACGTACACGCGGTGACGGGCTTTCTGGCCAGAAGTCGAGGGGAGGGAACGAGAGATCAGGTGCTGATACAAATAAAGGTCAGGGGTGACAAATGGGGGAGTTAAGAAGATAGGGTTGTGTTTTTTCCACTCTTCATCAGGGCGAAAATGGGGATGTGTTTTCACAGTGTCCAGCACTCCGTCTGCCAGGCCCAAAGGCTCTTCATGAGTCTGTTCGCCAGCTCTTGTTTCTCATAAATCCCTCCTACACATTTAACCTCTTGCCTGTCTCCTCCCACGTCCTTTATGAATGGAGCAAGCTGAGCTACCAGTGAGGCTTAGCCAAAGTTACTCCTGAAATCCTGAGCCACCCTTGTCTTGTGTTTCTGTTCCCCTTGGAATGGGCGGCATGAAACTTAACATTTGCAAAAGGCTTTCACCAAGAGTAAATGTTTTGAATCAGATGAAAACACCAAGACTTTAAGAGTTATGCATTTATTCTGTCCTAAGGGATGCAGTCGTTCCATCTTGCTTCTGAAGGGCGAGGCCCAGCAGAGCTGTTCTAAGGAGTTCTCTGCAGTGGCAGCTGCGTGGATGGTGAATAGGGAAGCATGCTTATCTCAGAAGGTCCCGGAGTCTCCCTCAGCATGTGATCCCTCCTCCCTGACACATCGAAACGGGAGATCATCTAGGAGACCGTGTTAGTTGTCTGTTTTCGGGGCAGTGCATTTCCATACTCACGAAGGCAATCAATGTGAGCAAGCCCAGGTCTTCCAAGAGTCCTTAATTATACGTCTAAGAATGCATATGTATTCGCATGTAATACTTGTGTTTCTGCAGAGTCCCCCCCCACCCCCACCCTTTTCAGCTGACATGTGCTAAGACATTTTGAAAATGGTAAAATCAAGAGTGTAACAGGCAAATGCATAATGAGTTGTTAAATGCGATGGCAAAATAAAAAAAATAAGAAAAGAATTTAAAGCTTCAGTCAGCATGATCAGTAAAAGGAGAAGAAGAGAGAAAGAGAGAGAGAGAGAGAGAAAAGACAGCCAGCAAACTGTCTATCATGTGATGAAATTTGACAGTAGGGATTATGGCTTTGATGGACCAGAACAGCTAATAGAAGAAGCTGACATTTTTGAAACCCTGCTAATTAAGGGTTCCTTCCTTAATATTAAAATAAAGTCTTTGTCTGGGTTTTATGGTTGGAGAATCAGGTGTTTTCATTAATATATGCCAGTCAGTCTTAATAAGCTTGGAGGGCAAAGGAAGTTATTATTGAGTGACCTTCTACAAAATAAGCATGTTGCTAAGGGCTCTAACCCTGCCCCGTTCAGACTGATGAATCTCATTTCCAATGCAAAAGCTTCACAAGAAATCCAAGTATTCTCTGTGCAATCACAGAAAATAATCCTTGTGTCTCTTGTAATGTCCAGAATTGCCACTTACTACACTACTACTGTACAATGAATATTACAACACATATTATTTTTCTAGCACAATTGTCTACATTTCTGAATTGCCCAGAATAGAAAAACTTATTGTGAAGACACTTGTATTGAAAAGTCAGCTCATTTTAATACTTTTCAAATAGCCATCTACTCTGTTCATGAATTATAATGCTCAGAATACATCTGACAATACTGGCTCTGAAAAGGAGATATGTCTATATTATTACATATTCATTTTCAAATAGATTTCAGACAGATTTTAAACCATTCATTGAAATTCATTGAAATGATAAATTCACAGTTGGATTTTGATTGACTCTTAATCCAATTTTACTTTTGATAAGTTTTCAACCTTTCTCAACCAATGCATTTTTTGCTCTTCTGCTGCTACGTAAAGCAACATTGATGGGGTATGGTAAAACCTGAAAGTTTTGATAGCGGCGTGTAAAACTTGTCAAATGTATTGGTGAATTTAGTTAAAATCAGTTAAGTGCTGTATCGCAAGCAACCTGTGTGGCTCATTGCCAATGTGCCGCTGCTTCTCTTAGGAAGCCATGGTTCAGAATATGAAGCAAAACTTTGAAAGATGTTTTCAGTAACTCTAGCAGGCAGGTAAAGATGAGGATAGCAAAGTATTTGGTATCAGAAAAGTAGAACACGCTTTGAGGGGTTGTCGTTTCCTGTTCAGAAGACATGACCCAGCCCCTCCTCACCCGAGTTAGCAGACTTCCTGTTCTAGGAGAAGTTGGATGACATTAATATTGCCCAACTCATGGTCAGATTCAAAACAACAATTCCTTTAAAGTTTCTTTGGAGAAGTTAAAAGATAGATTAAAAGTTACAAGATGCACAAGCAAGAAACCAGGTACATAGACTTTGGGTTCACCATGTTCCGTGGGTGGGGTGCAGAACTCCCAAGTGAACTCAGTCGACGATTGATTGTCAGATTTAGAAACAAATGAGTTGAGAATCTTGGATTCCATGCTTAAATATGTGGAACAAGAAGTTAGTTCAAAGCGTGGCAATTACTTCCTCCTATATCTCCATGAGACCATTGTCTTTGAGTCTCCGGCTTGAAAAGAAAATACAAAATATGACATTTCCTATAAGGGGTTAATTGAAGCTGGTCTTCATGATTTTACAAGCGGGAGGGGAAAAGAATCCAAACATGAATGAACATTTAGTGCCAAAATCAATCACCAAGCGTAACTGCTTCCATCTTTTCATCAATGCCCCCTGGCCCTTCTGAGGCTGTCTTTGGTGTGGTGTCAGCATCGAAGTTGATGACTTGGGTGCACCACTTTGATGAGCACTGGTGTGGATGAGCCCAGAGGAGGCTGTGAATCCAAAGTACGGGCTATGACTGAAGAGCAGAAGACACCTGCAGAGTCTCAGGCCCTAATTGTGTATCTCTGGCGACTCTTGAAGCAATCGTTTGAGGAAAGGCCCAAGGATGTCTCAGAACCTGGAGAGCACTGCTCTGTAGAATTCGGATTGTTGCTAGGAGCCATCCAGTCACCTCCCCCTGCACAGCAGAATGAACACGGCCTGGTCCCGCACCATCTCACAAACCGTAGTTGGCCGGTCCCATTGGTGCAAACATTGTGCCAATCCATCCCATCAAGAGTCTGATTGATCTTCTCTCACCTAAGGGGGTTATGAACTCCTAGGGAGGTTACTTTTTCTTTTAGGGCCATAATCCCAAACTAGAGAACACAAATACTCAGTAAGTCTTTGGTTGGTTAAATCTAAATTTAGTCCTTTTATTGTGAAGACATTCCTCTATTTCTGTCCCGTTGTATTGTCTTACACGCCTAAGAACTGCAGTCTTGGAAACCCACAGGGCGGTTCCACCCTGTCCGGTAATAGGGTTGCTACGAGCCAGCCGGTATCGACGCAAGGGCAATGAGTTTGCTTTGGGATTTGGAAGTAGCATTGTCCACTAAAAATAAATTGTTAACCACATTTTGAAAGGTTAAAAAAAAAGACACGAAGCAAGTGGGGTGAATTTTAGTTATAAAATATAGCCTCAATATTAAAATACTAAGAAATTAATTTAATTGCATCCTTATAATCATGTAATAATTCCAATTGAAGCATAATCCAATTCAGACTATGTTTCTAGTAGTCGGTACCCTTGTGTGGGTTGTGACTATCATGTTGAACAGAAGAACTCTAGAACAGTGCTTCTCAACCTCTGGGGGTCGAACGACCCTTTCACTGGGGTCACCCAATTCATAACAGTAGCAAAATTACAGTGACGAAATAGCAATGAAAATCATCTTATGGTTGGGGGGTCCCCACCACATGAGGAACTGTATTAAAGGGCTGTGGCGTTAGGAAGGGTGAGAACCACTGGTCTAGAGGCTACTCCTGAATAAATTGTAGGGGTGCCTGAAGCCCCGGAAATAATATACCAAACTACGTGTGTTATTAAAGATTTTTTCTGGTGAGGCACAGCAATACTCCAAGAGATTTTCTCTCCTGCCACCACACTCTCCCATGTCTCCAAATAGCTTAAATACAGAATTGCTCATCGCCTCGGTGATGCTTCATTTCTTGTGACCCATTTTCTCGATGTGCAAGTTTTGTTTACATTCCTTATTCTACCAAGACTAACAGTCTGTTATTAAATAGTCGTGAATTTACTTATTCATTTAAAATAGCACCTAGAGAGGGCTCGGTGTATTGATGTATTCACAGAAAACCACCTCAAATACTACCACAGTCGGCAGTTACAACAGCCAAACTAAAAGAACAATACCATGGAGCTTTTTATCTTATGGAAAATTTGCTAGGAATGCAGTGCACCCTACTTTGGGGTACAAAGGGGACACCAAATCTCGAAGATAATTTAAGGAGGGAACATTTGTTAAGTCTTAACCAGGACAAAGACACATGATCTGGTTGAGGGGACCATTAGCATGCAGTTACAATGGCTTCCAAGGGTTTGCTAATATGCAGAGACTTCAATAGGAACACTGAGAAATAAAGGACAGTGTCATACAAGTATGGTTGGTGACAGATCAATACACAGCAGTTACAGAATCAGGAGTCAGTCCACAATTGAGACATGTGCATCATGTGAGACGAGCTTATGAAATTGGCCCAGGATATGACTCATGACTATGCAGCCCTAGTATGGCTGTATCCAACAAGGACACACTCAGGCAACCCCCTAAAGCAGACTCTTCATCCCTGGGCGGGTCAAGATGCTGGAGGGTAATCCACTTTCCAGTGCATTTTGCTTAAGGGCGAGATCATTCACATCCCTGGTTAATGGACAGAAGGAATTCAATGGGGACTATAGCAATGGATTTGCACAGCTATCAATGGCCTTCAAACTCAGTGCTCAGAAATTGTGCTGTCACACAACATTGGACCAGGGTGCTTCCCTTTCTTTCCATTTGGCCAAGCTGTACTTGACCAAATGAAAAGGGAAGTTGTACAGTGGTCAGTCAGCAAGGGATCATCACACAGAAATTGTTATCTCTTTCCCTCCTTAGGCGGTCACCAGCCCCCCAGTTAATTTCTTAATATAGGCAAATCACTCACTGTGGGATACTGGCCCCTACAATTGAACAGGTCCAAGGGCAGTTGTGTCATTGAGGGGTAACATTAAAGAGACATCAGACAATATAAGGCATGCAACTGCTCACCTCCTGAATGGTCATGCTCTCTGCAGCCAGGTCGGCACAGAGAGAGCGGAATATATTTCCAATCATGGCATAGATACACTTTCAAGGACATGCAAGCCCCCTGATTACATCATCATGGGAAGGGGTTGTACGATTGGCATACATCAATTGGAGGGGGACAAGCTAGGGGTGTACACGCAACCAGAAGGGGCAGCACTAAGAGTTTACCTTTGACAACATGGGTGGACCCTCGATTCAAGATGGCAGCCTAACCTTGGTCCTCCTTGAGTTAGCTTGACCTTGTCTCTGGGCTGGCCTACAGGAAACAATCCACTATCTTTATCGGAAGGGAGTGGGCCTTACTTAGGGTAGGACAGACTAAAGGGTCGGGCTGCTCTAGGTGGCTGATATCCCTCATGGAGATGACCTCTGAGTATACAGTCATTTAATATGTGTTGCATGCAGCGGCTAGGTTTGGCATATATTTGAGGGACAACCTGTGGAAAAACCCTTTGCATCCCATACAACTCACTTTGTAGAATGGCTAAAATACATTAATACAAGACCGTGCACTGTGACATGGCAGAAGGGAGACAGTCATTTCAAATATATCAGCTACGGCATTGGGAGCTGTGCTATGAAAACATGGTGTCCATTGACCAAAATTCTCTTTGGGTCTTGCTTTTTCTTAACTATGAAGTATGCTTGAAGTGTAGAGCCAAACTATCTGTTTCTCTCAACTGCATCACGCAACCACTGGGACTTAGCTCACAGGAGTTGATGGTTGCCCATCAGAGAGTAGCCTCTTTAAAAAATTATAAGAAGAGAAATTATTTGTGTATATTTATGATCCTTGAGTATTCTATACATTATTATTACTTATGTTCATTAAGCATATCTAAACTCTTAGTTATACAAATGACATTGCTTTACTGTGACTGGAATAAAATAAAGCCATCCTGTTGGTTTTCCAAAAACACATGAATCAACTATAACATGATTTTTATTCTTGTCTTTCTTTACAATTGAAGGGCTAATCAGAATTAGGGAAAGATTTAAATCGTGATCTTAACTTACAAGCCTTTCTCTGGTTACTTGACCAAAAGGAGAAAGACAAAATTCAATGACTAACAAAAACAATTAAACAGCAATTGAGATATATTGATACTAAAGTCTGACTATGCATAACATGCATCACCATGTGTATCCAGATTTAAATGACAAATACTGAACCATGTAAAATTTGAGGATAATGGATTAACTATGCCAATATCAAGTATTTCATGTTGATTGGTCTCTCCTTACCACCAAGGTAATGTTGAAAGCAACATCTTACTGGTCACTTGATCTTCAGAGAAGGGAGGCTGACTTCAATTCCTTTGAAGACAGTTAATTCACTTTTCTACTCTGAGGGACCCTCCAACTGCATCCTTTCTTCCTTTCCAACCCAGTAATAAATCCTCAAAAGTTGCCCTTCCTGCCCTACTTTTAAACATCAGAACTGTGGAAACATGTAAAACGAGGTTGTAATGTATCTGGGTTTGCCACTTTTACAAATCCCTGAGGTAACCTTCCCTCTGTGTTACAGGATTAAGTTTTTAACGGGAAAGGATATTAACATAGGAAAAGCATTCTCAAAGTCAGTGCGTTGGTAGAGGAACACCGGAACCAAGGTTACCAAAAATAAGTAAATAAATAAAGCTTATAATGAGTTTGTTTACAAGCGAGGTCTCTTGAATCTGTTTTACACACAGGCTGTGTCTTGGAGTACCTACACTGGATAGGTGATATTTAGCGTCAGCCTGCAGCTCTGGAATGTCAGTCTAACATCTGGGACATTTAGCAGTCCGTGTGGATCCTTGTTTGATCACTTCCACTAGTTACTCATAACGACAGGTGTGACTCTGTGTCTGCCCTTAGTACTTTATTTCCTCTTCCCATCCTCGTCTTCCGTAGGCTGCCTCTTCTTCTCTCCTAACTAGGAAAGCCCCTGGAATTTTTTCCTGGCCCTTCCTAATCAAAGTTCAGGACCAGGTGTCCAGTACTCTCTTTGGGTGCTGTCATTGGTAAATCCCCACGCCAGGCACTCCAGGTGTTATAGAAAAGTATGTAAAAAGGCAAAGAGTAAAAAGCATGTTGCCTTACTGATTCCCACAGGGGTAGAAATGTTTATTTCACAGGAAAAAAAATAAACACATAATGTGATATCTGTTAGCTCAGATTCTTCCGAGGGAAGGCTGTGTTAACATATCTGTGAGAGGGGAGTAGTTCGTTTACTCATTCGATGACATTGAAAGGGTTTTTCATTCTACCTCATCGTTCTGATACAGAACCTTTCTTTCTTCTTGTTCTACTAATTTATACACACATTTCTGTAACAGGCCCAATGCTTTTATGCGTTTTTTTCTTCAGATAAGTCAGCAAATACATAGAAAGAGACAGAGCAGTAAAGAACATCAACTTTCTGTCAAAACACTTCATAAATATTCAGCAGAGTTCTGCAATATGTAGAAGTTAGAAAGATGGCATTAAGATACTAGTAAATCCAGAGAAAACCTATGCTAATCAAGCTATCACATCTTATTATATTTTATTCTTTTATCATGATATTATCCTTCAATAATATAAATGTGACATCCCCCACCCCCACCTCACATACCCCTCAAAAAAAAAAACACAAATCCTAACCTGCCAGAGTGAGAGAGAATTTCTCTCTTACCTGGGTCAGAATGGTGTTGGCTGTTCAAGTCTCGATGGTAGCTCTAACCTGTGAGTTACATTTCCAAACTTCTTTCCCCTAACATAATTCTCCCTCAAGCATGGCCTGTGGCCCGAATACTGTTGACACCGACACCGGGGGACGCTGACTCCTGTGAAGGAGCTGGAGAAAAGCACTTCCATCTTTCGAGTAATCTCAATACACTCAAGGAACTAAAAAAAAAACCAACTTAAAAAACGTTATTAAAATTTGGATGATCCCTTTTATTTTTAAAGCGAGAAAAATCTTTAAAATTGGCTGTGTGATCTCAGTTCATAAACATAGGTTCTTAAGTTGTTCCCATACGGAGAGAATACAACATCACTGCCCGTTTCCTGATTTGTGCCAAAGCCTTTCAATCAAAGGAGGGCGAATTCAATGAGTTTTACTGTTAGTACATCACTGTAGTTAAAAAGTATTGCTCACGCCAGGGGGCCAAGCAAAGGCTATTGACATGCTTGTTTGATGTTTGAAAAGACAAATTAGTCCCCTATCCTATCTACCAGCAGGGTACAATGACCCGACATGGAAAAGTCAGCTCAAACCACTGTATAATATATTTACTCCCCCCCCAAGAAACTTCAGAGTTAGCAAATCAACTGTGTCTAGTGTGCAAATTACATGCAAGCTAACAGAATGTGAAATAAAGTTGAGGGTGACTGTGTGATTGTTTGTTGTTTTTTTTTCAGCTTGACTAGTAGGACAGTACTAATGGAACAGGCCTTGGGAAATGTAGGGGAGTGTTGGATGGGGGGATAGCAGGGAGAAATGAGTTTAAGCCAAAGAGTGGTTCTGGGTATAGGCTTTGCCCCACCGTCTGCCAGCTTGGAAGCCTTCTCAGCTGGGCTTCCGTGGTTTCCCTTTCCGGTTAGTCAGGTTGGAAGCCGTCTTGCTTAATCTTTCAGGTCCACAGGTCTGTTTCTTGAGTTCCGAATCAGAATGTGGGTTTTTCCCACTCTGGGTTTTTCTCACCAGCATTCCTTTTGCAAAAGAGAGGAGAGTCTCACATCTGCCTTAGGATGCAATTTTCACAATCAGATCACATTATTAGGTAAAAATCTATACCTTTCCATTATGTGGATCATAATTAGGGATTAAAGATAGAGAAATTTCATTTTTTTAAAATTGATCAGTGGTTCTAAGTTTGGGTTGTTGATTTGAAAGAAAAGCAATTTTGATAGAACTATGTTGCAATTCCAAAGGAGCCCTGGCGACACAGCGGGGGAGTGATTGGCATTCACTCACTAGCTGCTCTGCAGAAGAGTAAGACGGTAGTCTGTCTCCATCAAGATGACAGCTCTGGGAAAACTAGGGGACAAACCTACTCCGTCCTACAGGGTCATGATGAGTTGGAATCCAGTTGGTTTCCATGGACTTGTTTTGGCTTTTTATGTTGTGCTGTAATTTAGGTGATAAGGATTAGAAGTGTAAAAGATTGGGAAATCACCTATTCAGAAACTTGGGGACAATTGTCTTAAAAGAATTCTAAGAATTCTGTCCTTTTGCTGTATGTATACATATGGTTCACAATTAATTAGATTGACTCAAAAACAGCCCTTTTTTTTAATGTATGGTTGTATGCACGCATCTAAACTATTCTGTGAAGCTGGCTCCTATAAAGACATATTGCTTTCAGGCTTACAAACTGTATAAGTGGACATTAGTGCCAACAAAGTTAATGCATGACCTGTCAGTAACAGGTGAAGTCAAGTAGGGTCTATGGAGGAAGGCCTAGAATTAAGTGCATATGGAAAGAACTTACTGAGAATAGACCTAACACAATGTTACAGTATTCATTATCCAGAATGAATCATGCTGTAATAATACTAACAATATTAGAAAAGAATCGAGCATAAATTTATTTTTTCAAGTCTAAATATCTTTATTCATTCATTCAACAAAGAGTTAATATGCACCTGCTATGTATAAGACAGTAGTTCTCATTCTCAGTGGGCATCTGTTTGGAAGAGTTGATAATGGGATTGAAAGTATCTACTGAACTCGGGCAATACTGCATTGCGCTCGATTTAGTTGTCTTACTCGAAGCTAACATGGAGTAATGTCTACTTGTCAAGTAAAATATTCCCAGTCTTGGCTTCTATAATCTATGCTAAAGCACAGAATATTTTGGCAGAAAATAGGAATTCTAGTGGCTGGTTTACCTAGTCAGGCTTTAGAAAATGGGTCAGTCTGCCGGTTTTCTCACTCAACCTTTGTCTGAGAGTTAGCCACTTGGGCTGACAGCCCTGGTAAGCTTCAACAGCATTGTCACTGCTAAGAACCCTGGACTTTGTTCCTATTAAATAAAAGAGTAGATAGTAGGGTTTAAGAGCTCTTCCATACGGAAGCAGGCTTCACAAAGTTCATGGACAATGCCATATGTTTGATTCCACCCTCTCCCAGATGGTCGCACTTTCATCTAGCCACACATCCATTTTTCTCCAGTACACCTGCTTTTGTGTCTTCTTTTTGCCCAAGAGTCCAAAAGAAAAGTATCCTTAGGCCGGAGAATTAGAAAATTGCCTATTCTGAAAGTTGGCTCATATTCTCTCAAAGAAATCCTATAAGCCTGCCCATTTCCATTCTGTATACACATGGAATCACCCAGAGTTGACACCCTCATAGGTTCACTGTTCTCACCAAAGTGAAATTAAAGCAGTGGGTCTCAACCAACTTATTGCTGTGACCCTTTCATACAGTTCATGTTGTGATAACCCCCAATCGTAAAATTATTTTCATTGCTACTTCACAGCTCTAATTTTGTTACTGTTATGAATTGGGAGACCCCTGTGAAAGGGTTGCTCGACCCCCGAGAACCGCTGAATTAAAGGAAAGGGGAATCAGCTCAGACTCTCTGGCTAGATGATCTTGAATATAGTAAATCTTTGGACTGGTTTCTTCCATTTACCCTTTTCAATATTCAGTTTCTTTTTCCATAAAATGGAAATGATCGTGTCATCCTTGAAGATTAATCTAGAAAGACCTAGCACATACGGAGGTATATGCTAATATCATTGTTGAGGCTCAAAGCATGCATCAGCCTTGCTGATTTTATCAGGGTCCCACTGTGACCGAACAAGCCCTAAGTACCCTTTTCTAAAGTTACGCAGGATGCACAGTCCTGCGTACCATCCCTTCTTACCCACCAAGGACCAGCCATGCCAGCAGGTGTCTCCTTCTCACAGGATGATTTTCTTGTGTCTGATCTCATTTGATTTTCCAAAGTTGAATTGGTTAAACTCTGGGTACTTTCATCGCTGCTCTCAGAATCACTTGACCTTTCCACTGGAGTTACACTTTGGGAGGGCCATCAACTTAGACCACAGCGTGAGTGCTCTCTCCCCAGAGCCATGCCCAGCAGCCACTTTCAGAGTAGGAAACAGAAATCCAGGAAGGTTACATGACTTGTCCAAGAGGAACAGCTCTCTGTCTCAAACGCTGGTTAAAACAAACAAACACACTCACTGCCATCAATCGGTGCCAACTCATAGCGACCCTGTCGTTGAACTGCCCCTGTGAGTTTCTGAGTCAGTTAGCTCATAATAGGAGTTAGAAACCTCATCTTTCTCTTCAAACTCAGGTTATGTTTGCCAATAATTTACACTGTCTTCTAACTGCATGCTGAGATAGCATCAAGTTCACCATGCCAGCATTTCCATTTGCTATTAGGCTTTGAGTTTTCTCAGTAAAAAGATCCCAAGCCATGGCATAGAAAACCCTCACCAAGCCACAGTGTGCTAGGGCACCTTGTGACTCAGTCTAGGCCCAGATGTATGGGACTTGAGATATTACTGTATAGAAAGGAATTGCATAATTTTCACTGAAAATGAGCCATTGTCACCTTGCTATTAAATTACACCCTCCTACTGTATGTATTGTATGTATTACCCCTGTAAGACCCAACTACTGACATTATGATTTTACAATAACTATTTCCTCTGAGTGAATCAGGTTGTGGAGCTGGTAGTCCTCTCTCTCTGTGACACTGGCCTGCATGAATCTCAGCTCTGTTGTGTCTCCCACCGTGTGGCTTGTGCCCCAAAGGCCCGTTGCAGTATTGAAGCAGAGTAAAAAGTTAAGAACATTTTATGACAGTGCTACAATTGGACTCTATGCAAAATGAGAATGATTTCCTCCTTTCCACTAATCCCCAAACAAAATAACCATCAAGAAATATTAAAGCACACATTCTATTAGTTTCATTTAATTTCTTAATTGCTCATAGTCAGTTTACCCACTTATTGCTGTGTGAAATGCTTAGAGGCAAGGCGCATATTAAAGGGATTATTTACATGTAATCCCTCCCTCCCAGAGGAAAGGAACTGATCACTTATGAATCCTGATTTGTGCTCTGAAACAATACCAAATGGAGGAAATAGTCATTGTAAAATGATATAGCCAGTAGTTGGGTAATACAGTAGGAAGTGTAATTTAATAGCAGAGAGAAAGTGGCTCATTTTCAGTCAAAGGTAGGCAAACCCTTTGCAGGAAGAGCTATTAACCAAACCGAATTTAGCCTCCCATTTTTCTGGCTATACCTTTGCTAATTGATAGATGTTGAAGATGTGTAGCCTGTTAAGATTTTAATTAAATGGAGTCTGGGAGTAGATGTGATAATTTTACCGGGACTTGGAGTTCTGGGGATAATAATTGCTCTGGGTATTATATGCTCTGTGACAGACAATTCACCCACAGCCAGAAAGCCTCCCTGACAGCAACATGTATGGACATTCAAGGGCTGGGAAATGACACTGCAAAGGGACATGAGGTAGGAGGGAGCTGTAGGTAAACATTCACCAAGAAACCTGTGAAAACAGGGAGCACTGGTCGTTCTGTGGCACGTCTTAGCTGGCCTCCGACCATTAAACTCCTAAAAACTGGGAAACCTCACAAAGAGCTGTTCCTTGTCCTGTTGCTGACACATCGCTCCCTGTCGTAGTACCTGTGACCCCGGTGCATTACTGTGGGAGCTTTATTGCTAGTCTTGAAAAGAGATACGAGTTATAGCATCATGAGACTATAGAGGTAAGGCCTGTCCTTACCAGCAACTTCTGCCCCCTCAGACAGGGCCATGTGCCTGACGGCTTAGACGTGAGACACGGCTCCATTTCAGACTTGAGATTCCTTCTCTACCTTGAGTCAGCCTAATATAAGAAGTACACAAACTAAGGGGGGGGGGCACCTTAAAGGAGCCCTTAAGGAAAGTTGTGTCATCTACCTTATTAGATTAAAGGCAAAACACACTGTTACCAGCAGGAAAAAAACAAAACAAACTGGCTGCTTCAGACCCCAGTGACCTTTCGTTTACTCTCTTTGGCCTGGCAAATTCTCCAAATGATTACAGAGCTAATGAGAAATATTAAATGAAAACATCATGTCTTTCCATATACTCCTAAGCAGCACTTCAGACATTTAAATTTACATAGAAATAAGCTGATACGTATAAAAATGCATCTTGCAAATCTGTGTATTTAAAGAAATGACTCGTGTGCTATCTCAGGCTGTTTCTATACAAAGCCCAGAGCTCTCAGTAAGACAACTGCAGCATTCAGTCAATCATCCGGCTGACAGCGAACATGCAGGCATTTGATGATGCATGGATAAACCAGCGGCATGCGAGGCGGACTGGTCCACACGCACACAATGTTTTGGCTTTATGCAAACAACCATGGATGAGAAAAACGGGCTCAACAAATGCTAAATAAATACATGTTGGGGGAAAATTCTTTCAAGGTCAAGAATCCTTAAGTATTTGAGGAGGAGCACTTAGAGCCAGGACACTGTTCCTGGAGCTAGTGTATCTAAATATCACATATTTCTATATTTCACTGGAGGGGAGAATCGGAACCACCCGGGTGCTGAATTTTAAAGCTGAAGAATGCCTGTGACACCTCTTTTTCCCCCTTCCCCCATCCCCTCCTCCAGGTGGAGCTGACGGGAAGTAGTGTCTTTGACTATGTCCACCCTGGGGACCACGTGGAGATGGCAGAGCAGCTGGGCATGAAGCTTCCGCCCGGGCGGGGCCTCCTCTCGCAGGGCACCACTGAGGATGGAGCCAGCTCGGCATCTTCCTCCTCCCAGTCGGAGACCCCGGAGCCAGGTGGGAATTGCCGCCCCCGTGTGTGGGTCGGCCAGCAGGACCTTTGCCAAGAGATAGTGCTCCGATTGCCGGTGCGGAGAGATGATAAATAGGACCAGCGGTGTTTAACAATTCCATGCAATGCTCGGTCCCTTGCAGTAATTAAATAAGGAAGAGATTTGAAAATAAAGAGACATTTTAATAAGGATAATCCAGAGATCTAATTTTAGTTGAACAGTATGGAGAGAAAGTATTGGTGCTTTTTAGTTTCCCTTGCAAATTACTGGAGGGACACGGTTCCGGTTTGGAACGTCCTCTTGCTTTTCCTGTCACCGGGCTAACTGTCATGCAGGTATTTATTATTCAGCCAAACTTATGGCCGGGGCCTCTTTGAATAGTAGCTTATAGGGAATTAAAACTATTGGGGACTTGCTGCAATCTTGGCTCTTCCCCCACCCCCCCTTCTTTTAAGCATCAGAAGGTACTTGAAAGATGTGAACAGATAAATTAAGGCTAAAAAGAAAACAGAAATGGCTACATTTTAAACTGCCTCTCCACCCTCAGTATTTAATTAGATCAATTGTATAGAGGAATGAACAGAGGTGATATTCCTCATTGGGATTCCTTCCAGGACTCGTAGAGACTTTGCATTCAGAATGTTCCCATTTTCATTGTGTTGTACTGATGATAATTTAAGTATTAGGGGAAAATCCATTTATAAATTAAACAAAATGACTTGATATCCATCAGTCCCCTAGTTCATCAAGCTGTTCAAACACGGGGGAGATTGGCTGGTCGGCCTGGGTCTTCCGAGAGCGCTGGTAATTAGATCTGCGAAGGATTTATTCTTTGCTGATTGGGGCTTTAAATTAATTGAAGTTCCACATTTGTGGTTTTGTCCTTTTTGTACTTTTTTAGAGGAGATATTTCATATTCTTGTGTGGTGGAGTGCTTGGCCAAGCAGCAGTGGTTTAAATGTTAATTTTTCTCATGAGAAGTTTAAGATTTTTAATGAATCGAGGCCCGATTTGAAGTGCAAAGTTATATTTGCTAACTTGGGAAATTATTTTTGCGCTCTTTCAAGATGTTTGTACCTTTCTTGATCTGTTATTTTAAAGCAGATTCGTAACACCTATATGAAAAATGTCGGTGGTGGTGGGGTGCTATATTAAGGTCAATATTAAAATCTCTCCACATGCTTCCAGAAAAACACAATTTAGTCCGCTTAGAAATAATCATAGTATGTTTGGTCACAGAGAAGTAAAAAAAAAAAAGTTCTGATTTTCACCTTGTAGAAAGTTTTCAGTCTCTGAGACCCTGCCCTGTAGCTGTATCCCTCCGCTTTTGGGAAGCGCCCTCCTCCAATGATGCAAGAGAACACCGAATTTTTACCGGTTAAAAAGGAAAATAACTGTGCTTACAGGGTTGGGGTTGAAGCTGGGAGGGGTAGTCATATAGTCGTATACCATAGATGAGTGCCTTCGCTGACTAGATACATCCAAACAGAACTGGAATTGATTCAGACTCCCGGTGTTCCGCGGGGTTTTGAATGGCTGCTTTCTAAGTCTGCCTTTCTTCCAGGGAAGATTCCCTGTGAATTCAGAGTTCTAACCCCTTCGTGAGCAGCCAAGTGCGTTCATTGCCTACACTGCCAGGGACTCCTTTTCGTCATTTGAGTGTTCCCATTGAGAGAGGCCAAGTGAGACGGCTTTCTCTGTGTCCTTCGACATTGGGCGACACGGTTGACTGTGACTCTCAAACGCTGAACGGAGGCCAGAGGAAAACGGACTTTGGTCTTTGCATGAAATGGAGGAGGCTTGTCCCTCTCCTTTGCTCTCCAGCCCAGTGTAACGATCCCTGAAGAGCAAGGCCGCCTGGTCTCTGCTTGATCCTGCCCCAGGCGGGCAGCTCACTGAAGCGCAGGGCTGCCCGTAGGAGGTTCTGATAGAAACATAGTCCTGCTATGGACCCAGATTTGAATATGCTGCCACTTTCTCCCTCTGCAGCAAGGTCTGCCTTCTGGGACCATTTTGCAAATTTCCTTCCTCCTCTCTGTGACAGCCTCTCCGATGGGTGATGCAGCAAATGGCTCATGCCTCTTCCCAGGTCCTTCTCTTTCCCAAATCTAACAGCCCTACTTCCACAACCATTGCTCACGGATGTATTTCGGAGACCCTACTCACTGCCCTGTGGCCGCGCTTCCGTTCCTCAGCAGCCCTCCCACATAGGGTGAAGGAAACAGTACCGTGCTCCAGGTACATTCTGATTAGCATAAACAGGGACTGTCGCCTTTCTCCCGGCTGCTGATTCCGGTTCATAATAACTCCATCGTACACAGTAGAACTTCCCCTGTGGGTTTCTGAGACCGTGGATTTTTCCTGGCTTAGAAAGCGTCATTTTTCTGGAGTCGTTTTGAACTGCTGCCCATGTCTAACCCCCTTCCCCACCAGGGCTCCTCCAGAGTCCACTCACACTTCCGTTAATACAGCCCAAGGCCGAATTGGGCCCTGTCAGCAGTCAGTCCCTCCGGTCAGTTCCTGTTGAGAGGGACTTTGCTAAAAAAAAGAAAAAAAA
>NW_022103915.1:73179625-73199225 GCF_000313985.2 Echinops telfairi | reverse complement strand
GGTCTATTTGGTCCATATAGACCAAATGTTTAATCAAAAACAGTGTCAGAAACCCACGGGGCAGTTCTATTTTGCCCTACCGGGTCGCTATGAATCAGAATCAACTAGATAGCAGTGAGTATATCCTGCTTTCCCACAATGCCTTCTGCACCCTGTAGCCACCTGTGCTCATTCCCTGCAGTCACATACTAAGCAGGCATCCTCAAACTAGGGCCCACGGACCACATGCGGCCCACCAGGTGTTTTTGCCCCATTTTGTTTTTTACTTCAAAATAAGATATGTGCAGTGTGCATAGGAATATGTTCATAGTTTTTTTTTTAACTATAGCCCGCCCTCCAGTGGGTCTGAGGGACAGTGAACTGGCCCCCTGTTTAAACAGTTTGAGGAGCCCTGCCCTAAGGGCTTCTTCTCCTTGACGAGGTGAGTGTATTCTTCAACCTTAGAGACTGTTAAGCTGTGTTTGTCTTCAAAACCTGTAGAATCGGTGACTTACAATCTTTGGCTTAAAAAAAAAGCAATTCGATTGACTGCTCAAACAGTGTAGGATGCTACCTTTAACTAAATATCTTCACTAATGCAAATGATTGCTCAGAGAGAATCAAGAAGTTCGTATTAGGCACTACATCCCAAAGCTACTTAGGTTTCTTAAAAGCTGAAAGAAATTTAACAAGATTTTCTGATTCTTAATAACACAAAGGGACATTTTTGAAGACAGCTGTTCACTGTACCATAATCTTTGAAACCCTGGTGCAACCCAGATTCTCTGTCAACAGTGCTGTGATTTGAGTGGAAGGGGGTGTCGATATGTGGTTGTTGTGAAAATGAAGGCAGGGACTAGTAGCGATGGAATTTTCAGAAGCCCCGATGTGTTCAGTGTAGCATTAATAAATGACTGAAATCTAAACAACATTTGGCATGATAATAAAAGGAGATAAGTGACTAAACCAGCCTAAGAGGCAGTGATACTGCCAGAACAGGAATTCTGTCTCTTTGAACCACCAGCCTGGGGTTCTCCTGTCTTGGGCCAGTCTCAAGGTAATGAAAGAAAGCGACCTGTAGACAGAGCAGCAAACTGCAGTAAATGTTGTATGTAAGCACCTGTATTAACATGTGAACAAGAGAGTTCTTTTAGGGAAACCTTAAAGGCAGGCGTAAGAAAATTACATGGGTAGCCTGGGTTGTAAAAGTTATAAAAGCCTATTCCAGACGATTGTGAGCCATTCAAGAGATGTTCTGTCCTGGCGGGCTCCCATGCCTGGGGAGGTGTGGCTTCCGGAAGAGGCCCTTTGATGGCTTGTTTGTATCTTTTCACTGCTCTTAATGAGTCAGCAGTCGTGGGTTATGAGTGCTATGTTCTTCTTTAAGTAAATTTCAGGGCTGAGTGTCTTAAATGCTCAATAAACAGGAGAGCAGCTCTTTCAAGAAATCCTAGAAGAACTTTATTTTCAAAATATGGCACATTTTAAAGAACAATGTTCCTCAGGTTAGGTCATAACATTATTGGGTGCATTTCTCCTTCTCCTTCATGATAAAACCATTTTACCTTTTCCAATTATAAAATTAACTCATGCCCGTGCTGAAAAATTCTAGGACTATAAAATAAGCAACCAATCTCCCATGAACCCCAAATAGTCATGGTTTGCATGTGTGTGTTTCCTTCTAGACATCTTTGCTGTGCCGGTTTACATGCTTAGGAACGCAGGCCTTTGGTTTGAGTCTGTTCTTCTTACTGCTTCACTAAAACAAGAGCAGAGCATACATGTAACCCCTCTCACGTGACATCATGGGTGTCATGTTAAGATAAAATTTCCTTTCCAGTCTCTCGTGTTTTGTTTCCCACTAGCTACTAATCCGCCTCTAGCTGCAAGACCTCTGTCAGAACTAGCATATGTGGGCCCCGCTTTGGAAGGAATGGAGCCAGGACAAGGGGTCTGGCAGCTCCTAGAGGGGAGAAATCAATACTTGGCCAGGATTTAGACAACTTAACAAAACGTATGAGACAGTATTTTGGGTGAAGAATAACTACAGCAGCCTGGTTACCCCGTTGGCTGCCTAAAATAGAGGTTAGAATGGATTGTTTAAAGTCCCAGGCAGAATCTTGCCCATTTTCTAGGGTTGTGCTCATCATTATAGTAGTGTGATCTGTATGCTATTACGCCCACTCCCCATCCTGAGTATTTGAAAGGCAAGCAAAATGGACAGTCACAGCCTGGCCCACACAGAAATCGGCTGCGTTTTCTACGTGTGCCTCTGTGTTGTGGTAAATGTGATCAGCTCCTGCTTCCCCAGGAACAGGGGCTCAAGTCCCCAGCATTGATTCGACCATTTTCACAATAAGGGAAACAAATATGTAGGAATAAGAGGAAAGAAGATAACATTTTATCTGAGACCTGGTCAATATTTTGTTTCGCAATCGGCTGGGATAGGAGATAGACTCGTACGTTGACAGGTGCAGTATTTATCAGCCTAGTCTGAAGCAGGGTGCTTTTGGTTTGGTTTGGTTTTCTGATTGTTTGATTTTTTTATTATTATTGGTTCAAGTTTCCTATCAATGAACTGAATTTAGAAGCCAGCCACAGGGAACCAGCTTACTAGCTATACATCCAAGCTCAGTCCCCAGACAATGCAACTGTATCCATAGCACTTTCTGCTGTACTGCAAATGTCAAACAGAAGGGATAATGGATTTAATATTAGCGCTGGCCAAGGTGTTGAGGGAGCTCTTAATAATGTCACTCCAGTTATTGATCTGAAGCCTTTAAAAATCAAAGAAAAGTGAGAGAGCCTCAACTGGGGAAAGGCACACAGTGACTGGTTTTTATTGCCAATATATTTCTACATATCAAGGGGCGACTTTCTGGAATGATGTTATCCCCATTAATCTCGGTGAGGGTTTTGGAGTCATTATGTGGTAAGATAATATGGGGACTGTTTTGCATGCTAATGCCAAGAGATCAGGCCAAGTTACTTTGGAGAGAAACAGGGCTACAACATGACTGTGGTGGCTCCAGCTTGCATACAAGTTGTTCAGTGATAGGAGCTTTATTAGCCCTAGATTGATTCTTGATGATAACATTGCATCCTCTGGAGATGGAAGGGACACACCGTGGAATCCCCTAGGATGAGTTGTGCTCTACTCTTGTTACTTTAAAACTCTAAATGCAAATCATGGAATGACGGCTCTGAGAGAGAAATGGATATTGTTCTTACAATTAGTGCACCTGTTCAGGAAACTGTTAATCCTTCTACCTGAATGGCAGTTTGTATGCAGTGAAATCCCTGATTTCCACATTCCCCAACTAATATATGAAATGAAAATGTGTTATTTATGTTGCATGCTTATCAAACTGTAAACACACATTTAATTCCTTTCGAAATCCATACAACATAAGCTAAGATAAATCCAGTGATAAGGTGCCAACGTTACCTCTGATGCGTTGATTATGAACACAGGGCTCTACTTGAGCTACAGAAACAAGCAGACCCATTTCTGAGTTTCTCAAACCTCATACTCATAGAGAAATGTAAAACATTCCAATGTTTTCATCACCCAAAGCGATCAGCATCAAACTTGCCTTTTAACCAAAAATATATTTAAAAACAAAAAACTCTGGAAAATCAAGGGGGCTGTCCTTAGTTATACCTTATTATACTGAAACAGTACAATGTCTTTCTTAGTTGAAATGAACAAGAAATTCCCAAAGGAAGATGATGCGCACACGATCTAGACAAGCTTGCTCTGGAGCAGAGACCTCCTTGGGGAGCCGGAATCTTGCCTAGAAACACTGCCTTAATACAGGGTAACACCCCCAGTCCCCTGCCTTTTTTTAGTGCAGGGAGGAAGTGATTTTTAAATGTCACGCTATTCACAGCTGATTTAAATAAACAAGCTCAGCAAGAACAGCCATACAAGGTGAAGGATGGCCATCGCTCTCTTCTGCTACGCGAGGCTTAGGCGCGCGCATCACCTGAATTTGTGTAGGTTCTCACTTTGGGGTGCATGTCTGTATCCAGTGAGAACCTTGACCAAACAGCCTGGTACTCCTGGCATCCTGCCTGAGAGTATCTGAAGATAAGATAAAACTCTCTTCTCCCCACCAGGCCCTCCTGGCCCAGTACCTGAGTGCAGCCCTTCTACCCAGGGCACAATACAGGCCCGGGCATCCTTGGGGGCCTGAAGGGCCGAAGCTGCAGAAGGGCAGCTGCTGCCCTGTTGTTCCCAGGGGGGCAATGCTAGGTGTCGGTCTAGTTCAGAGCATTCTCACACTCACTTTCCTTTCCAAAATGGAGGTCACAGCCGTTGCAACTCGGAAAAGAGGTGCAGCTTTTATATAAATTAATAGTGGTATTTATAGGGTAACAAGTGGTGTAGTCCATAATAGAAGCGTAGAACAGTTATCAAAATGTACAATCAGTTCTATGGGTTTCGATGGAATATTTACCCTCCCTAAACTTTCTGTCTATTGAAGGTTTAGAAAATCCATTTTTTAAACCCCTTATTTTTAACGGGGTTATTTTATATCACTTTCTAGGTCATAATTTTGACTTGTCTTTCCCTATGGTGATAAGGGTTACATTTGTAGAGTTCCTAAATGAAACCCAAGACAAGCTGTATGATGAAATATTTTTCCATATTAAAAAAAATGTGGCTATTTTTGTCACTGAGTAATTAAAAATTATAGATTCCATGCCTATAACTCTTGCTTCAAACAAAGCACAAGTTATTTGCTTTTGCTACCTACCACGGCCCAGAAATTTCATCCCTGTCAAAATTACACCATTGCGGGGGGTCTTCGTCTGCGCTACACAGCAGACCCGCGCAGGATCAGTTACCTGGCATTGACTCAGCCTCCTCGCAGGGTGCACATATCAGAAGAGGCAGGACTGGCTGGAAACCATTTCCACCCCTAGTGAGCAATTTACTCACGATTGCTTGGGGAGAATGCTGGAAATATTGCTTCGGTGTAAAGTTTGCAGCTTCCAGTGGTCAGCTCTTTGCCAAGAATTATCCTGTGTAAAGCTCGTTCCTCGGCTGCAGGAACACTGGCTTACACCCACCTACGACTTGGTGTATGCAGAACGCGGAAGCCACTAATTACAGGAGTTAATCCACACCCTAGCCCACCAAGGCAGGACAACGTGTTATACTTTCCTTACAGATGTGGCAAAAAGTGATGGAAATTTTAAGTGGCTGGCTCTGGGCCAGGCTAGTTCATTTAGCAGCTAAGATTAGAATGGAGGGTCTAAAATCAGGGTGGGAGCTCTCAGAACAGGATGGAGACAGAGGATTGGCTACCCCCTAGCCTGAGGAGTTTTACCGAAGGGGTATCGGAAGTCCAAAGAGAAACCTATTTCTTCATTCCCCTAGTTCACAGGGCTGCATGTGTGACATATTTATCACAGAATGATGAGTGTCGGAAGGAAGAACGTGTTCCACAATGGGTTGCGGTAACCATCGTGTAACTCTTCAATTGTCTGATAGGTGAATTGTATGCCAACAAGCCTTTTAAACAGTGCGTCATGTTAACCATTTTGAGGTCGCTCATTCAGCGACCCTGCATACAACCACAAGGCTGTAGAAGGATCACCAGTGAGTCTTCCCCAAACTCTGCCGCTCCCAACAGAAACTCGGGGTGCAGTAAGCAAGCACTCTTCCTTTGCCCTCAGCCCCGATACACTCTCATCGACTTTCTGGCTCTCTGAATGTTGCCAGTTCTAGATATTTCACGTAAGTGGAATGATATGATATTTGTCCTCTGTGACTAGCTCATTTGGCTCAGCATAATGCATTCAGAGGAGCCCTGGTGAGGCAGTTGGTTACTCATTGGGCTGCTAACTACAAGGTCAGCAGTTCCAATCTGTCCGTCTCTTCTCTGAAGAAAGAAGAGGCCTTCCATCAGTTAGAACCGTCCTCATCACAGGGAGTTTGGTCGCTTGGTTGGGTGCTTTGGAGGTCCATAGCCTGTGTCAGCACTTGATTTGTCTTTAGAGTGGCATATTCCTGTGTGTCCACCACACTTTGTGTAGCCATTTGTCTGTGGATGGATGCTTGAGTTGTTTCCACCATTTGGCTACTGTAAATAATGCTGCGGTGGACTGCAGTGTATACATATCAGTTGGAAGGTCTGCTTGTGAGTGATTTGGGCATGTATCTAAGAGCGAGGATGGCTAGGGGTCATATGGTACATCTACATAAAATATTTCAAGTACAGTTTCTTACTTGGGACTACAATACTCCATTACCCCTGCCATTGGCCTTCAGCTCACCTTAAAACTACTTATGTTACTGGGCAGAACAGTGTCTAAAGAGACGATGGGCAAACATCTCACCCCGCCATGTGTCAAACAGCAGACGAAGTCTTGAAGAAACACGGATGAAGCTCCTTGCCTTTCCGGAGCTGACCATTGTGCGAGAAGGACAGAGCCCGAAAGGGAACAGGAAGTCGGGTAGTGACAGTCGGGACACCTGGGGACATGAGAGGAGGAGTACTGTGTAGAACAGGCCACGACAGCTGCCCTGGCCCAGGAACAAGTTACTCTGGCCTTCCCAGACATTACATAGATCATAATTGTTAACTGGCTTATTTGCTTGGATAGTCTCAAATATGGCTAGCACAATGACTTGGCAGGATAAGGTCAGAGGAATTTTAATTCCTCTGGTTGTTGAAGTAGCTACCTCTATAGATTTCAAATAGGAAGGACCCCCCAAAACAGCCTTTCTGCCTGATATTGGGCAGATTTCATTAACCCAAACTCAGAAAGTCCTAGTTTGAGAAAACGGTACAGACTCTGTGAGCCTTTCCTACATACAGTAAAACTTGTTACTCTCAGAACAATAACAGTGATATCAATAAATAGCTTATTGTTCTTTCTCAACATGTTCTTATTACGATAGCAGATGCGTTGTAACTTATTTCTGAAAATAACCTTGGCAATCACACAATACAACACTTACTGGATGTTGTAACTTATTTGGAATCCCTACAATTGGCAATGCATGGAGATAAAACCTTCCTAGTGGTCACCCGGGATAGGAGGAAGAGGGTCTTCTAGTTTACAAATCATTGAGTTTACATTTATCCAAGCAAATTCACTGCCAGTCGACTCGTAGTGACCCCATAAAACAGGGTAGCTGTGCGCTGTGGGTTTCTGTAACTCTTTACAGGAGTAGGAAGCCCGGTCTTTCTTCACTATAGCAGCTGGTGGTTTCTAACTGCTAGCCTTGCAGTTAGCAGCCCAACACATAGCTCCGATGCCACCAGGCCAGGGTTCCTTTTTTAATTTTCCCAGTAATGGAAAATCTGGCAACACAGATTGGTGATGGTTATACCACATGATTGATGTCATTGAATAAATGCTGTATTATCAATCAAATGTACAAATGATTTTTAAAATCACTTGCCCCACTCCAGGGTAGACGGTGGGCCGGGATGGGGATGCAAGCCTTGTCTTTGGTTGGAAGCACAGTACCAGCTGTTCAAAGAAAACACTCAAGGTGAAAGGATAGATCACCGTCCATAGAAGATTTATGCAATCATCAACTAAAGGAAAAAGGGAGAATTGCTCTTCTCATTGTGACATGGACAATGGCGCAACAAATCAGAGAGACTCCGTTCCGAGGGGTTAGCTTTAAAGAGAAGGGGGATGACTTGCCTGCATTGCCTTGTCGTGAAATCAACCTAAGGGAGAAGAGGGGAGAGACTCTCCAGGAGACGCATCCCAAGGAGCCCCGCTGGGAGTGAGGATGCTGCATTTGAGAGGCAGAGGAGAGCCCTGCCTTCTTCACAGAAGCAAGGCACCGGCTTATCGAGGGTGGACCCAGATTCCGGAAGTTAGATGGGCAGGGAAACGCATTAAATTAGTATGATAAATTAGAGATATAATCCGCTGAGCAGGGACTCAATGAAAACATTGTATCACTTATAAATCTAAAACATCCCTTCCAAAGAAGGTTACATTATGACAGCATAACTATTCATATTCAATAAGCGCTCAGCATATGCCAGGTATTGGGTAAACCCTATTATATATATTGCCTTAGTCATTCCTTATCATATACTGTCAAGAAAGTACTATTATTTTTCTCATTTTATGGATGAAGGAAGATTTTTTTTTTTAGCATAGCAAAGTCAGAAGATGAGAGTCTAGGATTGAAGTTGGGGCCCCCGCCCCCCCCCACACACACACCCAAATCCCAACCAAGCCCTGACTGTCTGGCAGGCATAGAGTTTCTGAACATCTCTTCTAAATAGCTATCCAATCTCTGCCTGGCGCCTCTGAGACTACTCTTTTATGTTATGTTAAATCTTGTCTGCAGAGAACTTACATTCAACAGACTTAATGCTTCCAAAACCTGTGCAAATTGAGCTTAACAAGGCAGACTGGAAGCAACAAAAGATCATTTCTATTATTCAGAAGTAAGTGAAAATCAGAATTATTGAATTGATTTGGACAAAATCAATTTAGGATTTAGGGGGAAAAAATCAATGTTTGGGTGCAGGCTTTAACCAAGAACTAATGGTTAGTACTCTAAAAATTATGCAAGTCTAAAGCTTTCACATATGATTGAGATTGATAATACCATCTGTTCACTCTTACTTGCTTATCACTTGGTAATAAAAGCTAGGAAAATTACATATGCTATTTATCATGGAATATTAAGATGTAAATTCTCTCAGGGTTCAAAAATATGCCTTCTTTATAGTTTAACAACATACATTGTGTGTTTTTGACAACATGTCAGCTGGCCAGTGCTTCACCCTAGCCAGTGCATGCCCTCTCCAATAAATACACCAATCAGATCCCGGATAACACTGGGGATTTTAATCCATTGCCATTACATTGATTGATTTCAATTCATGATGACCCCCTTTACTACAGGGTAGAACTGAGCTCCACGCCATCATCTTTGTGGAGAAAGATCACCGAGCCTTCAGTCCATAGTGCCTCTGGGTGGGTTTGAACCACCAACCTTTTAGTAAAGATACCAGCATGGACCTTTTACTCTCTATTCATCCATCTCTTCATTAAACACAGCAAGGGCTGATATTATAGGGGTGAAAAAATTACTTATTCCCTAAATTTTGTTAGCCAAAAAGAAGTCAAAATTGGTCAATTTACAGATAAAACACAAACACAGTAATCTAGATATTCATTCCTTTTTACATTCATTTAATCAATTGATTTTTTTTCTGCGTGTGGTGCCAGGCCTAGGTCTTATAACATGGTCATGACCAGGAAGGTCTCTGCTCTTACAGAACTTACATAAACCACCTGACCAAAGGACTCCCTCATGACAAACTCAGTTCATCATAGACTCCATTATATAACTATTTGATAAATCAAGTATTAACAGATCCGTTAGTCTTCTCAGCTCTCTAAAACACACAGCTGACACACCTTCTAAGCCAGCACTTACCAAGGAAGTTTGCCTCCATCCCTGCCCTATGAACTGTTTTTTGGGGCAGGGAGGATGTAGATTACATAGCAACAGACAATGCTTCAGAATGCATCCTCTTGGAAATTCACAATGCATATAACTAACTGTGGTTTTGAAAAAGTACATGATCAATAAGCCCTTTTTTAGACTATACTTCTCCACTTTATTTCACTATGAGCAACTCTTACATCTATTAACACCCGGTAGAAGCACTATATATCAATCTTGTTTGCACTGCCCCTTTGTCAGGCAAGCCATTCTCCTCTTCCAAGACAAGCAGGATCACAACCA
Source organism: Echinops telfairi (assembly GCF_000313985.2). Taxonomy (NCBI): domain Eukaryota; kingdom Metazoa; phylum Chordata; class Mammalia; order Afrosoricida; family Tenrecidae; genus Echinops; species Echinops telfairi. Next base: position 73,189,495 of record NW_022103915.1, on the reverse strand, counting down.
AGCCACTCCGCGCTCTCAGTCTCGCTCCTCTGGCTGCCCTTCAGCCTTCTCTAAAGGTGAGCTGCTCTTGAAGCTAACAATTAGCTGATACGTTTTCACCAAGACCTGCATTCCCAAGTCCCACAGTCCTGTTCTTTTATCAACAGGGTCTCAGATCTTCTTTCACTCTTTCTCGCTCTCCTTTGTTTAAAATAGACAAACCACCCACTATGCCAATACACCCGATTTTTAAATATAATTTTATTATTTTATTGCTGTGCATATTCTCAACAACATATATATCAACTCAAGAGCTTCTATAATTACATCTTAGTGACACTGATTATATCCTTGACTTCCGCACCCATTCTTCACCCTTCTTTTCTGAGTTGTTCCTCCCCTGTTCGTGTAAACCCACTGCCCCAAGGCTTTAAGCTCCTGAGTGGTTCTTGTCAGTTTGATCCCATGTAGTGTGGCACTTAAGACAGCATCTCAGAACCCCTTTTAAGGGTTCATTCAACCTTCGTGGCTCCCAGAAGCCATGGGAGTCCATGGGAATATGAAATTGTGCATTTTCTCCCTTGGGATCAGGATTCTTCTATGGAATCTTTGATCAAGATGTTCAGTCATGGTAGCCATTAGTCAGGCATCATCCAGTGCTTCTGGTCTCATGGCAGAGAAGGCAATCGTTCGCTGGAGCACTAATTACATATTCCATGTCTTCCTTTTATTCCAAGCTCTCCTTCTTCTGGAGTTCCATTCAAATACACGTTTATTACTGAGCCTTGGGTGGCCACTTGGTAGCTTTTAAGACCCCAGGGAGGAAACATATTGACAGGTCAATGGACTGAGATTTTCCATGGAGCCCAACCCGAACATCCAAGAAACGGGATCCCCTAAGGCTTTTGAGTGGGCAGACTCCGTCTCCGCAGCTACTCTCTTTCTACTTGTGTGTTACATGTCATCCATCCTGCCACACCTTCCCATAAATGCATAACCCTACCACTAACCCAAAGCTAAAACTCCCTGCCAAGCTGATTTGGCTCAGAGGAAGCCTACGAGACAGAATAGAACTCGACCTTGGTTGTTCCAAGCATGCAAATCTTTCCAGCAGAAGAAAACCTCACCTGTCTCCCATCTCCTACCTTTAATCAACACACAATATTGCTGTATAATATGGCACTTCGATTTTTTTAACACCATGACACTTTTCCATGGCTGTACCATTTTCCCTTCCCACCAGCAAAGGGGTCCAATTTCTCCATATTCTAACAAACATGTGTTGTTTTATGTGCTTTTAGAGAAAACTTAGCATTTAAATTGAAATGATCTCTCATTGTGGATTTGATTTACATATCACTGATGACTGCAGAGATTTTTTAAATGAACCCGTGTATGCATGAACTAGAACTGTAGGAGCAATAACTTTTGACTTACCCTTAAACCTCAAGTAATGACCCCAACCAGTTGTTTAAGAATCACCTGAACTGGTCCTTGGATCTCCACACCCCAAAGATCCTTTTATGATCAAATCAACATTCACGCATCTTTCTGGTTGATAGTATAGAACGGAGTAGGAATTCCAACCTATTGGTTTGAACTCTTAGTCTACCACTAGTTGTGGACCCTGGAGCACATTCCAGTGTCATGGAATAAGGGGAGATCTGTGCTCTAAGAGAAACAGTTTAGGGGAGTGATCAGTTACGAGGTTGTATTCTCCCATTTGAATCTATTTCATCTATTGTGTACTGCCGATTAACAAAGTTTAAATCTGATCTCTGGCTGATTAACCTAAAAACGGAGAGTGGGCTACACAGGAAGGATTATGTTCTTCCTAACCGTGTGGTAGGCCATGAACACCTAAACTTAAACTGTATCTGTAGTAGTCACAAACATACTAGTGGACGGGGCCTTGAAACCAGGCAGCCTGTGTTCGTGTCCCCTTTGTAAAGTGTCAGCCCTCTGGTCCAGGTTGGAGAATGGGTTTTAACTTCAAATGAAAAAAGTACCGTCACTTACACAGGTCGATGCATGGAAAATGCTTAGAACAATAGCATGGTGTATAGTCATGTTCACAGAATTATTATTCATTCTGTTCGGCTGAACATTCTTATTACTGAGGTTTGGTGCCATCCAGACCTGGAAGGCTTGGGCTTCACTGGCACTGTGATCCAGTTAGCTGAGTAAGGGTGCCAGATTTTATAGGAAGCACCGTACCTAAACAGAAGTCTGCTTCTCAGACTACACGAACCCACCTTAGGGTCATAAGGGCCCAAACCCTATTGGAAATAAAATGTTTCTACTATTATCTATCTCAAGTACACAGGTTGGCTTTTGGTTTTTTCATAAATTCGCAGTTTGGTATACTATGTTTTCTTAAAGTCGAGCCAGGCTCGCTGTCATCAAGTCACTTCTGATGCATGGCGACCTTTCCGGACAGAAAACTGTCCCCCGTGGGCATCTGGGGCTGTGAATCTGTATGGGAGCAGAAAGCCTCATCTTTCTCCTAAGGACCAGCTGGTAAACTTAAAGATAGATCATTTGAATTCTCCAAGGTCTATCCTGCTGTCCCTAGATGCTGGACCAAAAGATACCCACCAATTTCTCTTTGTTGAAGATCAGAGTGGAGGCTTCCTGCTTGTATTTTGGAATGGACCTACATGCTGCCCTCTGCGAGTGTCACTTCCAGCTTGGCCTAGAAAAAGAGTATGCTGCTTATGACCCAGAGATTCAGCTATGCATAGCAGACATGACACGCTTGACTGATATGTTCCCTATTTATCTGTGTCATTGTGATGTAGCCACAACCATGATTGTGCTCCACAAAATTGAAGGTCGGGCCTCCACAACCTGAGCTTCCTTTTACTATCAAATCAGCTTTCACCCATTTGTCTTTCCGGTCTGTGCTGGAGAATGGAGTAGGGGTGCTCAGCTATTGGTTTGAACTTTAAATGAATCCATTTATTTTGTGCGGGAGGGCTTGGATCGCCACTAATCTCGAGAACTGAAGTGAATGAGCGTAGATCAGTTGGAGTGCATCTGTAAAAGCGAAAGAGATGCCCAGATGCCCCGGCTGTAGGCACTGTAGATGGACTTAAATAAATAAATTAAGAAACTCATTTCACATAGGCCACCAAACAGTCATAGGATGTTAATGACTTTTAGTCACTGCCAACCTGGACAACATTTGAGCCAGTGACCTACAGGTGAAAGGCTCTACATATCCCATTACCAGTCCCCTGAGCCATCCAGTCCCCCCTGACAAGGCATTTTATCATACCGAGCGCAGTGGGGTACCTTAGCCCAAATTCCTGTACCTCCAGAAAAATCTTCCACGTGAAGTAAGAGAGCATTTTAAAGAAGGGTGGAAGACCCAGTTTCTCAAAGAAGGATTTGCAATTACAAATAAACCTTTGGAGGCATACACAGACATAATATAGAGATTTTTTTTTTTGAATTCCAATATTTCTCCATCATGTTTACTCCATTGCACATTCGATTCTGCCCCTGGATATTTCGTCACTGGCATATCTTGGAGTTCCATTAAAAAAGTCATTAGCTTTAGTTTAACATTTGTGTAAAATGGATTCCTTAAATCCATGGTGCTTTCTTCCTGAGCTTGTTTTTAAGTGTCATAAATAAATGACTTAAATGTCCCACAAGACAAATGTTCTTTAATCATCTAATGCACTCATTTATCCTAAGCCTTAGCCTTAGTCCTAAATTAAGTCTGTTGCAAAAACATAACTTCATCTAAAAACACCCATCAATCCTACCGGGTTTTGATAAGCACATTTAAAAAACATAAACAACCAGACAGTTGTCAATCTGGCTGAAGCCCAGTGCCATTTAAACATCATTCACTCGGAGCCATATTTCATGCCCACACCACCCGCAGAATTGTAGAAGCCAGTGCCTGGTGTTGGGGCCTTTGCTAAGGGTTTGTATTGTGAAATTACGGTAGGAGGGACAGTTTATATGAATGCCAAGGGAAGCAAGATCAAACCAATGATGATCCTGATTCCACCTCCGATAACATCCTGTTTGCTTTTTAGAAACGATTAATAACTTGACAGTGTTTTAAATACAGTCATGTTGCATAATCGCATATTTAGTAAATTGGTAAGCCACACCTTTGGGTTTGAGTTTGGTTTTTTTTTACTGTCCTTAAACTCTGTCCAATCACCTGGCTACTCAGTTTATACATGAGTAACAATCACAAAGCATTTGGTAGGACATCTGAAAGGAAAGCTTAGTGGAATAGAGATTTGACTAAGTTGAATACTTAATAGCTCACATCTAAGAGTTCGCATAATTTGTTGAAAGCTTAGCTTTATGACCAGTTCCCCGTTTAATTCCAAATGAACTCTTGTGCGTGCCATTTGCCAATGATACCGTTTCAGAGTAGGGCAGACAATCTTCATGTTTCCACTGGTCTCCTTGAACTTTGCACAGTTATTACTACAAAGTCTCTTAGGGCTATTGGATGCTTTGCCCCACCTCTGACTGGGGTTCAAAATTAAAAAAAAAAAGATAAGCACTGTCAGCAAAGAGCTAGATTGAGAATAAACTCAAAAATTATCACCAAGGCCCTTCCTCTGCCACAATTTGTCAAATCTGCTGATAGGAAACAAATTCTATTCATAAAGATTTTGTTTGGGGGGGGGGAGCGCCTCTTGTGATTTGGTAGCAATTCAATTATAGTTTTGTGAGATAGTGAGCCCGGAGAGGGAATCCAGACTGACAAGAAATATGACAGGACAGTTACAGAGTGTTTATGCAATTAAACTTTCACTGACAATACCTGCAGAATGATGAATGCGTGGGCGGAGGTATGTGAGCACAGGCAATGCCCCACAAGTATTGCCCATTTTTCATTATTATACAACTGTTCAGATCTTTCAAGAACAGCCTGAAGTGAGGTGAAAAAGACACTGCTGTTCTGCAGCATGTTAACCAAATGCCGCCTTTTTTTTTTTAATTCCATCCCTCCAATGGGTCTCGATGCGCCAGGTGATAAAAGAACATCTATTTTAGAAAAGTGTTTCGGAAAGATTAAGATTTACCCTGAGCTTGACATATATTAATTTTGGATACCAAAAGAGGTTTTATTCTTTTCTCTCTCTAACTTTATATCACTTCCCAACTGATAGAACCGTGGATAATTAAACTGCTGGGTAATTCATTTTATGCACGCAGGTGCAAAGGGCACTGTAAAAAGTAGGATCTTACTGATGGCAGATTAAGAAAGAAAGGAGGAATTTCAAAGCCTTTTGTAGAGAACCAAAAAAGCCTACAGAGAAGATTAATTTGGTTGGGCAAAGTCTGTATTATAGTACCTCAGTCTTCCAAAGATATCAGGAAACACAGGGTTTCAGTACCTCTAAACACTCTGGATTTTTTTCTATGAACAACCATTTGTTGGGGTCTTTATGTGAGACTACCATTTTTTTGCTGTGATTCCAATTAAGCAATTATAGCCTATAAGTACATTTGTAGCCTAAAGAGTGTGTTGAGTTAATTAGTCCTGGCCAAACCAGCAAGCACCAGAACAATGACTGAGCCCACAGAAAAAGCACACCTCAAAGCCACGGAGCCCATTCTGACTCATAGCAACCCCGTGAGGCAGAGGAGACCTGCCCTGTGGGTTTCTGGGGCTGCCCGTCCTTATGGAAGCAGCAAGCCTTGCCTGTCTCCCTGGGAGCAGATGGTGAGTTCAAACTGCTAACCTTGTGGTTAGGCATCCCAGGCATAACGTTCTAGGCCACCAGGGCTCCCACTAAGCCAATAGGAAAGTGAATGGCTTTCAGATCTGAACACTTAACTAATTCATGGTGTGTGTGTGTGTGTGTGTGAGAGAGAGAGAGAGAGACTCCAAAGTATAGCACAATGGTTCAAGGAGTTGGCATGAGAACCCCACATCCACCCTTGGTATTCACCCCTCTGTCCTGGAGCCATTCATTCTGACCTCTGGGGAGCTGCTGCGGCTGTCTCTTACTTGGTGGCTTCTTATCCCTTTGAGTGAGACTACAATTATTGAATTTCTAGGGGGGGAAATGCCATTCTCTGACCAACCCCAATTATTACCTGAAAAATGAATACGCTGACCTTTCTTGACATCATGGGTTCGATGTTGGCTGCTAACAGCAAGTCCAGCAGTTCAAACCCACCTGTCATTCTGCAGGAAGGAAGCAGCTTTCTGCGCTCTCTTGAAGATTTACTGTCTCAAAAACCCGGAGCAGCAATTCGCTATATCACCGGGTTGCTTGGAATCAACATACCTCAATGGCTCTGTGTGTGGTTTTGGTTTATCTGAGTAGTGGGTACAACCCAAAGGCAGAGAACCACAGCCACGCGCCTGTCTAGATAGCTATCTCTAGACTGGGTTGGTGGAGATGATTATAAATTAGACACGTTTAGAGAATATGTACATAGGATCCCATGACTCTGGTAATGTAAATGAAATAACTGGTTATTTCTATAGCAGCAAAAACTAGTCAACATTATTTATATTAGAAATGAGTAGACCATACATTTCTGTCAAATGATCAATCCAGAAACCCATATAAGCTGTGGTCCAAAGAAAGGGTTTGCTAATACTCATCTCCTATTACCCCAAAGTTGCACTCGGCTGCATCCAAAGCAAATAAAATATCCAATTTTTTCGGATGTAATGTTTAATATGCACTAAAATTGATAGTTAAAAAATATTGTTTTCACATTACTTAGGTGCTAAAATTACACGGCGGTGTTCCTTTATTTTCAAAAACCAACCCTAATCCTGTTAATTCAAAGTGAATAACAAACAGGACTAAGACTTTTTCCCAAGTTGTTACATTTATTCAACCTGCTGTGTTTTGTTCTTCATCATAATTATTTCCAAGTCAAATCTGCACTGATTTCCTTGCGGACCGCGTACCTCTGACTAACTTAAAGAATTGAGCGGGGATAATTCACACAATTCCTCAGGGGTCATGTTCACTGTTTTTTTTCAAGGACATTTTTATTACAAAGCTGATGAAATTTGCATATTAATTCATTTCTTTCAATTTTTTAAGATTAAATGTTGTCAACATGTATCAGTGCAAGGCTCTGACAGTGCCGATGAAATGGGTCAGTCAAGCTTGAACATTTAGAGGGATGCAGCCATCTGCACCCCCAGCCCCTGGTGGAGTTCTGCACTACCTCTGCAACTTGATTAAAAAAAAAAAGTTTTATTCAATGCAGGATATGAAAACATTAGCTACGAAATGCTACGTGCTCGTCTTGCCATTTACTCAGAAAGTGATTTTGACAACAAAATGGATCGAAGGATCTCCTCGCTGACTCGAGTTAGTGTTCTGTCCGTCTTAATTAAACTACAGTAGAAAGCAAACCCAAACCCCCCAAATGTGTCAATGTGGTGGAAGGAGCGTGGAAGGCAAGTCTGGTTTCGTGTTTAGTCTTGCGGTGTGATTTCTCCAGTCACTCTTGCCCATTGTGTTCTGATCGGGAAGCTAGCACAGTGCCCTTGAGGGAAGAACGACAAAGATCTGCTTTCACCTGTTCCCCAGGGGCCTCCCCGGTGGGCCAGCCCGGTCAGCGGCCACGTCTAAAGCCCTCACACAATGGCCTACATGTTGGCCTGGACAGCTTCATTTCGAGTCACAGATCCAAGCTGAACATTAAGCTGTATTGACGTCTCCGCTTTCCGTGCAGTCTGAAGGCACACCTCTTCCCAGCCCTGTTCGGCACCAAGAGCACCTCAGTGGGAAATCCCTTGAGGTACTCACCACATTGCCTTTCACGTCGTTTCTCTCGCTGCCTGCACTGCTGTGGAAACGGTTTTGTGGCGCACACGATGCCTGTAACAGCTTCCAGAGGTCTAGCAGAGGAAACCGTGGCCGCTGAGGTCAGGCAGCGAGGGGCCTCCCGCCACACCACTTCACTCTGACCACGCGACTGAAACCCCTCTTTCAGTGCAAACCAGCTTTTGAATTCCTATCGCAGCCTACCGTGACTCACCTCCAGGGGACTTCTATAGTAGTTTACAGAACAACAACACAAAAGCATTTTCTTTTAATTGGACAGCCAGCTTCAGGGTCAGCAGTTCAAAACCACCAGCCGCTCCTTGGGAGAAAGACTAAGCTTTCTACGCCTGTAAAGAGTTACAGTCTCAGAAGCCCACAAGAACAGTTTTACCCTGTCCTATAGGGTCTCTATGAAATGGCATCGAGGCGAAGGCAGAGAGTTTGCCTTGGGAGTTCATAGCCCTATAAAAGGAGCCCGGATAGCGTAGGTATTGAACTGCTAACCCCAAAGTCAGCAATTCAAACCCACCAGCCACTTTGTAGGAGAAAGCTAGGCAGTCACAGGCAAAAGCTCAAAGCAGCCATTCTACTCTATCTGACGGAGTCCTGGTGAGTTGGAATCAACTTGATGGCAGTACATTTGCGTTTCTCTCTGTATCGACATGTAAATGGGGAGTCCTCGTGGGATTATCAAGTGAAATTTGGACTGCTGACCACAGGACAGTGAGGACAGTGGTTCAAATCCTCCAGTTTTCTCTGTGGGAGAAAGATGAGGCTATCTTTTCCCATAAAGAGTAACACTCTCAGAAAACCTATAGAGGGTTACTATGAGTCGGAATGGAACAGGACTAGGGGTGTTGTCTTTAAATAACCACATTAGAGACTCTAATTTTCCAGGTAGTTACCCTTTAGTAATGCATGTCCACTGTTTATTTCCTAGATATTTCATATATGTGTACATATATGTCATATATATGAAGGAAACAACAGAAAAGAGAAGGTAATCTCAGAAATGGTTTTATCTTGATTTTGAATTCAACCCCCAAACTCATATTGGATTGAAAAATCAAAATCAGACCTCACATTGTCGAGTTGGAAAATGTCAGATATGAAATATTTAAACTGTGGATACAGTCTTCCACTTTGGGTTATAAAACTTTAATTTTGTAACTTGGTAGCACTCCAATAGTTCAATATTTTTAATTCTACAAATCCATGTTTATTAACTTTCAAGGTTTAAGCAGTATCACCAAGTCTATTGAAACTAAATTATTCTGACTTGTGAGAGCTATAGGGTAGCTATAATTTGTTTCTGTTTCTACATAAGTGACAAAGACTAAAGAAAGAACAAATAAAAAGAATTGATTACCACAAAAATCCTTTCTTTATTCTTTCAGAATGACCTAAAACTCTAGCTGATCATTAGTGCACCAAGATGCACACTTCCATAGCTTTAATTAAAGGGCTTGCGTGCATAAGTCAGGTGGCTGCTTAATTTGGGGGCACTCGTGTTTTTAAGAATGGTGTCCATTGCATCATGGCTGGGAATTTATGTTACTCCCAAAGAAGAAAGATTGCTGTATTTTCTTTGGTTTATTTAGAGACTATGAACTGGGTCTCCTTAAAATTCTGAAAGTCTTCTCTGCATCGCCTTTATGATTAAAGGAGAATACCAAAATTAGTTGCTAATAGCAGTGATAACTTTTCATCTTCTTCCAATTAGGACTCTCTTCCTGTAACTCCCCAAGTGCTGTACCCTATACCTAGTGATTATCTTACATGTCACTGTTCATTTGTGAGTTTACTCTGTATGTGCTCCACCCCTACTATGTGCTTCAGAAATAAGGTCCCTTCATGAGGCACTTGTGGCGATATCATAGAAAAGAATCCTCAAATAGAAGAGGGAGCCCGTCGTCCGTACGCTAATCCTTGTCTCTGTCTACCACCTGGGTCCCCTTAAGCTTGTATTTAAACACTTTGAGTCACCTTCTTCACCCACAAAAGGAAACTGGCATTTACCTCAGAGGGTTGATCAGGGGACATCAAAGGACAGAGTCACCCTGAAAGTGCTTTTCTGTTGGGAAACAGCAGGACTGTTTGG
>NW_022103915.1:73174762-73179525 GCF_000313985.2 Echinops telfairi | reverse complement strand
GGCTGTCTTGTGATGTTAATGTTTTTGTGGGTAAACAGTGTTCTTTTGGGTTTTTATACTCGCATACCACATATCCAGAGCAGCTGCTGTTGACTTCTACATCCAAGTTAGATTATCCAACACAGTGTTGATGAAATTCATTCCTCCCCCTTAACTTAATTTGTATGTAATTTAGTTTGCTGGCAGGGAAGAAAAGTACATTTGCTATAAACCCCAACTCCTGACTGCTAGCAAGAAATTCAGTATATTTTGTTTATTGCTTTTGTTTCATATATAATGTATATGACTTCATGATGATTTGTTCAGGGAAGAGAAGTGCAGGAGTCACCCTTGCATTCAGATTCTGCTGAACATGCGCTATGAGCGCTTTACCTGCCACGGACTTACCCAAATCAGCTTGGAATACCAAGTTGCTCTCCTAGGGGCTATTTTCTCTGCAAATTTATAAGTTTATAGCTCATGTTTCTTTTTTAATGATACGCTTGGTGGCGGGTCTTTTCTGGACTCTACAAAGCCTTGTCTTTCTTCCACTTCATGTCAAAGGAGCCAGTTACTGCTGTCTGGTGGCCTATTCTGAATCCAGTGTTTTCCATCCTTAGAGGGCAGGGAACTCTGGTTCAAATGGAAGATTCCTATCCTTGCCCTGCTGATTCTTATTCCAGGACAGAATTGTGATTAATAGTGCCCTGGATAACATCACCAAAACTTGTCTCAGTCACTTTTGCCAAAGAACCTTCCCGGGTGCTTCAGGCCACAGGCTGAGGAAGGAATTTGTTCCCAGGCCACTGAGATTCATACAGCCACCGTTCACACAACAGGTCACCCCAAGGGCCTGCCGGATTTGGTTCTCGATGGGACTGACTTCAGGTTGGGATAAATCGGTTGTGAATTACTTGGTTGTCAGATCTGAAAAGCTTGCGTTCAATTTTGGACATTTCGTTTAATTCAAGGAGGAGGTGGCACTGTGCTTATACAACCAATAGGAGTCTCTGAGTGGGCTTCGAGAAGTTCATGAAAAAACCTGGAATTAAAAGATGTTGGAGTTTTTCCACCAACTTTTTGAAGCCCCCCTTATATTAATGGGAGCCAGCAAGCAAATTTTGGTGAGAGATTAAAGAAATATGTATTCGTTTTTTCAACCCAGCACAGACAAAGGGATTACCTATATACTCGAGTATAAGCCGACCCGAAGATCAGCCGAGGCACCTAATTTCACCAGAAAAACTGCACTAAAAATGCGCTGAAAAACTTGGCTTATACATGAGTCTATACGGTCGAAATTCTCCGGGTTTCACCTCAGTGTGACTTTCTCTTACAGGGGTACAAGGATAGTAAGTTACTCAAAGAGCTTGATATTCTAAAAGAATATCTCTTTTACTGTGGGAAAAAAATGGGACTTATTTTGAAACTCATGCATCCCAGTATGTGTGACAAACTGTACCAGCACTGAGGAGGCCAGGGCTCTGCGGGGGCACTGGCAGTCAAGGGCAAGCTGTGCCAGCCATCACGCGGTTACAAACACAAGGGCCAAAACAGACGAGGACACAGTGGCAAGAGACAACACAGGGATGGCCTCCACAATTCCCACGAAGCAGAAATATTAGACTCCCCCTTCCAGTTAGGAAATAGAAAAGAAAGGAACTGTTTGTATCTGTGGCGTTTGCCACGGGAGTGGCCGTTTCTAGGCTAGTGAGTTCCTTTGCTCATCATTGTAACTCCCTCCGAGAGACAGCTCTCTCTTCAGCCTTCAGTGGGTGTTCTTAAGTGGGTACTTACGTGGTGAAATAATTTTCCCCAAATTAGAATGAGCCCATTGTAGTTAACTATTTCCTCGCCACAACAGGTGACTCTGCCCTTCTTGCTTTCATTCAGATCATTTGGAATCTGTGATCCCCTCCCCTGAACACTAGCCATAGAAGTCCTGCCTTAATGATCTCTCTCAGACAAGTTTTACAAAGAGACCCTGGAATATTCTGGAATTTTCTATTTAAAGTGACCCTTCCCAGGAAGAGCATGTGACAAGAGTATCCATTGTTTGCTACTGCCCCCCTCTCTCCCCCTACAAAGAATGTGACCATCATGAATGGTAGAGTTGATTAAATCACTGAACTACAAACACAGACTAAAATCCTGGACTACCCTGGAAAGGAATCGAAAAGGTGCACATGTTCAAACATGCAGCGGTGCCCCAGACGGCAAGGGGCAGCACCATGTTTATAGGATGCTACCATTTATGCACACAGAAAAAGTTAAAATTCGACCCATGTATTGCCCAAACATCTGGACAGGGACACCTAAGAAATGAAGGCTTGGCCCTGGGGAATGTGGGCCCAGAGTTAAAAAATAATTTCACAGAAGAATATACAGTGACAAGTAAGCCTTTTCTCTAAGTCACACATAGAGGTCAATGCTCACCTTTCTTTAAAAACCTCGAGCATTTAAAAAGCTGAAAACATCAGTAATGTATTTAAAAATAAACGTAACTGATGGAAATCACATCATCTAATAAAAGGGAGACATGGGCGTTTGCGTGGTTCCTTAAAACATAAAGCTTTGCCTCACCATGGATCCTTTTGTCATGCAAACAGCCCTGCTAAATTGGAAGTTTGGATTTTCCCCCTGTCCCGCTTCCCCCCATCTGAAGTGCACTCCTGAAAGCCGGGGAACAATGATCTGTGCCCACTCACTCAGCCCCCGCCCTGCAGGCAGAAAGGGCCCAGAGAAGCAATTGCATTTGCAGGGAGGGAGCGGGGCCAGGCAGCGCAGCCCCTGACCTCTGGCAACAAATGCACTCCCTGTGAAATGGCCTGAGTGGAACATCCGCAATGAGACCCTTTTCCTGAGCACCGGTCATTAGAACTGGAATTCAGATTTGGGGTTTTCCTCAAAGGTTTCTGTGCCCGTGCAGTCAGCAGAACAGGGTTATTAAATCATAGCCTTGTACCAAGTCAAGGAGATTTCTCTAACTGTACAAGACAGGGGAAATGCAAGCACCAGGCGAGCGATCCTGTGGGTGAGGCGCTGAACCCCTAACGGCGCAGCTAATGACCTGTTTTAGGGCATAGCTCATATATTCCACGTAACGGGGGGAAAGAATTCCAAATAGCTTAACATCATTAAACCCCAAATGCTATTGGATCCTTCCTCGGCGGCACCATAAAATACCTTCTCCAAGTAGAGAAGGGATATGCCTATTATAAATCATGGAAAGTTTATGCCACCCCAGATGCAAACTTCACACTAACTTGGTCACTCTGGGGAAGGTTCATGGGTTTGCTTTGTTTGGGGGTCTGACTTGTGGTTGTGGGGTTTTTTGTTGTTGTTGTTGTTTTATTTTTTTTTAAGCCATAATAGTCTTTGTAGGATGGCTGCCATGTCAGCATTTATCTTGGAACTCGTGGATATGAGTTCTGACTGGAGTCACCTTTCTGACAAGTGTTATTGCGACTGTGTTTTATATCCCTGTTCAGAATGGTTTCTAATGATAATGCTCTGTCTACCTCGCTGCTTCACACTAAATTATAGATGTCACAATGACAGGGCAAACTGCATCGGAGCGCGCAGCTCGGCGCCCCGCGTGATGTCAGTGCCCCCTCCCTCCTGAGCCTGGAATTAGAAACGGGAAGAGGAGATATGCAAAACATGTGTGCTTAAAAATAATGTTCTGTCAGTTATTAAACAAGTGATATTTCATTTAATCAGCTCAAGGGATTATTTTTAAATGAAAAGGCAGAGAGGATGATTTTATTAACACATTCCTGCCCTAGAGTCCTGCTGTAATCATTCTTTACCTGCTGGAATTAAAAAGTGATAATTCAGCCTTGTCTACAGGAAGAAGTTCTGGGTGAATGACCTTTAGTGGTTCTTTGATTTTGAGTTTGATCACTAATGGAGGTAAAGGCTGAAAAGCTCACCCTATAGCAGTGAGAATATTTCAGTTACTTAATAACTCAGCCCTGCTCTGACCGGTGATTGTGTCCAGGATCTATAAAGGAAGGATACTCCTGAATATAGTATGTTAGTGAAACAGGGTCCCTCTGACCAGTCCACTTCTATGTTGGAGCCTCCCTGTAAGGTGTTCCAATAGCTACTTAAACCAATGTGGAAGACTCAACTACCATCTGGAACAGACTGCTAAATATTATTTAATTATCACTTACCTGCATAGATAAAGCACTATGCTAGGAGAGAGCGGATCTTATGATGAGAAGGCCAAGCAGTGGATGAAATCCTCAATGGAGTTTATGGGCCAGGAAGGGAGACACCCAACTGAACGAAGGATGTGGGGAAGAGCGAAACAAAGGGCAGAGGCTAGGAGCACCGAAGCAGCTGAGCTGAAGTTCCAACCCCTGCCCTGGCCCAGTGCAAGGAAATATCAGCCTTGCCACCTTTGCATGAAGACAGGCCTTTCTAGCTGTCCAAGCACATGATCTCGTGTGCCCATTTGAGTTGGAAACCAATCCCGGGAGGGCTGTCTTTATAGTAATTTCAGTTTTACAATTGAGAGAGAGGGCTGTGGCAGAAAGGAACACATTTTTGCCTGGTCATCAATCCCCTGATTCTAACCCAAACTCTGACCATTGCTCTCAGAGGCAAAGTTGAGTGCGGGGATCATTCCCACTGAAAGAAAGCATTGGTAGGTTTGCTCAGACTCTCAAACTGGATCACTACCCTGCAAATGATTGTGAATTCCAATGGACTCCTTAAGCAATTTTGAACCTTTAACCTTTCCTTGAAGGATTGACACCTTGGCTGCAACGACA
>NW_022103915.1:73171952-73173368 GCF_000313985.2 Echinops telfairi | reverse complement strand
TTATCAAACCATTATTATAAATTGTTCTGTCTTAGAGGATATCTTTGACTTTTGCCCACAGACGATAAATGAACTCAAGAGAATGTTCTGGAAGGATGCTTTCAAAGGAGTATTTTCGGTTCCCTCTAGATAGGATGTCCTTTGTTCTTTGCCATACTCTTTGAAATCCTCTTCAAAGATGCCATTGGTATTGCTCATCTTGGTGTTTCTCTACACCCAGTATCAGGAGTTACCCCTACCCCTTAGACAGATTGATCTTGGCTATGTAAGGAATGAGGGAATTGAGCCAAAAAATGCAGTCGGTGGGATAGTGGCTCTCTGTCGAATTTGGAATGTACGCCTATCATTTTCACTCATTTTCAGTGTTTTGGACGGGTCTATCCAATTGGAAAGAACTCAAAACTAATTTCCGTGCAGATGCAAATAATCCTACCAAATTATTCTATAAATATATCAGAAATAGCAGCACTTTGTAAGGTTAATGGCTCTTGCTTATCACATAGGAGAATGAAGACACAGAAGTGTGTCCGTGTGAGGGAAAAGTGGATTGGCTGCATCCAGAGATGTTTGGTTCTTCCACACCAGCGCTGCTCTCCTGAACACAAGCAGAGGAAGCCTGTGGCTCAATGGGTTAGATCATGTTCCACAGGGCTTCATACCCTTTCAAAGTGACATGTCACTTCTCAAGCCCTGTCCTAGGTGTGCGTGTATGTAACCTGAGAGGGAGCATGTGGTGGGGCTGGGAGGTGGACAGCTCTTCCAAACCTTCATTCGCAGAGGAAAGGAGTGAGAGTAGAGGCAGCTCTCTGAAGGGTCGGCTGACGGTACATGTTGACAGCTCTTGCAAATCGAGATAGGCGAAGCCAGGCTGCACCCCCATGGACCCTGCTTCTTACACTGAAAATTGGATATTTTCGGTGTAAAGCAGAAAGTCAAACATTTCCACATAACTTGGCAAATGTAAGTCAGATTATATAGCTATAATTATATATATATATGATCATACTTCATTACTCAATTAGGATTTTCAGTTTAATGCAGTAGATCATGAATTTCCTTTGAAAATCATATTAGATGCATAGACAGGGAGACCCAAATATATTAGAGAAGCATTTATGTCACTTAACCTAACTTGTTACAAATTCTACATCAAAAAATACATGTTTTAATGAACATCCTTAAGACAGCAAGACTGCTCCGTAATTCTGCCGGATCACCTGGCTTACTTTCTTAGATGCAGAATTACAGTGGTTAAAAATCCACAAATATGAATGGAGGCAGTTGATAACAACAATAGCTGCTAATAAACCAATATCAGCCGAACGGCCATTGGGTAGATTCTGACTCACAATGACCCAGTAAGACTGAGTACAACTATTTCTCAGGATTTCTGAGACTGTAAATCTTTTTTTAAAA
>NW_022103915.1:73167425-73171090 GCF_000313985.2 Echinops telfairi | reverse complement strand
GGTTGTGTCGGGAAGGTGAGCATCATAGAATGCCAATTTAATAGAAGAAAGTATTCTTTCATTGAGGGAGTACTTGAGTGGAGGCCCAATGTCCTTTGCTACCTTAATACTAAACCTATAAATATAGGCACATAGATCCATTTCCCCATTCTCATATATAAATATATTTGCATATGTACATGTCTTTATCTAGACCTCTATAAATAGAAGCACACAGCTTCACCTTTCTCCTGTGAAGCTGCTGGTGGATTGAACCTCTGCACTTGCGGTTTGTAGCACCAAGTTTAACCCACTGTGCCCTGATAGTGAAAAATGTCTATGTGCTGAGCGTTGTATACGCATTATCTCATCTAATCCTCACCAAGTCCTTTGGATTAGGAACTATAATCAGCCCCATTTTACAAGTGAGTACACATAAATAAACACAGAAAGGTTAAATAATTTATCCCATGGTCACATACCCGGAGGAATGGAGTAGGATTTAAGTCCAACGCTGATCCCACCCCACCACCAGTCTATGTTCTCCAACACCTCTCTATCTCAAGGGTACAGACTCTGAAATCAGACATACCTACCTGATGCTGAATCCTAGACTATGTAACCTTGAACATGTTATTTAGCTTTCTAAGCCTCAATCTTTATCTGCAATATTGATATAATAATACCCACTTCAAAGGATTATGTGAAGATGAAAGAAAGTCATGTAGAAAAAGCACTAAGTAAAACCCCATATTTGGGGCCATTACCTTGCTATTATCACTGTTCAATAAAATCCAGTGGATTTTTGGGGAGGGAAATGGGAGAGGTTGATGGTAACAAACTGAAGTGACAAATCAGATAGCGGATCCAAGTATACATGATATTTGGATATACAGTGAGTGTGGATACGTATCAAATTACACTCACATACGTGCAATTTATTTCTCTGCAGATTACTTCCTTTAACTTGTGTGTGACTTGTTCTCATGAAAACCATTGATAGAATTTTAGTTCAAAATGAGCCCATTGTTAAGAACGAAGCAGTCAGGGAGAGTAGATCCTTGTTTCCCATCGTGGAAACTAGAGGGCCGGCTGTGGTGAAGACATTCATTTTGCTTCTCCACCCCACTGCAATGCGTTATGTGAAAGGAAAACCCTCCAATATAAAAATAAAAAGTAGTTCATGCATAAAGCATGATGCCCTGAAGCATATTAGATCTGTTTATCTCTTTGTTTAAAATGAATGCTACCTGGGATAGTTTACATAACATGGCAGGGATCAGCTTGATAAAGTGTTCATATCACCTGGGGAGCACACTGGCTCATTTCCTCGACACCTTTCCACATGACTAGCTTGCCGGCAAGTATAATGGCAAACAAAGTTTTAATGGGTCAAGAACAGAGCAACTGCTCACATTAACACGAGGGGAAGGGGGGCCTGATGTGCACCAAGGCTAATACCTGACACTTGGAGCATGAATTTCTGAATGCTGCTTAATGGGGGGTTTCGAAGGAAAGGGTTTTCTAAAAGCCTTAGAAGCTCTGGGTAGAAGGAAGAGGGGACGTGTATGTCTGCACTGGGAATCCTGGATGCCTTTTTAAAGCAGGTGGCTCATGAACCATTTTCCCATCACTTGTCTGCTGTAGCAACTCACAGTGAACTCTACGGTGACGCATAAGGGTCTACTGCAGTTCTCCCGTTTCTTGAAAGCTGTCCGAACCAGAAGAGGTGCTCATTTTTACTTGCTTGGTAGCTCAGGGAAGCTGCTACTTAGGGACTGTTTCTGTCATACCACATCAGCTTTGCTGAAAGCTGCAGCGCGACAGACACACACATGCTCTATTTGTGAACCTTCCCTTTCCTACAGAAGAGGGTAAAATGTTGAACATCTTTTTGCTTTCTTTTCCCCCCTTCCTTTCTTCCCTGCAGCTTGGGCTTCCTGGGCAGTGTGGTTCCCTGGGACGGTAGGCGCAGAGTCTGCAGAGAGCAGGGGCCTCTCTGTGCCCCTCCCCAGGAGCACACACAATGATACGTTCCAGTCGGGTTTGGGGAGCGTTGGCATGAAGAGCCGTGGTGCTGGCCCTGGGAACGGCAGAAGATGCTCGATACTGTTTTTATCCTTTCTGTGTTACCAAGGGAGGCAAAGTCTGCTACCGTATTAGAAACAGAAGAATGGACAGACTTCCCTTTGTTGCGAAGTCTGCGTCCTTCGTGGGCACGTGGTAATTGGAGCTTCTTTAATAATGCAGGGTGTGGAGAAGCTAGGCAGAAAAAGAATCGGGGGTTCATGCGGAATATTCCTTAGATGCTACCCACTGCAGCAAATAGGAAACTTTGTCAATATGTACCCAGGCTCCTAAGGGATACAGATCAGTAACTGAATCATAGGTAAATAGATAGATGAGATATGGCGGTAGCGGGAAATGCATGCTGAAACACAAATCCACAAGAACAATTTTACAGGGCTTGCCTTCTATTTTCATAAGGAAACTAGGCCAAATAATCTGACAAGGGTAGAAATCAAATCACCTGTCAAGTTCCTCTGCCTTTCATTTATCACACAGTTTAATACCATAATGAAAAATAGCAAATGAAAAATGAAGTGAATGACCAATGAAAAATGCATTCTCCGAGGATCCGGTAATGCGTTATTAACCTAAACCCTCCACCCCTGTACATGCACCACGACTGTGGGAGCCCCTGTGGCCACAGGACCCTGTTACTCGAGTGTGAGCAATCCTGGGATGGCACAAGCACTGCACTTGGAGGGCCATCCAGACATGAAGGCGCCCCCCACCTCCCCACCCCTCACTCCTCTCAGGCCCCGGCATTTCCATATCCCTCCTTCTGGACATGCAAACATGCAGGGGTTGCTGTCAATTAGCAGAGGCCCAATCATTCCACACTCAGCTCTGAGGCCAGCAAGGACATCTAAGTCGGTCTGGGGGTGGAGGGAATGAACCTCTTTGAGTGTTTCCAAAGGCCAAAGATTTGATTTTTACGATAACCAGGTAAAGTAAGGTGGACCCCATTTTTACAACCGATGAAACTAAAAGTCAGAACAATTAAAGACCGTCATTAGCCAGCCACCCAAAATGCTGGAGCTCGAATCAGAACCAGGGCTTTGAACGGGCTTCATGACACTTTGGTGCCCACTGCTGAGAATGTGCCTTTCCACCCCAGAAACACTGAATTTGTATCTACCTTGCAACACCATCTGGCCGGCCCCCACCCCACCCCTTGCAGAGTGGAAGTACAAACAGCAGGCCAGCAACTGGAATGAATGCATTGGCTCTGAGGCCTGATTTGAACCCGGTCACGTGTCTTCCCCATTGATCCTGCTAATGCTTGTAATCCCTGAAGCAGACACTAGGATACTTGAGTGGAACTAGAAAGAAGACAGAGGAACTGGGTGGATGACTTTTCAGTATTGAATCTGACCAATAACAGCTGATCATTACTGTGTGCGAGTCCTGGTGGCACAGTGGGTTACGAGGTGGGCTGCAAACCGCAAGGTCAGCAGTTCAAACCCACCCAGAAGTAGACAAGGCTTCCTGCTTGCATAAAGAGCTCCAATCTCAGGACCAGTAATGTGAGTGGTGATACCAGGAGGGTCAGGGGAAGGTGGGGGAGAAAGGGGGAACCAATCACAATGATTGACATATAACCCCCTCCCTGGGGGATG
>NW_022103915.1:73165956-73167308 GCF_000313985.2 Echinops telfairi | reverse complement strand
ACGTTTTGAAAATGATAATGACAACAGTACAAATGTGCTTGACACAATGGATGGATGCATGGATTGTGCTAAGAGTTGTACGAGCCCCCAATAAAATAAAAAGTCCAGCTTCGGACACCCTCAGGGGCAGTTCTACCCGGCCCTCGAGGGCCACTGGGAGTCAGAAACAACTAGATAGCAGAACTGCACTGAGCCTTTTCCTGAGGACTGTCGTTTGAAGCGCTATTCACGTTTCAGAGGAAGAACATAGACGTCATCACTAATCTGCCCTCCAGATGACGGACCTGAAGCTCAGAGGAGTCAAGCAATCAATCCGAGGTCACACAGCTAGCAGTGGTACTGCAGGAAGTCAACCTTAATCAGCCGACTCCGGAAGCTTTGCCCCAGACCACGAAGACCCCTCACAAACACACGCATCGCCTCCTAAGCCTCGTGAGGCAGAGGAAAGTGGGAACTTCCGAAAGGCAAAAGATTCAAAGGCAGCGTATCTGTAAGCAAATCATTTTAGGAACAGGAATGAAGAGACTCCATTTCAATCACACCACCCTTGGAAATAAAACACATCCTCTCTTGCTCCTGTCCAAACGGGGGAAGCTTGGGAAAGGACAGCATTTCTTTTACACCCGTGGTGCAGTCTAGCAGCTTGAGGGTACTCAAATCAAGTCTCCCGCTCCTAAGCCAAGATGATTAATCAGGCAGAATATATTTATTTCTAAGGCGCAGAGAGTTGACTCTAATTGAGACAGTATGTGCTATTGAGCCGCAAAACAAAATTGACCTCAGCATAATTAGGCTGGACGCTTGGTGGAGTGAGGACCTGACCACAAATCGTTCCCTTTTGATAAGCAGAATTCTACAGAGTGTGTGTGTGTGTGTGTGTGTGGTGTTCCAGAGGAAGCTGATGATTATTTAATATTTGTTGAGTGCCAACAGTGTACTCAGCACCACGCAAAACCCAGGAACGGGATGTTAGAAACTGCCTGCAGGGAGACGTTAGCAAATTAAAATCCATAGACTCAGCATGAAAGCGGCTGAGGAATACCTGATTAGAGAAGAGCCCCTGCGACCATCCTACAACAACAACAACAACAAGGAGGCGATAAATAAAAAAACAGACTGGTTCAAATCGCAGAGACACAGTCGGCTGGAAAAGTATGCTTTAAAAAGGAGAACTCCCGCCCGAGGAAAGCTAATAGAAAGGAACATAAACTTCAGCAGGCAAGATGGAGGAAGAATAAATACAGGAACAAAGACATCAAGGCAAACTCCCAGCCTCTCCTGGAGACCCTCTAGAGGCGGTGGCCTGAGGAACGGCAGCTATGGAGTTAGGCCAGGGTGGCGGGAGCAGCTGG
>NW_022103915.1:73144021-73165435 GCF_000313985.2 Echinops telfairi | reverse complement strand
GATTGAGCCAAATTGGTAACCATGGGGCAACGGTTAAAATTCTGTTACATCTTAAAAACTAGTTAAGGGACGGAAAGCAATGAGTGGAAGGCATAAAAGGCCGTTTCTTTCTGTGGAAAGAGGTTGATTGTGGGGAGCCCAAAGGAGAAGGCTGATATCAGCTTGATTCAGTCTTAATAATGACTGAAAGAGGAAGATGAAAAGCAAGATGGCAAAAGTGATTGATGAAAAAGAATTATTTAAGTACTTGAGCCATGGGAGAGTCTGGGAGAGTCAAGAATACACAGACGTATGAAAGAGGTGGAAACGGCACACAGCAAGTCAAACTGTGGCCCTGTGGGAAGAGGGCAGTCCTCTGAGAAAGGGGACAGAAACCCTCAGGGGCCTGAACATCTCTCTCCAGGGTTTGGGAGTCTGGCGGTGGTCCTTGAGGTTTGTTTGTTTGTTTGTTTGTTTGTTTGTTTTTAAGAATTAACTGAGAGTCCAAAAAACCAAACCCACTGCAATCAAGTTGATGACCACTCATAGTGACCCTAGAGGACGTGCCTCTGTGGGTTCTGAGATTGTCACTCTTTACGTGAAAAGAGAGCATCATATTTCTCCTACAGAGACCATGGTGGTTTCAAACTGCTCATCTTGTGGCGAACAGCCCACGTCACCACTAGGAGTTGGGAAAGCATTGAACTTTAAGGTCGGCAGTTCAAACCCACGAGCTGCTCCATGCAAGAAAGAATTTACAGCCTCGAAAACTCACAAGGGCAATTCTACTCTGTCAATGAACAATAATGTCTTTTGTGGCCAGTGGCTTATCATCTGCCACAACTACACCTGAGGTCTTTTATATGCCACTGCCTTTTAGTTATAAAGTGAAGAAAATAAACGGACTTAATTTGTGGGCAGGCTGAGGGATCAGATCTACTAGTGATTGAAAATTTCAAGGGAATGTTACCTCCATAGACTCACTGATGGACTTATTGGCCAATCCTCTAAACTGTCCGAGTGGCCTTTGTCTTCCATTCTTCTGCCTGCCTGTGGCACATGACAAAAGCTCTTTTCTGTTCACAGAAATAGCTGCTTTATTTCTACAGATGGCACCAAAACGTACCTTGTGTGTGTGTAAGTCAGTCATTGTCCCCTGGAGAAAGGTGGATGCTCATGAATGGGGAGTTAATCATTCTAGCTATTTCCAATTTAAAGGAAATTCTGTTGCACCCTGGAACCTGATGAATAATATCACAGGATGCCAGTAGAAACCGAGATGAATTCTTACTCTTTGCTTCTCCCCTGAACCTCCCCCTTCTTGGTAAATCACGCGGGAGCCGAAGAGTTCATGTTGACTCCGGGGCTGAATTGGAAGGTGCCAAATGACAGCAGGGGGGGAACTAAGAGGGCATGCATACAAGGACCATTTGTAGAGCACTTTACAGTTTGAGAAGTGCTTCCACATCCATTATTATTTTAATTATTCTCCCAAGAACCCTCTTGTAGGAGTCCGTGTCTCACCAGTCACAAATACGAAAGCTATATTCCAGAGAAGTCCACTACTAGCTAAGGAGAAGCCAAGGAGATCCATAGCTTGGGTATTCTCCCTACAATTCTCTTCTCTCCACTTCAGTAGTCCCCATCAGCACGTTAGGCGGTTGATATTTACTGTGCCTACTTGTAGGTCTCTACATACACACACACCCTGCCCAGGCTGGACAGCACTGATGCTAAGGGGACAGGGCGACTTGACACTCACACTGTGTTCACACGAGCAACCCCCTAGAGAGATGTCTTTACACCTTCAGCATTACCTCTGGGAGGTCTGTGGGCATTTTTATGTCTGTGCACTCCCCTGGTGTTTGTGGTTTTCTTAAGGCATCACCCTTTGCATCCCTGCTAACGTCCCAGGATGTTAATGAACACAACGAGACGTGAATGGTCAACTGTCACACTTGGTAGCAAAAGCAAATTTTGCTAACACCAAAACTGCTGTGATTAGGAAATTCCTACTCTACTTAAAAAAGTACATCAGGATGCTGAGACATCGGTCATTCCCATTTTTAGATCACGAGTGGAGCCAAGATGGATGGTCGGCAACTTGGAATCCCACAGATTTGTGAAGGGCGAGAGACCATGTGAAGAACCAGTGTTAGACTTGAGATCATCCCTATGTTGCCTCGAGTTAATAGTGTAAATTATTTATCTTCCTATTAATAGGACTTCCTGTAGCCTCTAAGCCACGTGAGAAGGTTGACATCACCAAAATTATCAAGAATCTGATCATATTCTCTTCAAAAAAGGCCTTTCACCTCGGTGGCTGAACACCAAGAAACTCAATGGCATAGTTCCTTGGGGTTCCCAACTTCTGACCCTTCACTCTCCAGTAGAGAGAAATCCCAACAATGGAAGCCCAATGCAGAGGATTGGGCTCAGGGCATTGCATGACTAGGAAATCCTCAGGGACCAACCATTGAATTAATTCTGACTTATTCTAAGATTGCATAATACAGTGATTATGAACCCAGTCAGAAATGACTCATGCCCCGGGCAAGAAAAAAAAAACTAAGGGAGGAAATGACTCTACTTTTAAAAACCCCAAACCTCTTTTTCTATTAGATTGCATGTAACCAACCAAACCCGTTGCTTCCTGACTCACAGCATCCCCCTGTGTTTCAGAGGGGAGCTGTGCTCAGAGGGGTGTTCCCTGGCCGGTTTTTCAGAAGTGGCTCACCAGGCCTTTCTTCCACGGTGCCTCTGGGAGGACTGCAGCCTTTCAGTTAGCAGCCAAAGCACATCGCCTCTTTGCACCACCAGGGGCTCCCGGTTCATAGAAGACATATGTTCTTTAGATCAGCGGCGCCAAGAAGTGCCAGATCCAGACACAGACTCCCAGCACACCGGCTCTAGAGGTTCCGCTAGAAGTGAGCTCGTGTTTGTGACCCACTCACCTCGATGAGTCAGCCATCTCTCCTTCTGCCAGGCGGGGATTGCTATAATACAAGGGGACTGCAGGACGTGTGTGGAAAGATTCTATTAACTTTCCATTCCATTTTCCCCCGGATTTTTTGACACTCCCTCGTCCTGAGACATGGCAGACCCTGTAATAAAGCTTCCCTGATTACCTTGGAACAGCACATTAAAAATTTACTAAGCTAAAATTAATGTGGTTTTAATATTGTTTTAATATACAGAATGTCAGGTGACAGGAAGGTGGAGCTAAAAACCCTAATTTGAATTCCATGTGCAGTATGCTTTCTGGCAGCACCTTCTCAACAATCCCCGACCTGGCAGATGAGTGTTAAGATTGTGAGCCATGTGTTCTGGGGCAGCGGGGCGGGGAGGGGGGAGTATGGCTCACGCTGGGCCTTATAAAACGTAACCGGACAATGCCTTTAAGACTGGAGTCCAGAGCACTTCCCTGTGTGACAGAAGATGGGGCCAAAGAAATGCATCCAGAATGTGGTTTCCTGTAAGCTCTTCTGTGAGATTCAGTCAGAGAACATAACTTCAAAGACTCTTTTGATGGAGAAAAAATGTTTTCATTCCACCCGTTTTATGATAGTGCTGCAGGATACTTACAGTTGATTTACTATAATGACAGGACCTGGCTACTGTCCTAAAGGAAACGAAATCCTACCTTTCTCCTGCCACCTACCTGCCACATTGATTATTTCCTCTCGACAGGCCGGTGCGAGGGGGTAGATCATACAAAACCCACTGCAAGCAGAGGTCCCCCGACACCCACTAAGGTCATTTGCACAGGGATATCCCCCAGAGCAGGAACATTCCCATGGTCGGGTGCCGGCTCATTCCCAATGCCAATCCAGAGAACAGACCTCCCAGCTCTCCCGGCTGCTCAGGGAATCTGAGAGGCAAGGAGAAGAGTCTGGCTCCCACCCCACTGGGCAAAGACTTATCCAAAGGAAATGCCAGGACACTGTGCTGACCCACTTCAGTCCCTTCCTCTCTATTTGTTCCCAGGCAGAAGAGATACAAAAGCATCACTATGGCATGGTGGAAACTTGGGGAAGCATTCTGGAAATTGACATGCAAATCAGTACTCCCAGTACTCCACTTTGTTCTGGAAATTCCCATCACCACAGGGACCTGTGAAAACACCATTCAGAAGAGAGGCAGGCAGTGAGGGGAAGGACCGAGCCATTTGGCAGCCAGAGTGTACCCCCTTTGAGAGATTGCTTCTGTCCTGGTCCCAGCCTGATCTGGCACAGGTAAAATAAACAGGCGCACACCAAGTGACTGGGAAGCCAACAGGTTGAGCTTACAGCAGGCCTGGATTCCATCACAGCACGCACGCACGCACGCATTTGGGTGGCATCTCCTACGTGTAAGTCAACTGCCCACAAAAGCACTGTGATGCAAACATGCCTCATAACCTAGGTTCCTGAAGAGAAGCCAAAGCAGGACAAAGGCAGCTGTCTCTACAAAGCCGGCTCCTGCCTTCTAAGCCAATGCCCAGCTTCCGGCGGAAGGACATTCATGTTCTGAACATGAGTCTGAAGACGCAGTCCCTGGTCTTCATCACTGCCTTGTTTCAACATCAGCACTGCCTCTGATAACCACCCTGCCAAGCTCCTACCCATGGGTCCGGCCGCACATGGCAGACAAGTGCCACACGGAGTCAGCTGTTACCCAGGAAAATGGAGTGAGTGGCCTACACCGAGCGGCAGAACAGCTCCCATTTACTTGATGAAACACACAAATCCCGGGGGAAAACCAAACTACGGTGTTCTTTCAGCGAGGCATGGCAGGGTGTTGAAGTTAGACTTAAGAAAATAGTGGGTTGGTTCTGAGTCTAAGAATAAACTTGAGTTTATTTGTACCATCAAGATCTTCTTCTGTCCCTTTCGATGGCCCCATCTCAGAACTAAGGGTTCTCGGCTTTCTTAAGGGTTCTCAGTCCTCCCGTCTCATTCCCTGGACACATTTCTCATGAAAAATAAACCCGAGTCATGTCCTCAAGCCCCTTAGTTTCAGGTTTTACTGTTTACCATTTGCCTAGGGAGATGCTTCAGCTGCCTATCAACTCAATTTGCTTAAAGGAAGTTGCTGTCTCATGAAACGAGGAGCCTAGAGTTAGGGCAACCCAATCAACAAACCCACTGCCATAGCGTTGCATTCAACTCAAAGGAGCGCTGGTGGTGTTTACCACAAAGCCAGAGATTCAAACCCACCAGCCGCTCCCAGGTAGCAAGATGAGGCTCTCTGCTTCCCTACAGATTCACAGCCTATGAGACCCTATATGGAGACAGTATGCGTCAGAATTGACTGGATGGAAGTGGGAGTTAGCACAAGCCTGGGTGGTTTCATTCAGCGGTTCGGCAAGAACATTAAACATTGAGATACTTTGCATCTCAATCTTATCAACACAGGGGTCTCATCGGCCTTCCTCCCACTTATCTCAGTAGCAAACAACCACATGCTCACAGCAATATCATAGGTCTGCCTTCCTATTGTCTCCCTTAGTTGAACACAACTTCTCCCTAAAGCCCCACTCAGGAGACTCCCATGAACTTCCATGGCTGATCTACAACCCTGCTAAGACAGTCAGTCCTCCTGGGAGGCAGCCTTCACTTCTCTTTTCCTCTAACATCCCATAGTCACTCTGGCAGCTGTGGCTCCAGGTGCATCCCGACTCTGACCAGCCTCACGGCCACCATCTCCCCCCAGACTGTGGCAGTAGTCTGATCACTGGGTCTTTAGCTTTGTTCCGTCCCCTTCTACTGTGTCCTCAGAACAAGTGCCAGATCAGGCCAGCTCAACTGAAAACTCCCCTGTGGCTTTGGACATTGTATTCAGCGAAAATGCCAATTCTCCAATTCTTCAAAGCTGCATTCATGTTAGGAACCAACCCTTCCCAGCCAATTATCCCTACCACTCTCCCTCCCTCACGCCCTCTCTTCTCGCGCCACAGTGGTATTCCTTAAACACATGATGCACGTTTCTACCTCCGGGCCTTTACCTAGGCTGTTGCTCCCAGTTAGGAGCTAGCTCTCTGCTCCTAGCTGTCTTACCTCCTTCCAGTATGTAATCAGACACTACCCTGTCAACATAGACTTTCCTCGCCTGCTTACTTACAAGTTCAATTCTCTGTGTTCATACCCTGCCTATTGTTCAACGTAGCACACTCTTTACCACATACCATATAAAGAAGGAGCTCTGTTGAACGAGTGGTGAAGCCCTCGTGCTCATCAAAAGATGAGAAATTCTGCCCCATAAAGATAACCCTGTGAGGCAGTTCTGCTCTGTCCTAGAGGGATCACTGTTAAGTCAGAATCAACTTAAAAGCAACAGGTTGAGTATACTACATAGTTTATTAATTTTTTAATATTGTCTTTGAAAACAAAAAAGCAAAACAAAACAAGATCTCCTAATGAATTGTAAGCTCCAGGAGGGAAGGGAATATATTTTTCCACTGCTATACCTTTACCGAGAATAGGGACACAATAGAAACGACTACATTTCTGTTGACTGAATAAATACCGTATATACTCGTGTATAAGCCGAGTTGTTCAGCACATTTTTAATGCGGGTTTTGTGGTAAAATTAGGTCCCTCAAGCTGATATTCAGGTAGGCTTATACTTGAGCATATACGGTAAATGCTGAACCCAGTAAATTGCAGGCAACTGGGTCCACAATGGCTTTGATCAACCATGATTCACGTCTGGAACTGAGCCTGCTTCCACTGAAGAATGTGCCTGGGCATAAAGAAATGGGAACCTTAAGAGAGAGAAATACCCAGAGAAATGAAAGGGGGCGGGGGTAAGGAAAGTGGAAGAAAGGAAAGGGTTTTGCATAGGCACCCAACAGTACTATCAAATGTCCCATGTGCTGAGCGACACTGTATGTCGTCATTGATCCTAGTCCTTTTAGAGTTGGGTTTTTTTTGTTTTTGTTTTTAACATCTCTGACTTTGGGATGCACCTGACAATAATAGATGCCATCTTGTCATTATGTAATTGGTGGTATTTGTTGCTCCAATGGCTAAAATAGTCCACTGATAACACAAAGGTACGCAGATCAAACCCCTTTTGGAGGAGAAAGCTGTGTCAGCGTGCTTCCAGAATGATGCAGAGCCTTAGAATCCCTGTAGAGTTCATGGTTCGTGAGTTGGCATCAAGTTGATGGCAAAGGATTTGCTTTTGTTTGGGTTTCTGTGCTTTTGAGAAGAACAGCATCTCTTTACAAAGACTGTGCCGTAGCCTCAGTGAAATCCCACACTAGCCTTGGACCACGTGGACTGACCCGGTGTGGAGCCATGCGGAAGTCTTCTCATCTTTGTCTCTAGGCAAGTCAGTTCATCCGAGTAAGTAAGCCAGTTCCAATTCTGTCATGGTTTCCAACAAAACTGGATATTCTCTTTTTCTGTTGCTTTCTCTTAGGGAGCTTTGATTTAAGATAATGTCTGGGCACAGTAGCTTCATTCAGCAGTGTCATTTGACCTAGATTGTATGTTTTTATGGCCTAAGCCAATTAGTTGAAGTGACTTTGACGATTACAGGGACCTGTGACATTCCCCAGTAATATTGCATTAGTCGGCCTGGAACAGCGTCTGCTTGTGTTTGTCATCTGGCTCTGATCGGGTCTTCCTCAATTCCGATATTGATATGATCTCTTGCTGTCCTATATAATAATGACCTTTGAGTGCTTGAATTTAAACCTCTCCAATTTCCTTTATTTCAATAAGTTCTTGGCACTTGATGGAACCATGTGCATCATCTTTACTGTTCTGAATACTAATCTGGGATTTGGGGGTGGGGTGGAGGAGGGTTGTTTTGTTTTGTATTTATACTTTTAAATCTACTTTAATGGAGTAACCATTAGGCTAGAAGCTAAATTTTTTGAATGATGCTTCTGACTTGGTTTCTGGTGGATGGACAAGTTACTCTGTTTTAATCTCTATTTGTTTTCATCCGTACATGGAGGAGCCCTGGTGGTGTAGTGGTTCTCTGTTGGGCTGCAATCCGTCAGGTCAGCAGTTCGAAACCACCAAGGGCTCCTCAGGAGAAAGAGCTTTCTACTCCCTTAACTGTTACCGTCTCGGAAACTCACAGGGGCAGCTCTATCAATTCTGTGGGGTTGCTCTGAGTAGGTATCCACTCAATGGCAATGAGTGCCTGGGGCGCCATCGACCTGTACTGGAATGGGCTCATGGTGCCAGACCAGTATATGCTTATCACAGGCTACAGGACTAACCTTCGTCCCCAGCAATAGCATCTCTGGGTTTGGTGTCTTTCATACCAGACGGTACAGAATACAGTGTTTATTCACTGTAATCATAAATTGCTTAACAGTAGTATTTCTTAGATTATATCCACACTAATAACAAAATAGTTTTGTAAATTCTTTCTATGTCATATTACAGAATTAGTATCTGTCATTTGTTGTTTTCTATTTTTCCCCTCATTAATACTGCAATAAAGTTATACAAAAACATCGGCCACAATGAAAACAGCAGCACATACTTAGAGCACCTGCAGATGAAACCATGACATTCAAACACCTTGATCGCTGCGTCTGATGACAACCCTCCCGTATCTCAAGGTGCAAAAGAGTAAATCAGCATCAAATTTTAGTCTTGTAGAGATTACAGTCCCTGTAGGGATTATAAAAGTGGGATTTTGAAAAATGTTTGTGTTGTTATGGCTAACTACTCTTTGGTAAAAAAGAGTAAACTTCAGCGGACACGCTAAACAATCGTTTTATAGACATTCCTTCTGGTGTCACCCCCACTGACAATGTCCTCTGTGCTGTCCTCTCCCCCCACCCGTGTAGTGACACCACTGATCCCCACAGCCATACTGGGCAAAGACTACTTCAGCCCATTGGTGCGTCGGTGCCAACACATGGGGACCCTATGTGTCCTAGGGGAGCTCTGCTCCACAGGGGTTTCGGTGGCCGGATTTTTGGAAGTAAACCGCCAAACCTGAATTCCAAGAAGCCTCTAGGTAGATTCCAACTTCCAACCTGAAGGGTAGCTGATGAACATAGTGATCGTTTACATGACGGCAGGGACTCTGGGATAAAACTGGACCTTGCTAAACATGGTAATTACCCAAAAAAGGGCAAGACCGTATCTCACTGATCTTTGTAAGGTATCACTAATGGGCGAGAGACAGTATCTCTGTAATCCATCTTCAAATGTGTTCATCCCTGCGCTTTTTAAAATGTTTTCACTTTCCAGGCCTGAGGAAAGTAGTTTGCACTTGCAAACTCAAATCCATCGCGTAGTTGTAAGAGTAGCAATCCCGTCCTTCTATCTTCTCTTCTCCGACCTTATTTCCTGAGGGGTCCCAGATTCCTTTTGGGGCGTGTCCTTTATTGACGCTTCATTTTTACGTGGCTTTCGTGTGTCCTTCGGTCCTTTGTGTTGGCCCCTCTGCCTTCCCTTTGCCGGTGCACCTTGCTTCCGGTCCTGCCTCGTCCTCTTCGTTTCTTCCCGCGGAATGCTCTTCTCACGCCCACCTTTGCATTTCCACGCGTTCACATTTCTTCTGAACTGCTTTTCTAGGAAACCCAGCAACTATAAAATTCGCTTACCATCTCATGGTCAGGTTCATGGTGGCTTACCCGTCTCTGAAATTTCTCAGCCTAGACATTTTGAGCCCAGTTATTGAGGGTGATAGAACAACTAGGAATTTAATGTGTGAATTTTGAAATGAAAATACTAACATGTCTGTAGGTTGGTTTTTTTCCCCATGTTATTAATCACATTCACATTTGATGTGGTTGTTTCAGTGCCAGATACCTCATAAGCATTCACCAAACGTGTGCTATTTACATTTAACTTACATTCATCAAATGTTACCTTTAGATGGATGTGATTCTCGCAACAACCTCATGAAGTTAGGTAGGACATATAATATTATCCCCTTCATAAGCATAAGGGAATCAGTGATGAACAGATACATGATTGGGCGGAAGACTCCAGGCTTGTTTGCTTACTAATTCTGGCCGAGCATCCAGGATTGCTAATTCAGATGGTAAGACCTGACACCCATGCTGTTGTTCACATGAGCCGCCATTGTCCTGCCCACTGTAGCCCTTCTGGGGTGGACTCTGCTGCTCTGGAGCCCGGGGGAGGGGTGTGGTGGGTGGGGGCTGACTAAGCAACACCATTCTTTCCTACTCCTTGGTTAATAGATATCAAGACCCTCTCTACAGAAATATTAACAAACAACCACCTTGGAGGTTAACAGTTACTGAGTGTTTTTCATGAGCTAACCTCATTATCTCAATTTGCATAAATAAGCTCATATGTTCCATACTAAAGGGCTGCATAAAGTATATGCCCAACAAAACACCCTCACTGAGTTGAATAGATGCCAACTCATAGCAACCATGTAGGAAAGGGTAGATCTGGCCCTGTGGGTTTGTGAGACTAACTCTTTCCTGGAGAGTAGAAAGCTTCATCTTTCCCCTGCGGAGCAGCTAGGGGTGTCGAACTGCTGACATTGACATAACAGCCCAGTGCATAACTAAAACACCACCAGGGTGCTGACTGAGTACAGAATTTTGGTAAGACATTACCCAAAATGTATTACAGAGAACTTCTGTACATCCCCGTTGAGCAGATCAGAAAAGAAGCAAAGTCCCAGAGATAAAAATCAAATCGGAAATGAACTCACTAATCCAGTTAAGATTCTGTGTCTCCTCCACGTGTCTACTTTTGACCACAGGCCTGGCTGGTGCGCCAGTTTCCAAGTTCGTGACATGAGGGAACTAACCCACGATAAGATGGCCTCACCGCCCTCAGTCCTAACGGCCCTCTCCCCACAGAGAGGTATTCTGTGTCCTCCCAATGATGTGAGACTTCTCAGGGGGACCCTTCCTGAATGCTTGCGTTCACGGTCAGCAGGTCATAACAGAATTACAATCAGAGCATGACTCCCTGGGTGGCACAAACTGCTAAGCTCCCAGCCACTAACCAGAAAGTCAGCAATTCCAACCCACCCAGAAGTACCTTGGACAATCTGCTCTGAAAGGTCCCAGTCTTCCAAAAACCTAAAGTACAGTTCTAGTCTGCGTGTCCCCCCCTCCCTCCCGCACTGTGAGTCAGAATCAACTCAACACAACTCAGGAAGACCAGAAACAATGAGAAAAGAGAGGTGCCATCATCGAGGTAGTAGACTAATCATGTCAGGTAAGGGGGACTGTTTTCCCATCACCAAAATCAACCCCAACTAAAACGACGCAAGTCATTAAGATAATAATAATTAGGATCACTAATGTTTGAGAGAGAATGGCTTGGTTCTAAGTGTACTGAAAGTTTCCCTTCATTGTTGAGTGATTCTTTTTTGCTCAGGCCTCCCAGGAGTACAAGCCTATAATTTTAATTATATCTTGGCATTCTCATAAAGCAAACAGCCTGCTTGGGTAGTATTTATTACCTGTTAGAATGAATCCTTATGAATATGCTTCACAAATTCTAACTGCAGTGAGCTGCAATGGGTCTTTTCAAGGACAGAAGGGGTGAGTTGGAACACACAGAGAAGAAAAGTTGCTCATTAAGGGAATGTTTGTTATCCGGGAACGTCTAATTATGGTGACCGTCTCAGCTTCTGTGACAGGCAGCAGTCGGGTAGTTGCTTGATTGCTGCGGGGGTCAGGGATCAGCTCCTGCTACAAGATGTAGCCGCATTAGTGTGTTGGTGAACAGGTTGGAAAGTAAATTACGGCAGCCCTCCTCGAGCACATGACTGTCGGTCTTCATTGTTCTGTTTTTACTGTACATCAGCAGGACTGTGGCTTCTGAGGACTCTGTGTGACAGGTTAGGCATTTTATCCTTTGAGTAAACAGTCATCATGGTGTGAAGAAAGTAGGGCATTGGAGAATTTTTCCTATTCTTTGAGAATTCCACTCTTCCTTTTTAGTTTGCTCCCAGGGCTCATTGGGGATACATATATTAAGCCCTTTAAATAGTTCATAATAAATCTTTGTCTCAGGCTGATTCTGACAGTTTTTTAAAGAGTCTTTTAAGAGAGAATCCTCAATCATTTGTTAATCCATGGGGTGATCTTCAGACTTCAGGAAAAAATAACAGCCTGTACTCTGGGGTAGTGCAAATACAATGTAGGATAAAAATATAGAAATAGGGAAAATCCCAAGAATATCACCTTACGGAGGTTACATGTTCTGCATGTATCTAAATGCTTTCTTTATTCTCTCCACCAAGCCAGAGAGAGAGTGAAAAATAGTTGTCAAAATAGCAAGGATTTGTTCCTTAAAGATTTTGGTTTTGGACTTATATGCTTCTCATAAAAAAAAATCAAGTCATCTAGAAAAAAAAAAGAGTATTCTTTTTAAACTAATTTTCTTGGAGAAAAGATCATTTTTTCTTTGTCCTTGTTTCTGCTTTAAGACGCCCCCCGCCCTCAACCTTCCCCTAGAATACTTAACACCACACTGTGATTGTACACGCTTGGGATGGGCATTCTACATTCAGAAGGGTTTGTAGGGATTGGCTATTTGGTTCACAGCACTAGGAAGAGCGTAGATTTCAGTACGAAGACTTGTCTAGAGTGACTTTAGAAATTTGAGTTTCACCTTGAGATCTGAGCAACAAGCTACAGCAATATTGTCTTCCATATAATTAGTGGTAATCATCATGATACCTATATATGGAAATCAACCGAACGCCTCTGTGCAAAAGATAACAGTGCTTGCTCTCCATTTTTCTGTGCAGATGATGGGCTATTGGGGGTAAACTTGTTTAGCTTTATTTGATTTTGCTTGTAGCTGAAAAGGATTGAGGAGGAAGCTGAAGAACACAGGTCAGAGCTGTAAGTAAAACCCAGCGCATCTCAACAGGGGCAGTCTCTCCATGTTTATGCTTTGCCCCTTCACGTCATTCCTAAAATGTCACTTCATAAAGCTATAGAAAAATACGAAGAAATTTACTAATGACATGCAAATGGAGTTTGTTATGGATAAATGCAATAATAGAATAGGGAAATGGGCAAAAAGATAGCCCATTGTTTCAGAGGTTATTTGTTCTCATGTTAGGTCAAATAGTTGAAGCCCTAAAGCAAGGGTGGCCATCAACACCTGGAGTCCCTGCAGCCAGAAGATTAACCACAAAACAAGTATGCCAAATGCCGAGTAGATGCTTCCAGTTCCTAGGCAACAAGGCATGTCTGGTATCAGTTGTAAAAACACTTATTTGGCATTGTAGAAGATACCATTTAAACCCAAGGTAATGCTAAAGAACATCAGAAAGCTGTATGTGAATGGATATCACTATGTAAAACAGGCAAAAAGGCTGTAATTAATATCAACAAACTGGCTTTGTCCCCAGTTTAAGAAGAGGCTGTTTCTACCCCATATCCCCATTACCATTAGCAATAACCATCCTCTTTCTAAGTTGAAGAGGGATTCTACAGTAAGACTAATTGTAAAATATGTAAATTGACTCATTACAAAAATGACTTTTTACATTTATCCTTACCACTTGGGAAGATCAGCCATAGCCTTGAACCCAATATACAAATGACCTAACATTGTGTTCATATGCATTGAGCTTTAGGGAGTCTGTACATACATATATTTCTTGACTAAGATAATATTACTAAAACTCTGTCATTTATAATAAAGCAGGGCTACTTCTTGCAAAAGATTATAAGACTTTGTTTAGGTATCAAGATAGAGCAATGGTCATTGAAACTTACTGGAATCATAAAAGAAAAATAAAGTCTGCTTAATTAAAGGTTTCAAAAATAGATAGCCATTAGCAAAATAACAGCTATAGATAATTATTGGTTTATCTCCCATTTATGATGTCTCTAAATTACTGCAATGTATAAATAATGTTCTAAGAATATTCCCCAATAAATAACTCTCCGTTCTTTGTTAATGATGGATTTAACAGTTCTCATAACTAAAACATTTTGAGAAATAACTGTTTCAAGATGTGTTGGAATAAAGCCATCATAAAACCAACAAATTCTTGCCACCAGTCAAAATGCTCCTATAGGAAGAAAATAACAAATTGGAAGATAATGATTTGGGAGATATTTGTGGAAACATGCCAACTCACAATCGCCCCTACTCCCAGAACACACATATTCGCACAGGAAATAAAAATTAGCCCACATGCTAGACTCCATATCTGAGAAGATAAATTTGAAAAAGCTTCATCACACCAACTTTCATCTGGATTCTCAATTATGATTAGTTCTCTAACACTCTCTGGGTAGAAAGTGCTGGTCATTCTACATTATTTCTGCCAACCAAAAACAAAATCTCCGAGTCAATCTTTAAAATGCCCTGTTCTTCATCTTTTTGAACCATCCGAGAGCAGTCGTGCAGGTCCCGTCCTGTGTGCTGCGCGTGAGCATCATTCTGTTTGAAACAGGCTTCCCAGATGTAGCGAAATAAAAATTTGGGAAGCCTAGATAAATTTTAATTTCTAAAGCAATATTTGAGTCATACTTTCACTAAAATGTGGTGTATCTGAAATTCAAATTGAACTGGGTGTCCAGTGTTGTAAGTGGCAACCCTAATTAGTAATAACTTCTCCAGAAGCCCAATTTCTACTTCTTTTTTCTAATCGTTTTATTAGGGGCTTATATAACTCTTATCACAATCCATACACACATCAATTGTGTAAAGCACATTTGTACATTCATTGCCCTCATCATTCTCGAAACATTTGCTCTCCACTTAAGCCCCTGGCATCAGCTCCTCATTTTTTCCCCTCTCTCCCTGCTCCCCACTCCCTCATGAACGCTTGATAATTTATAAATTATTATTTTGTCATACCTTACACTGTCCGATGTCTCCCTTCACCCACTTTGCTGTTGTCTGTGCCCCAGGGAGGAGGTCACATGTAGATCCTTGTAATCGGTTCCCCCTTTCCAACCCACTCTCCCTCTATGCTCCCAGTATCGCCACTCACACCACTGGTCCTAAAGGGATCATCCGCCCTGGATTCCCTGGATTTCCAGTTCCCATCTGTACCAGTGTACACCCTCTGGTCCAGCCAGACTTGCAAGGTAGAATGCAGATCATGATAGGGGGGGCAGGGGGGAGGGGAGCATTTAGGATCCGGAAACATAAAATTACTGGAGATATTTTTTCTTATTTTCTGTTAAATAAATATACATATGGAAAGTTATGTTTAGTTATAGGAAGATCAACTAAAACAAAACCAGTAAATAATATTCTCACGAACCTCTCTGAACAAAGCCCCCTCATTGGCTATCTCTCCCATGTCACCACTCCCCCATCCTCGTTGCCTCCTTAGCCCTTAGCCCGTCATGCAGTCATTTTACTTGCTTGCATCTGATCTCTGTGGAATCCTCACCCTAGCGATGTCCTTACCTTCTCAATGTGCTGGCTCCCATCCCTAGATAGTCTCACTGGCCTGAGTGTCACTTGTAAAAATGGCTAAGCCATTTTGAGTGGGAACACTAGAAAATTAATACACCTGCTCCTCACTATTGACTCCCTTAGTCTCTAGCATTTCACAGCAATAGTGAAAAATCTATCTGCCTGTTTTTCAAATTAACCATATGTCTGGCAGTAATGAATATGCCGTGCACGACAAGAGTGAATGCTGCAGGTGACGATTCAGGTTATTTGTCAACCTGACTGGACCATGATTTTCGGCGGTTTGGCAGTTATATGATGATGTAATCTGGCAGTCATAGGATGATGAAGTCATCCTCCGTTGTCACATAATGCCAGTTTTCACCTAACGTCATGGTCATTGGAACCTAACCTCATGGGTAAGGTGTGTAGGGAATGTAATCCCAAATGTGAACCATGTGAGTTTTAGCTCCAGTGCGATTTATTACTAATTTTCTATTCACGATTATTCAACTTGGCTGCTTCATAACTTTATTCTCAAAATCCCTTCTTCCCACGTTGAGGATTATTTTATTCAGTGCCATTGTTATCACCCATCCTCCTCTGCTTTCTCTAATCTCATTTCTTTCCTTCTCCCCATGTCTCCATCAACCCCCAAAGCTCACTTCTCTTTCTCTGTGGGGATTAAATATCCCTTAGAATATAACTTCCACAATTAACCTATCTTCCCAGCTAGAGCTCCAAGCTCTAACTTCGCAATCAATGAACATACTTAGGTCTATGTCTTTTACCAAAACTCACCAAAGGGGAGCATATGACATACCGTATACACTCGTGTATAAGCCGAGTTTTTCAGCACATTAAAAAAAAATTATTTTATTGGGGGCTCGTACAATTCTCATCACAATCCATACATCCATCGTGTCAAGCACATATGCACATTTGTTGTCCTCCTCATCATTCTCAAAACATTTGCCTCCCACTCTAGCCCCTAATATCAGTTGCTCATTTTCCCCCTCCCTGCCCACTGCCCCCTCCCTCATGAAACCTTCATAGTTCATAAATTATTATAGTTTTGTCATAAGTTACCCTGTCCGATGTTTCTCTCCGCCCTCTACTCTGCTGTCCATCCCCCAGGGCGGAGGCAAAACTTAGATTCTTGTAATTGGTTCCCCCTTTCTACCCCACGTTCCCTTCACCCTCCAAGCATCGCCCCTCTCACCACTGGTCCTGAAGGAGTCATCTATACTGAATTCCCTGTGTTTCCAGTTGCTATCTGTACCAATGTACATCCTCCATTTCAGCCAGATTGTAAAGTAGAATTGGGATCATGCTAGTGGGGGCAGGGGGAGGGAAGCATTAAAGAACTAGAGGAAAGTTATATGTTTCATCGTTGCTACCCTGCACCCTGATTGGCTCGTCAACCCCTCAGTAAGGGGGTGTTCAGTTGCCCACCGATGGGCTTTGAGTCTCCACTCTGCACTCACCCACCTTTACAATGATATGATTCTTTATTCTTGGATGCTTGACACCTGATCCCTTCAACAGCTCGTGGTCACACACATGTGGGCTTTGTTGCTTCTGAGCTAGATGCATGCTTGTTTATCTTCAAGCCTTTAATACCCCAGGTGCTATATCTTTTGATAGCCGGGCACCATCCGCTTTCTTCACCACATTTACTTATGCACACGTTTGTCTTCAGTGATCATATCAGTAAAGTGGGCACCCACTTATATGATTTTTAGTTCTTTGATGTCTGATAACTGATCCCTTCTACACCTCCTGGTCAGACAGGCTGGTGTGCTTCTTCCATTTGGACTTTGATGCTTCTCAGCTAGATGGCCACATTTTTTATGAAGTTTTAGGTGCCTCATCTGATATTTGGGGTGACTTATACTCGACTACATATGGTACTTCCTCAATCTTCATTTTCTACTGAAATGGCTCTCTCTGGAAAGCCCCACATAATTGACAATACCAGTGAGCCTTCCCAACTGGGAGGCACTAGATACGAATGTTCTAGCTCCTTCCTTAAGTTCCCATAGAGATCCCTGGTGGGATCGGAGGCAGGCTACACATTGGGCTGCTAACCCCAAAGTCAGCAGTGTGAAACTACTACTGCTTAGAGGGAGAAAGGCAAAGCTTTCTACTCCCATAAGGAGTTAAAGTGTCATAAACTCACAGGGGGGTTCTACTTTGTCCAAAAGGGTCACACTATGAGTTGGAATCAACTCAGTAGCAGTGAGTTTGGTTTGATAAAGACAAATCTTTTTTTTTTTTTTAATTTGGAATAGGTGTTCAATAGTAACATCTTTAGAATGTCATTGTCACTAGAATATATGCGATCTATCCTAATAGTTGGGGGGTTTATTTTTGTTTGTTTGTTGTTGTTGTTGTTGTTTTGGGAAAGCTACTTAACCATGTGGTGACAAGGTGGCACTGTGAATTGTGAGCAGCGAGGTGAGTGTGATAGTTTATCCAGGGATGTCCACATGAGCTGCCACCTCATCAGTGAGGTCTCAGACCACCTCTTCAAAGTGTGTCACTTCCCACTCTGCAACCCTTATCTACATGGCTCTTCTTACTGCACTAGTCGCTACCTGAAATCACAGTTCTTTCTTTGTGGCCCTCCCTCAAGATGGAAGCACTTTTTGGTCCCAGACCGTTATAAACACTCACTAGGTATTTAATTTAAATAATGAGATCACCAATAACTGAGACATAGTTTAACAACCTTTTGTGTGTGCGTACACACGCTGTTTAAAATACCAACGTTGCCTCTTAGGGTCATGTCCTGGGCTGGGGCACGAAGTCCCAGGGACAGGCAGAAGATTGGCTTTCATAGAATTAAGAGACGCACTCTCAACCCTCACGTCTGCCTTGGAGAGTGATACTGTGCATCTCAATGGTCTGAAGCACTGCCTGATTTTTCACTCAGAGCTGCCTAACTGTTTCTCATCACACGGTATTGTTTTAGTTAGTAATGTCGCTTTCAAGCCCGGAGAAGGCAGAATGCATGTGTGTGTGTGTTTGCCTCTATCTCTGTAACCAGACTCCTCTATATAACGCTGTTTTGAAAGATTGTACGTCGACAACATCTGCATCCGAGATGGAGATTTGGCCAGAATGCTAGGAAAATAAATATGGCCGTTCAAGTCACTACTGGCAACCAGTGACTGCCCCATGGATAGGCTGCCCGGAAGACTCATGTATATAAAATAGTATATTAAAGTAAACTTACAAAAGCAAAGAGCAATCACTGCAACCATAATTTTTTCTTCCTCTTTGGGATTCTAATTTTAAAAGCATTAAAGAAGACAGCTGTTCATGCTGTGATATGCGCTAAACAGCCTGAAGGATGGAAAAAAACATATTTGTAGCTCATAATAACTATTGACCTTTCTGATATACAATGTTCTCTTTGTTAGCTATTCGGTTCTATCAACAGTGAAGATTGAACATGACTTTTTAATAGAAAACATGGGGTGCGCGCTGCCTTCACCAAGGTGTTTACGTATTGTTATTTTGTATTGTACTGCAAAGACAAAGTCTGGATGCCCTTTGTCTGACATCATGTTTGTCGTTAGACAGAGAAAAAAAACAAAGGACAAGAAAGGGAAGGACGGACTAAAAGAAACAGAAAGGGGGTGGGAAGCCCCACCATTATTGAGTATGTTTTATATGAGGAATTGGCTCGTAACCACTTTATAGTCGTGATAAAAGCATTGCTACACTCGATCCCGTACGCAATATTGGTAATGGAATCCCAGCAGCATCCCAGGAGGACACGCTATATTTTTCTCCCAGAATAGATCCCTCAAGTGGCTGCATTTATAGGGGTTTCCAATAAGATTTAAAACACTCGCTTGCAGTATTCATAGGACGTGTTCTCCGGAGCACACAGCCAGCTGCATAATGGGTCACATTGGATGTCATGTACTCTCAAAGGCTAGCTTTCCAATACCCAGACTTTCCCCTTGAACTTTCCTGTTGCCTAGTAGTTGTGTGTAGAAACACCCACTGGTAGCAGCTTGACTCTGACACTGTGTATATTTCCCCAGAGTGGTATCATCCAAACACCAACTGCAGAGCGGCAGCCGGCAGCTGAGCACTCTCCTCCCCCTCAGGGGACAGCCTCTGAGCAGTAACCCCTGCCAGGCACAGGAATACCCGAAAGGCAACCTGTGCATTCTGATGCTCACCGGGAAGACCGGATATTGCCAGGCAGTCTAGGCTGACAGGTGGCATGGGTGGAAGGATTTTTTTCCCCTCTCTCTTTTGGGGCACCGATTATTTTTCGTGTTGCTTTGAAGGAAGTGTATTACATCACTATTGAACCACAATTATTTTCACAGTTCTGCTCTGAGTTTTGGTTAATGATTCACAAGTTCCTCAACAAGCCTTAGTGGGGGGCAGGAATCAGTCCTAATGAGACTTAAATCAGTCGGGCTTAATTTAAGGACTTGCTGTGATAGGGTGGATTTCTGAGCCAGAGTATCATGGCTGGAACTACTTTGTCTGCAGCGGGTGGTAGAGCTTGTGACCAAAGGCAGGGAAAGTCTTGTCACCCGTGGCTTCGGATCCACTCTCACCTACTAAGGGCATCACCTCTAAGTTGCCCTGGCACATAGTAGGGGACAAACCAACGCTATCCAAACCAACACTGCTCAAAAGATAGAGAGCCACACATTCTCTGATGCTGGGGGGAAACCAAGCCAATCCTTTTCTTTAAACTAGCAAACTATTGACTGAAAACAACACTGTGCAGAAAACAGTCCCTGGGAGAGGACACAATGATCCCTCCCCTCACGAAGACGTCTTAGGCCAAGCTATTGTTTGGCACAGGCGGGTGACAAGGGGAGAAGCGAATGCAATCTTAGAAGTAAGCATCTGGATGCCACGGCATATCAACATTCATAACTGAGTGCTTGCTTACAAAAATCCAAATTGATCCTAGGCACTTGGGCTGGCTAGAGAGGTTGGGGGGGAGGGGGGGGAGAAGCATGGAATAGATACAACAAAAGATTAGACATAATCCCTGCCTTTCAAGATCTCATGATCTCCTAGAGGGAACTGTTGATAGCTCCTTTTGAAAACTGCACATTTAAAAAAATCAATTAAGAACATGCCTTTGAAAACAGAGGACTGACTTATAAAAATCCATTTGGCAGGTCGTTTTCTGTACACCACCAGATCCAACCAGGTGTTAGCACGCTAGTGTTATTCATGTATATGCTTGTTACATATCAACAGAGCTACGAACTTTCCAAAAAGAAGTTCTACATGAATGTAATACCAATTAACTATTGTATAATAAATGTTCTCAAATCTTGGTAGCTCAAGCAAAAGAAAGCATCGATTATTCCATGTTGTTCCTGCGGGTTAAGAATCCCAAAACAGCTTCTCTGAGTCACAGCTCAGGGTTTCTCATGAGGCCGTAGACGAAATGTCAGCCACGGACTTTGGCACCTCACCCCCTGGACTTTTTTCCACTGGGCTGCTTGAGTTTCCTCCCAACATGGCAGCTACTGAATGCCAGAATGAATGATCCAAGAGAAGAAGCCACTGTTCATTTTATGACCTAGTCATACTCCATGCCCCACACCATATTCTGTTTATTAGAAATGAATCATTAAGTCTAGCCCATACTCAAGAGGAAATGGATTAAGCTCTCCTTGTTCCAAAGAGTTTTCAAGAATCTATGGGCACAATTTTAAACTCCCACCAATGTCATTGTGGGTAAACATAAAATCCATTGGGACAGAGTCTGTGAGAAAGCGTTTATTTTTCCCGAGCTTGGAAAGATTACAGCCAGGAAGACAAGATATGAAAATAGATGCCAATTCCACTCAAGCACTCCCTCAACGCAAGAACACTTTGTTCTGTTAAACTGGCATTTCATGATGCTCACCTTCCCAACACGATCGCTGAAGACAAAGCGGATGCAAAAG
The DNA here is from genome assembly GCF_000313985.2 of Echinops telfairi. Lineage (NCBI taxonomy): Eukaryota > Metazoa > Chordata > Mammalia > Afrosoricida > Tenrecidae > Echinops > Echinops telfairi. The sequence goes on along the minus strand of NW_022103915.1, from coordinate 73,144,170 downwards.
CAAATGTGGTAAAGAAAGCTGATGGTACCCAGCTATCAAAAGATATAGCATCTGGGGTCTTAAAGGCTTGAAGGTAAACAAGTGGCCATCTAGCGCAGAAGCAATCTAGCTCTGTAACCAGACTCCTCTATATAACGCTGTTTTGAAAG
>NW_022103915.1:73141358-73143396 GCF_000313985.2 Echinops telfairi | reverse complement strand
AAAAGAAAATAAAGGCCAATGAATATTAGTTATTGAATTGTTAAAAGAATTCATCACTCCCCTAATAAAACAATTGAAAAATAATAATTAAAAAAAATTAATTACTCAGCAAAGAGCGTGTGTGGTGCACGCTGTGCTCTCGGCACAAGGAACCTGGTGAGATGCTACCAGGGTCCAAGTTGGACCCCTCTCAGACCCTGCTGCCCTCAGAGATCTAGCAGTGCACACGAGACAAGGGCCGACGGAAGTGCAAGCACCGTGTCTTGCGACTTTCAGAGTCAGGCGGGTGCCATGTTCTGCTCTGTCGTTGACTTCCAGGGAGCCTGCGTCACTGTGACGCGGTATGTCTGGGCTGGGTTAGGCTGCAAGTCACAGTGAGCGTGGACTCCTCTGTGTGGGAGCCGTTCTACCCCATCCTGCCCTGGTCCCCAGGCCCACCCATGGGTGGCGCAGCCTTCATCACAAACACTGGGGCCGGAGGGAAAGAAAGCACGGCACAGCGAGACTGGCTCTTAACGTGTGACGCAGGTCACATGTGGCTGCACTTTTCAGCGCCCATACCAGGCCGCTTGCCTCTTCCTCACACCTCTCGTCCCAAAGGGCAGAGGGTGCGGAGGGAACGCCTTTGCAAGGAAAGAAGCCGTTTGCCAAATTTCAGCGTACACACTCTCATCCTGTTTTCCTGAAACATCATCCTTATCCAACAAAGGCCATAGGATAGCCCAGCAAAACCATTTGGCTGTGTTTCAGTGATTTCTCTTTTTACCAAGCTCACTGCAGTAGTGAACGCCTGTCTCCCCCTTGTCTTGTGGAAGGCCTGCTTCGGACTCCCTTTGACGTCAGCGCATGAAACAGCTGAAAGGAAGGACTGCTTCAGGTAGTGACGTGAGAAAGGCCCTTTTAAAACGCACATCTTAACAGCTCCCCCAATTCCTCTTCACCTTTAGAAGGAAACGTCCTTTGCTTATTACAGTGGGAGTAACGTTTCCTCAAACGTGTGTCTTCTTCTTCCTCACCCGTCAGGATTTGGTGGCAGTTGGAAGATTTCGAAAGCAGAACTATATACCGAAAACATCGGCAGTGTACAAAACCGAAAAACTTCTATATGTTTTAGCCTAAGATCCTGCAGAAACCCTGGAACGATGACTTGAAAGTGTTCCGAATGAAACCGGCCCTACATGGGCCACGCTCCCTTCCCCTCCCCCCCAACCTGCACCTACACAATCATAAGGGAAGCAACAGGAGCACGCCAGTTGAGGAAGCATCAACAGATGTGGAGCAACACCCAGAGGATTTCACATTAGAGTAGCATTTGCCAACATAAAAATTATTACAACTTTTGCTGCAAATTGTTCTGCAAATTTTCCAAAATATGCAAAACCTGACATTTCAAGGGCTGGGATCACTTAGATTTATTAAAACGCACGACCCTCGAGATTTAACAAAAGAAAGCACATTTCTTTATTTAGCTGTTCATTGTGTGGGGCTTCTCTTGTGTGCATTTGGCATTCAGCTCCTTATCTATAATTCATGGGTCAAAATGGTGCACAACTGGGCTTTGGCCACTTCATCCAGCTTTGCCTACGGATTTCTCCTGAGTCATGAACAACAGCTATAACCTCTCAATCTCAAATTTTGTATTGGAGCAGGCAACAGTCCTGGTCTGTCTCAAGAACTTGACAGAAATGTATTTTGCACATAGAAGAAAGCACTCTATAAAAATGTCCTTATCAATGCGAAAGAGGGGGGTTGAAATGGAGACCCAAAGCCATCTATAGAAAATTGGATATCTCTCCAAAGAAGGGTTAGAAGAAAGGGGCAATTCAACCAACATGCAGTATTGCACCAATGGAACACACATCATTCCCCTAGTCCTGAATGCTTCCTCCCCACCACTACCATGACCCAGTTCTACTGCACAAATCTGGCTAGACCCGAGAACATACATTGGTACAGGTAAGAGCTCCTGATGCATGGAATTCAGGACAGATGAACCCCTCAGGAACAGTTGTGGGAATAGTGATAGCATGGGGGTAGG
>NW_022103915.1:73127933-73141137 GCF_000313985.2 Echinops telfairi | reverse complement strand
AATATAATTGTTCAAGGATTGACGAGGGTGAGAGAGGGAGGTAAATAAAGAGGAGCTGATGCCAAGGGCTCAAGTAGAAAGAAAATGTTTTGGAAATGATAATGTACAAATGTGCTGGATGCAACTGATGTATGGAATGTTATAGGAGCTGTAAGAGCCTCCAATAAAATGATTAAAAAGCCAAAAAAATATCATTGAGCCCAGTGGTTAGAGTCAAGGGCACCAATCCTAAGATCCCTTTCTTATTACTTGTGACCTCTGTATGCATGCATGCACTTGCTAGCACACACCGCCGCCCCCTCTTCTCTGGCCTGTGCCCCAGTCAGGATGCACATCACCAACGACCCTGGGATCACCCCGACACCTCGAGGACAGAGTAGAACTGTCCGTTTCCGAGACGGTCAGCACCTTGATGGGACTAGAAAGCCTCATCTTCCTTCCTCAGAGCAGCCAGTGGTTTCAAACTACTGACCTCTCAGTTAGCATCCCAAAGCACAACCCACTACACCACCAGGGCTCCTGCTCCTACCAGGAACGTCAAAATCGCCCTTCTTACCTCAGCTAGCTAGAAAGGCTGCCTTACACAGCTGCTGCTCTCGTCTGTCCCATGCAGATGATACGTCTTTTTACAAGAAGGACACCGTTTTCAGAGGCAGGGTGAACGGAGTGCATTGGCTAGGAAGCCTGGTCGCAGAGTGCATGCCGTGAAGGGAGTTTGTTACAGGGCCCTTCACAAGGGGCAGTGTGGGATGTTGCTTCTGCCCCATTCCTCAGAGCTAGGAAGTCGCATAGGATGAAGGTGAAAATCTTCATCAGAGAGAAAGCTCTCTACTAGCTTTCCCCCTTCTCCTGCTCCCCACCTCCCCTCCCCTCCCCGCTCTTGACGTGAAGCTGGAGGACCAGTTTAGACTTGAAATCTCAGCTGCAATGGGGCCAAGCCCAGCCTGCACACTCTCCCGCCAGTTGTCCCGGGTTTAATTAACGCTGCCCCTGTATGTTCAGGCAATTACTGCTGTAACACATGGGGAGGTGCTGTACTTACTGCCTCCGTCAAGACAGAATGCACCGCTTGGTCTCCACAGCACACGCAGGCTCGTGCCTTACATTTCTTCACCCAGCAGGAAGCACCCATGCTGTGGTCTCTAATGTGCACTGTAAGTGTTTCCCTGTACAGCCTCATCTACGCAAAACAATCATAATTTCTACTGATGCCTGAATTCCCCACACTTCCACAGGCTAGGCAGTCCCTTTATTCCTGGGTCAGGGTAGCCAAGACCCCAGCCCTCAAACCATATTTTACTTCCCAGGGAATTTCCTTTTTCCTCAGCGATGGCAAACACGATCGTGCTGAACAGAGCTGAATTTTGAAGGCTGAGGTTGTGGTGTGGCTTCTGATAGCTTCACGTTAGTTCAAGTCTCTGAGGACCGGTACCAATAAATGTGCAAGGGACGGCAGCAGATTGGCATACTTTTCCATTTCCACTAGGATGGAGAAGCCGCTATAAATTAAGTCTAACCTTAAATGTATAATCTGTCCTTGAGAGAGGGGGAAAGGAGGAGGATACGGCATCTTCAAGCTCTTGGCATCCCTTACGAGAAAAAAGTGGTTCTCAGGGTCTCTGATCTTGTGTTTTAGTAAAATAGGACTGCACGGCTGACTGACAGTTCTGATCTAAAGCATTTACGTTTAAGTTTTGATCTCTCTGCTTTTGATTAAAACTAATGAGCTCATTTAATTCAAAATGGGAATCTCTGATAAGAGAAATAAGGTTGATGTGATTGGATTAGAGGGGCAAATTAAACTCTTAGAGCAGAGTTTGTGCTTATATAGTGTATTAAAAAGCTGTTGGCATATTATGGCGTGTTAGATGATGAGAAAAATTTCATAGTAATTCATATTTAATCAGAAGAAATGAAAGTACTAAATATAACATGGCTCTGCTTTTCCCTCGAGTGATAAAAAGCTGTACATTTAAAATGACATAGGATCCATGCTCTCTAAAACAGAAAGAGAGGGAGAGAGAAGAAAGAATAAGAAAACTTAAGCGAGAGGCATAAAGAAGGGACAGTAGTCAGTGGTGGGGACTTGGGCCCAGTATTAGAAATCCCTCTGCTGAGAGAGGGTAGCCGGCAGTGCTTCGGAGATCTTCTCTGGGGCACATTTCACCATCAGTTTTAAAAGCTCATTTGTCTGTTGGCTGTCTGTTTGTAAGTAGTTTCACATGTGTGTGATTCGTAAAGCTCACCTCTACAGGTACAAGGGGCTGTCAAAAACTTCATGGGAAAATGAAGCTAAAGATAATGGAATTTCCTATGAATTTTTTGGAGCCCCCCTGGTATGTCTTCGCTCTTTCCAGGAGACTAGTGCCCGGGTAGAGTTGCTTAAAAGAAACCTTACGTGTTGGATTTTTTTTTTCTTGCTTGCTTGCTTGAGCATCAGAAAGACTCTAAAGTACTGTTTTATGAGTCAAATCAGGGGTGTCTTAGTCTGAAAAATTCCAGAATGAATTCATCTGCAGGAGAAGATTTACATTTATTAAAATACCTGAAAACCTTGTAAAGAAAACAGATCGCCATTCCATCTTATTTATATCATCATGCTTTTACGCCACCAAAAAGATTCTACAAATAAGGTGGAAAATAGATTGCTCACCTACCATGTAGTATTTCCTAGGTAAGAAGTTAATTTCACATAGCCCAGACTATGTACAATGAAAAGAGGATCTTGCTGAAAGGAGGGAACGCTTATGGTCTCGTCTCAAAAGCCTAGGAGTGAGGAGAGACGGCCTCCTCCCTGGGCAGGCGTGGGAAAGCTGCTGGCAGGAACCGATCTGGGGGTCCGTGTCTGCTCCCCTCGGTGCCGGCAGCCCGTCCGCATTCCTCTGTGGGAGGCCGTTGAGGAGACCTCCAGTGTCTTCTCTGCCACGTGAATAAAACCAAGGCGAGAAAGCAGGAGACACACTGGCCAGGATGGGGTCCGTCAAGCTAATGTTGGGTTTCTTGGAACTCCCAATAGGTTTAGGGGTTCAAAAAGGGACCCTCAGAAAGAGCGAAGAGCAAGTCATCCTCCCCCCTACCCACAGCCTGCCCAATAGCTGAGTCCACCGATGCCCGGGCCCTCCTTTTTCACACCTGTCGTCTGTGGCCTGGGCCCAGCCTCCAGCGGGGCTGCCACTGGGGCCACTTAGGGAGCCGCTGGAAACTTACTGAGCTTGGAAAGCTCTTGCGAGGGCCTAGAACTGGGTGACTGGATTCACCCGTTTCTCTCGTTTATTTTTCGCCCAGTGAATGTTTCCTAAATGAAGTCCAGCGATGGCTGCTCTTGGCGCCCATAGGCCACTGATTGCTATTGAACTCAAGGACCGCCCCTGAGCAGACGGTACTCACGTGTGTTGCGTGTTTTGTGTTCCGCAGTGGAATCCACCAGCCCCAGCCTGCTCACCACGGACAACAGCCTGGAGCGCTCCTTTTTCATCCGGATGAAATCCACCTTGACCAAGCGCGGCGTGCACATCAAATCCTCGGGGTATAAGGTAAGCTGGGCTCCTGGCACGGGGCTGGCTCCTGGGGTCACGTGACAGCCCCCAGGGTTGGTCAGTACCTGTCTTGCCTTCTCCCAGGAAGGACTTGCCTAGTACACGTCTGCTTGGCACAGGTCACTGAATGATCCAGCCTAGGGTCCTTTCTTAAAACACTTATTAAGGGATCCTTCAAGTTCTTCCGGGCTTAGTAGAAGTTCTCTTGGATGATCCCACTGCTGTCAAGTTGATTCCAACCCAGAGCGACTTCATCTAGGGTTTCCGGGGCTATAAAGCTTCACGGGAACAGATGACCCCATCTTTCAACTCTGATGAAGATGGGCCTGAAGACTCCCTAAAATGAGTCCTACTGAAGAGCATGCCCCTGCCCCCTTCAGTTGGCACCTACTCTTTAGAGGAAGACTGCCCATTTTCATATCCTCTTTGCCGCTGAAATTCATACATGTAAGACAAATCAGGTTGGATGTCAAGAAACCTAAACTGTGATAGTAAAGTTATGAACCGTGTCCTTCTAGCTTAGCCTACACAGAATACTCAACATTCAGTTGAAAGATAAACGGCAAAGCCTGGCATCATAATCTACATTATTATCATTTAAGGTTAAGGATATAAGTGCTTTCTAATCTCGGGAAGCTCCAACATTTCAGTTACTATGGCAACGTAAATTAAGACCTATGAAATGTATGAAATGCCTTTGGCAACTTGAATCTTATCAATTTTACAACACGCATACCGGTCTCTCAAACAATGTCTATTGGATGTGGGAGGGAAAACAGAATCTGCCGTAGCTGGCAGCCTGACCTTTCCCACTTTCAGAGTTTAGAACCTCTGTTAGTGCAGTGCGATAGGGCGGCCAGAGTGTTGTCAGGAATTGAACAGCTAGCCTCAAAGTCTGAAAGTCAGAGTCAGGCACCTTCTTTGACATAAGTTCTTCACGAAAGGAAGAAAGGAGGTGGGAAGCGAGTCCTTCCACGCACGACTTTCCTGAGCTGTCCTACAGTGTGAAAGGTACAGGTGGAGCGTCTGTAACCGTTAGCAGGGAAAGGCTGGGGAGCAGCCGCCCTGGCCTCGTTTTCCCCGGTGGAGGCTTGTCACAAAGGGGTGTATTGAGGAACCAAACAGACTCTGTCCTTAGGACCATTTAGGATTTCTTGCACCCCACCCCACTGCCCTGAACACTACACATGACTCAGTCGTGAATCACGCACCACAGTTGTTCATCGTGTTAACTGTACAAATTAGCAACGTTGGAGTTGTGTAAGCAGACTGTTCATAGGGGGTTTTACTGGTAATTAGAGGGCGTATCCCAGGAGGAAAGGAACATGAAAGAGGCAAGCTATCCTTTGAAAAGTATTCCCTATAACACAGTATCTATCTTCACACTTCAAACGAATGATAGTAGAACTCCCAGTACCTGGAATGTGGGGTGTGGAGGGAGAACAAATGAATATGGAGAAATAATCAAAGCTTCCGTCTGGTGAAGAGCCCAGGGGACTTGGGTCCGTTTGAGTGATTGCTGGTTTGAACCACATGGCCATCTCAGGCACGTTGTCGCCTGGACACACTCAGCACAGGATGGCACGGGAGCCGGCGGGGTTTTGTTCGGTTCTGCATGGGATCGCTTTGAGTCAGAGCCCGCTCCATCGCACCTACCAACCAAACTCTGAGTACTGAGGACGCATCAGTCCACCATTCACTCATCGACACAGAGGCGCCACGTTCCTGCTGGGTGCCAGGGCCCTGCTGGAGCTACTGGAGACCCAGCCTCGAACAATCACAAGTCCCTACTTTCATGGTGCTTATTCTAGCAAGCCAGACCAACAAGCGCACAAAGAAGATAGCCTGAGAAAGTAATGATAACAAAAATAACAACTAACCTTTCTGAGCATTAGCATATGTTGAACACGATAGTTTATATGTATCAATCCTCACAATAATGTCAGGATAAGGCATTATTAATAGTTTTTTAAATCTGTGAAATGGAAATAAGGCCTAGAGAGATTAATTGGCATGGCCAGCATCCTCTATTAAAGGGGACTCACTGGAGTGTGAAATCGGGGACTCTGGTTCCACACTGCATGCTTAATCACCAGGGTACACTACCGTGCAGACAGTGAAGCAGGGTAATGTGAGAGGGAGTGATCAGCAAAGACTTCCCTGAGTCATGATGTGGATCAGAGGGACACGCCCCCCCCCCCATACAAAACCCTCAAAGAAGAGTAGTTTGGGGGCTACCTTGCTAGGTAACAAGCGGCCTTGGAGAAATAAGTTTGGGCATCCAGGATTGGAAAAGATTTCAGAAGCAGTTCCAGATTCCATCAAATCACGGAATGTTGAAGTAGATTACTCGCAGTAAGTCTTTCTGAAGACACCGAGTTGCTACCCAGTACTTGACCCCGCTCCCTGGAACAGCTGAGAGGCAGGTCTAGCCATCCACCATGCCCTCAAAAAGATGAATCCTCCACCAGAGACCTCCTCCCGCCTCCTCTTCCTCTTCCCCCTCCCAGTGAACTTCCCTCCGTCATTAACCTTGTGTGCAAGTTAGTGGCAGAGCTGATGAGAAGCCCTTGACAAGACACAGGTGAAGAACATCCCTCTTTTTCTGTTCCTTCTCAGTAAGTAAATCCAGCAGCTTGTAAAACTCAAATAAAACCGGTAATCACCCCACCACCACACGATCAACACAGAGAAAACGAAACAACGATGACAATGCCTCTCTACTCCCAATAATCCCCACCACCACCACCCCTAATTTATGATCACTGCATGCTTGTTTTATTTTCCCGTAGGTCAAGGTCCAAGCTGTTTAAGCCTTGCCCAGGGCAGGTCACTATATCATCTCTCCCTGGTCCCCACTAGCCTGCACGTGGGGCTGTCCGGCATGCTCCATCACTGTGTGCACCGCCATTTCTCTACGGCTGCGGTTGTCCCTGATGAGAACCTTTTATTGGCAATGGACCTGGGCTGGATGCACAGAACACAGCACTTTAGACTGATGTAACACACCCAAACGGTGTCTGTGGCAGGCAGCATCCAGACTCAACATTCGATTATGTGCTCCCATTTTGCACCTGGTAAACCCGAGTCCTTCACCATTTACACATTATGTTCACCTAGCTCTTGAGTATTCAGTCTAGGCAGGTGGGCTCTGGAGTCTGCCCTCGTAGTCATTTTGTCGCTGAAATGAATAAACTCAAGTCAAGATGGAGGGTGAGCTGGACCTCAGCCTATAGAAAATTAGAAGACAAGAAATGAAAACCTCGTCGCTGATTAAAACCTTCCCTGTGGTGGCCCTGCAGAAACCCACAGGCACCAGTGTACCAGTGCTCGTTACACCGGTGCCCCCAGAGAGGTTACAGAGCGCTACCTTCCTTTGCAGGGATTAGCACGCCAGTTCAGGAACCCCATGGCCAGAAATTCTAGGCAAGGAGGGGCCAGTCTGGGTCCGCTAACTCACGTGTAGAGTCAGACGTAAACTGCTGTTGCCTCCCTTGCCGTGCCCACCCCGCGGGCAGCTGCCCTCTCGCCAGGGGAGTTTCCCTACTATCAGCCCATAATCCCTGGTCTCCGTCCTCCTCTGCTGGGAAATCCGGAGCAGCGTGTTATCTGTGCCAGACACGTGTTATGTCTCAGGGGCCCCCCTGTGCTTGAGGTCTCCTGGTCAGACACATGTCTTAGTGCGGCACCGCTGTCACTTAAATTGCATGACAACAAGCCTCTCTCTTCTTGATTAGGCCTCTGTCAGGGGGAACTTGCTGGGTATAGCACAGGGGGTAAAAGGAGATGGGTAATCAGGAAAATTAGAGAAGTGAAGACTAATTGGGTCCCCCTCTCCCGCGCCTGCCTCTGGATGATAGTTCCCTTTGGCGTGGGACTTCGGGTTCCCTAATCGACTCTTCCATGCCCACCAGCACCACTGTCAGGTCCGGGGTCTTTCTCCACACACGGTGATGTCCTTGCTCTGATGGTATAATAGAGAAGAAGCCTTGACCGGGGAGCACAGACAAGAGAGAGAGAATCTTTTCCGTGTTTCTGCAAGGCTGACAATGTCTTCCAGACTCTGCAGAAGTACAGGTCTTCAACTGCGGGAGCTCCTGCTACGACACATACCAACAAACTACATAGGGAGGGGGGGAGCTCCTGCAACAAACAGTCCCCCATCTGGGACGATTTGAGTTATGGATTTGCCTGTAGCTAAGTGTTGAACCAAATGACTTCAGAAATCCCATCCATCCTCCTTTTGATATAAAGAATAAACAAACACTTAGAGAAAATAATAAGTGGGTTCACTGGCTTCTTAAGGGTGCTGATCGACTCCAGCTTTTAGAATATCCATATCCAGACATGGAGCGACAAAGGCAATAAATTAGAGGCTGTCCAGGGAAATTCTTTAGCTGTTTCTAAGCACAGACATGGGCACCCTTCAGATTAGAAACATCTCTTGTTCATTTGTAACGATTTCTCTTCTGCTTGACTTTTCATGGCTGCATCTCTTCCGTGATTTGTTATATTTGGGGTGTCCCAGACCCCTTGGAGGGTTCGGTGAAATCTATAGAGCCTCTCTCCAGGCAAATTAATTTTTCTTCCAGAGATTCTTTTATCTCTGAAATTTACTCATTGATTTCAGTTTACAAAACCCTTTTTAATATGATTTCTACGAAATGATGACATCTTCAGTACTTATTAAGAAACCAAGTGTGTGCATCTTCCAGAGCATGCACATTAAATCAATAGCACAATAGCCCCTTTCCTTCCTCCTCATTTCTGCCGACCATGTATCCAGCTGGTGTTAATACATATTGAAGCCCATCAACTCCGAGACTGCAGAAGTGAAAATCTCAGAGTTTGATTATTATCCCCTCCCGCCCACTAATCCACTGCCACTTGGTTCTGGCTCATGGCCACCCTAGATGGGAAGGAAGGAGGAGGAAGGAAAGGGGCTATTGGGATGTGATCACTGTTCATGGGAACAGAAGGCCCGTCCTCCTCCCACGTAGCAGCTCGTGGTTTCAAATCGCTGACCACAGCCCCACCCCGAAGCACTGAACCGCGGGAGTTGAGAGTCACTTTGCATGGTGAGTAGTGCTACCTCTTGGCTCTATTCAGTTCCACGTACAGAAAGGCTGCTTTCACTAGGAGTCCCATCATCAAGTTTGCACCTAGGTCATTCTGACAGTTGAAGACTCTTCACATGAAACTCGCTCTTGACTGAACGTGTAGATTCACATCTCCAAGAGGAGAGGAAACGGGAAGGGAATCGTCGCTTCCTGTTCAGTCATTTGCCGTGGTAGCTATTGGTTTATTTTGTTTTTAATAAACCATTTATTTAATGCTTCCGTGAAAGAAAGTGCATAACGCAAAGCTCGCAGCTCCACCCCTTTGCTCACCTGCCACTCGCATGGATCACCGGCCTTGGGTGAACGTGCCCCTCCTTTTCTCTGGGGACACGCCTCCAGGTGAAGGCCTCTTACACACCCCTTGTGAACCATGCCCCAGTGAATTCCCAGGGCCTTGCCTTCTTCCATTCCTGCATCTTTGTGGTTCGTGGTGCCAACATGTGTAAGAACCTGACCCCAGCCTACCTTTTTAACCACCATCTAGATCTCCACCCCTCTTTTCTGGAATCCTTATCATCGGTGCTCTCTCTACATAGGAGGCTAGTCATGTTTCTTGAATTATACGTGGGCACCTGTCTGCACTTCGTACGTAACACGATCATTTTCTTCCCTAAAATGTTTTTCTGCCCACCTTTCGCTTTGAGTCGACATTGACTTGAGTCTGGTTTTGGTCCAACTAGAAAAGTCTAGATCATCCAAGACGGACACACTCCCTGTCCCATCATTCATGTTGAGCGTCATGAGAGGTGAAAAACTATCCCTTCCCTTCCCTGCTGAAAGACCCTTTGTAAGAAGTGCTTAAGCTCTCTGCTTCCGTTCTCTCACCTGTAAAATGAACCCACGAACAGTAACGAGACCGAAGGACCTCCCCTGGGTTAAATGAGGTCACGCAGCCTCCAGCAGGCAGCTGGTTTTGTGGCATGCTTTCACAGAAACTCATAGGAACCTGCCAATAATTCTTTTAAAGGATTCTATCTTATCCTGCCTTCAGAAATATGTAAAACAGAGACCAAAAAATGCACAGTATCTGATTGGCTAAGGCCTCATGAATAGTAAATGGCAAAACTAGGAAGAATCCAGAATTCCAAATGTCTCCCTTTCAGTCTAATAGACGGCCTTTCCACACCAGTACTCTAATTCTGCTTTCCTCCCTTACCATCTAGCACAGTCCCCGCACTAGTTGCCTCTCAATAAATGTTGTTTGGATTGAATTGCTTGCTCTGTCTTCATCTGAGATACCAATAAAAATTGTTGACAGGGCAGAGCCCTATAACACAGTACTAGACATACGAGCAGCTGACAGGGAGATCTTTTTTTTTTTTTCTCTCCATTTATATTTATTGTAAAGGATAAGATATAGTCACCTCCATCTCTTTTGAACAGGGAGATCTTTTAGATGTGACCATTGTAATAGCTATGAACCCCCATTACTGTATGTACCGTAATCTGGCTCACATTTCTCCATCTTGCCAGCAAAGACCTTGTTAAGCTTTATTAGTGCTTTACTGAAATTAAAATGTGCCGTATCTATAGCATTACTCTGAGCCATCACTGGGGATTTCTCTCAGGAAATGAAAAATAGGGGTACTTTTGCATCACTTACTCATAATGATTTCATGCTGCCTTCCGGTGGGTCACTATTTTCTTTCTATTAAAAATCATCTTTCGAGATCTTTGTCCGTAAATTAAATTTTCACGAGTCTTTCTTTTGGCAAATTAGAGCACTAGTTGCTTCTATCTTTTGCCACATCTCCATGATTTCTCAAAGGTTGCTAAAAATATGTAAAGTGTCATTCTAAGAAGGTTTGGTTCACCCTTTTCCGCAAAGGAGAACTGCTTGCAGTGAGCTGGAAGTGTACATGTAGGGCCCAATGAGCTGGCGGGCCCCAACCTTATCACTTAAAAATCTTTTCCTCTCAGACAAAGGTGGACAAACAAATGCCAACTCAGTGTTTCTTCCAGTCTGAGACTCTGAGATGTTCCAGGTGTCCACACATAGCAGTGCTCCTCTGAAAGCCTTTGCTTTAGCTCCGTATTGTCTTGAAATGATGATTACACTATCCCAAGCTGCGCGAAATGTATCTGTCTTGTCAAATCAATAGATGAATTTTCAGAGAGACCAAGAATTCTGTCAACCAATTCAGACTTTCTAAGACTACACGTTCATTGCCTTTCAATCAACCCAGACACCCAGAATAAATTGAAGGGGCTGGGGGGGAACTAGGGTAGAACATACAGGCCGAGGTAATCCTGATGAAAAATGCAAATAGAGGAATGAACCAATAAAATCACATTTTTAAAATCCTATTATCTCGTTTTCATCCCTGCTCACCTCTGCACAATTGTCCATTACACCGTGGCTTCCAATGTCATTTTAAATACAGCTGACGTTGTTTCTGATCTTAAAGAATTTATTTCCCCATTACCAAGGCATGACAGTAGTTCTAGCTGGGAATATGTCATTTCTGTCAGGACTAATCAGCTGGTTGCTTTACCAACTACAGGCATAATCACTACCTGTTTGGTGGAGTACCTGTAAACTCTAGTCAGTCAGTAACGCCAAGCATATGGGGCTAACTTAGTGTTAGCCAGTGACAGTACTTTGTGTTCTGTCACACAGATTTTTAGAAAGAATAACTTTTTTTTTACTAAAACTAGATCTTTACAGGTTGCTTTTCTGAATCTTTGTGGACTAAGAAATAAATCTAATAGTTCATCTTAAGTAGTGTATTTTCTTGCACCAACCTGAAATCACTGACTATAATGACTTAACTCCCTGCTAACTCCAGGCCCCTGTAGGACAGGGTAGAACTGTGAGTTTCTGAGACTGTAACGGGAGTAGAAAGCCTCATCTTTCTCCCTCAGAACAGTGGGTGATTTTGAACAGCTGACCTTACTGTTAACCCAAAGCATAACCCACGCCACCACGAGGGCTCTTCCTCACAGCTACAGAAGTCTGGGATTTGGGCTTCTGTATTCTCTTGACCTAGTAGTCTGAAGGAGTGATTACTGAACTCAAGATTTCAAGGTCTTCCAAATGCCTTACCTACCCCATTTGGCTACCATGCCTCAAACCAATTCTCCCAAAGAGCTGGTAAGTATGTAAGGGGTGGCGTCAGACAGGGTTTTGATTTAGCCCTGCCTTTTCTGGATGTGTAGCTTCTGGGAGATCCTTTAACCATCACTTTCCACCCACGAGAACCTCCTTCCTACGGTGCTGCTTTTAGCTGCCATCAAGATGAGTTTTGACTCAGGGCTACCACCTGGGACCGAGTAGAAGTGCCCAGTAGAGTGTTCTAGACGGTCATCTCTCTGGAAGCAGATTCCCAGGTCTCTCCCACTCAGAGCTGCTCCGTAGATTCTAGCCACCAACTCTCCAGTCCTCAGCCAAGCCCTTTTGTGGTGCTGTCGGGTCCCTGGCCTTCATCCAGCTGTTGTGAAATTAACCGTGATCATGCAGGTAACGTGCTTAGCACAGTGCCTGGTTTGAAGGCCCGCTTGGCTGTCATACATGAAGTTTCATGATATGGAATGCATATTATGTGCTTGACCAACTTTGATCTGAACTACTCCAAACCTCAACTTCCAAATACCTACAGGTAGTTCTAGAATGATGGAAAATAGAGAAATTCATCAATAACACTTCAGATTATCCCCCGAAAAAATTCTTAAGCGCTCAGAGTCTGCTCTGTGTCAAAGTGACCCCGTGGGACAGACAGAACTGCCCCTGTGGGTTTCCAAATCTGTAAACCTTTGCAGGAATAGAAAGTTTCCTCTCTCTCCTGTAGAGCCAATGGAGGTTTCAAACTGTGGACCTGGAAGTTTGCTGCCCAGTGAATAACCCACTACACCACCAGGGCTCCATTGTGTGAGCTCTAGATCAATTAATTATTTCTCCTGAAAAGAAAAGATTTCAAAAATTTAATTTTCTTTTCTGGAAAATTCCTCCTGGTTGAGGTATCCTTAATATTGATTTGATTGTTAAGAGGTAAAATATGACTAAAATACATCATTTATCCCATTCATATAAGAAGTATGTACTTAAGTATTTTCCTTCAAATTGATTTAGCATCATAGCGAGACTAATATAGCCCATTAACACAAGATATGAAGTTGGGACAGGACTAATTTGATGTCGTTGGGTAATCGAATTAATGGGCCCTTTAGACCCCTATAGCCTAGAAGATTCCATAGTTTAGTTAAAGGATGCAGATACACATAAACAACCCTCTTGGGGAGGCAAACTACCATTAGGACATGAACCCAGACACAAGTCAGAGGTACAGTACAGCGTTCGAGAACGAATTCTTTGACTTATTCCAAGTAGGGGGAGCGAGACAGAATTCTGGAGTTTGCATCTGCTCAGACAGGAACTGATCACATCTCTATGAATTCCCCACACTACTACCATTAAAGATTACCCCCATCCCCACTCTGACCCAGGCCAGGTCCGAAAAAACAGCTTCATCGCCAAGTACACTGAGTGGGAAGACTCTTGAAACAAAAATAATCATCTATATACACAGTCCTCTCCTATTTGTAGTGATG
>NW_022103915.1:73126675-73127245 GCF_000313985.2 Echinops telfairi | reverse complement strand
GTCTAGTGCTTACCAAGGAAATTGCCGGTAGTATTAAAACCTTCTCAGTGAGTCTCCCTGTGATCTGCTTGAGTCCTTTGAGAATGTCTATCAGGAGTTCCCCTTGGGGACCACCCCGTTTCCAACAGGCACCACAGGCTTCTGAGCTAACCTGTCTTCATCACTGTCCCAGCAGATCCCCCTCAGAAGCCACTGTTTCCGTTGGACCTTTGATTGAAGGCGCCCTAACAAACAAGACTACACTAAATGAAATGCTGAGAGAAATTATCCGCAGCCACCCTCTGATCACAGAGACGTGGTTAAACACCTTTTGTTTGGAGTAAGCCCACGCACGTATGACCTGAAACCCTAGTGGCAATAGGTTTTCATGTACCCCTGTATATTGTCCACAGATATTCCCATGGTGAACACCCACAGTTTCCCCAGATTTCTGCTCCGGCTTCCCTTCTCTCCCCTCCTCATCACAATCATGGACAAGCACACCCTGTTCCCCCTTATCCCTGCTTATCCTTCGGCATGGAATGCGGTAGAATCCAATGCTATGTTTGTGCAGGGGTTGCCCCTCCTCCC
>NW_022103915.1:73096161-73125884 GCF_000313985.2 Echinops telfairi | reverse complement strand
GATCCTTCTACGGTCTTCCTTATTCACTGTCCCACTTGCACGTGCATGGTGCAATAGAAAATGCCATGGTTTGGTGTAGGCGCACCTGAGTCCTCAAAGTAACATCCTTGCTCTTTGATGTTCTAAAGAGGTCTTGTGCAACAGATTCACCTAATACAGTACACCTTTTGATCTCTTAGCTGCAGCTTCCATGAGCACTGATTGTGGATCCAAGAAGACAAAATCCTTGACAACTTCAGCCTTTTCTCCATTTATCATGATGTTGTCTATTGGTACCGTTGTGAGGATTTTGGTCTTTTTGACATGGAGTTGTAATCCAGACTGAAGGTTACAATCCTTGCTCTTCATCAGCAAGTGCTTCAAGGTCTTCTCACTTTCAGCAAGCACAGTTGTGTCATCTGCCTACCACAGGCTGTTAATAAGCTTTCCTCAAATCCTGGTGCAACACACTCTTATCCATATAATCCAGCTTCTCTGATGATTTGCTCAGCGTAGAGATTGAACAAGTATGGTAAGAGAATACACACAGTTCCTGATTTTAAACCATGTAGCATTCCCTTGTACTGTTCACACAACTGCCTTTGGCTCCGTGTACAAATTCCACATGAGCGCAGGGAAGTGTTTCAGAATCCCCCTTCTTCGGGGTCTTCACAGTTTATCATTGTGCACACAGTTGAATGCCTGTGCATAGTCAACGAAACACAAGTAACCCTCTTTCTGGTATTCTCTGCTCTGAGCCAAGATCCATCTGACCTCAGCAATGATACCCTTTGTTCCACGTCCTCAGCTGAGTCCTGTCAGTGCACTGCTGCAATGTGCAGCCGGGTCTCCGACAATGTTCCACTTCCTTTGTTCCAGCTCTCAGTATTTGAAAATGCTTGGAAGCAGTTTCTTCCTCAAAGTGGGGAGCTGAGTCCCTCTTCACAGCAACACACAAGCCACTATAGTATGACAAAGGCACAGACAAGTGGTGGATTCTAAATTGAAAACACAGCAAATCACAGAACATTGCCTTCAACGTTCTTTCATCATTGATGATTGGAATCTAATGCCCCTTAGCTCCACTTTATCCACCGAAATGACAATCTGTGTGGGACAATCTGGGTAGAATGAGTTGAAGCTCTGCCAAACCAGGAGCACTGTTGAGCTCCTGGGAAGGAGGAAGTTAAATCTACAGGAAGGACCAGAAAAACTGCTGGCCAAACTCACCAGAAGCTGCTCCATGTCCTGTGACCAAGGCTCTTTGAAGAGCTGGGTTATTCCAGGAGCTGTTCACCCAATCCCTGCTGAGGGTGGGTGTGCGGGTCTTGGAATTCTTTGGCAGTGCTCCAGTGAACCAGTGCGCCTTGGTCTTGTAGAGATTCCGGACAATGAAACCCACCAGGCCTTTGAGGACTCAAACAGGCCCTTGTCCTCGTTCACTCATCAACATGGTTATGCTCCAAAGGTGACTTTGTTATGGGAAAATCCATTTTATATGAATAGAGGAAACTATCGTTACATAGCTACCAGATTACACCATCAAGATACAATGATTGCCAAATCTCTGAGAATCTTGGTACCGCCAAGTGAAGCCTAACCTTAACACCAGTCAGCATTATTCTGCCTTGCCCCTTAGCATTGGTTTTTGCCAAGACACAACATTAATACCTCAAATCGTCAGATTGATTTTTTTTTTACTATTACCCTAAATGCAAAATATAGCATAATAAGATAGTCAGTAAGGGAGGAATAGGTGTGTTCATTTTTTTATTGGCCCCTAATAAGAATGGCTCTTTTTACAGGCAACACTCAGGCCAGTGAGGTTTATCCAGGGATGGAGCCAGCACAGTGATAGGGAAAGATTAGCCCCAGGGTGAGAGGTTCCAAAGGGAAAGGAGACAAGCGCGTAAATGACTGGGTGATGGGCTAGGGAACAGGGAAAACTAACAGGATGGGGGCAGGTGGCATTGGGAGAGATAGCCCATGAGGGGGCTTTGTTCAGAGAGGGATTTGTGAGAATATTCTCCACTGATCTTGTTTCAGGTGATACTGATGTAGCTAAGATATATATTCATATATTCGTATTTATGTAATGGAAAAGCAGAAAGCAGAAAAAATATCTACAGTAACCTGAAACCCACCTATAATCCCTAAAAACACTGGTGTGGTTTCCTGTCAGTTTTACTACTAGTTTATATTTCTGTAAACATAGATGTATTCACATTTATGTTGTGATTACATATTTATATCGAAATTGCTATAGCTGTTTCTCCCACATTTTTTTTTCTTTTTTAAAGTTACAGATCACTCTAGGTAATAGCTGTACTGTCATTTATTCAGCATATAGACACTGGAGAATAAATGGACATTAGGGGCTTGGGTGTGTGTTCCTGTCACACATATGTTGTAAATGTGAAAACACTGTCAGACATAGGGTTTGGTTTTTTATTCTTGACATAAATTCAAAAAGCCAGAAAATGAGATAGTGAGTGGGGAAAAGCTGTCGTCACTTGAATGAAATGCTCTTTTGCCTTAGTCCGTGATCAGAAACAAATTTATTTTCCTCATTTACTTGTACAGAATACATACCCTTCCTTACATGCCAAAAAACAACAACTTACATCCTAATCTTCATCTTAAATTTATCTGTCTTCCCTTTAACTTGTTTGTACTTAGTTTACTGATAAATTTGTGGGTCGACATTGTTGAAATGGTTCTAAGTTTCCAATTGGCTGACAGTCACTGGCACCTGGCTGGAATAATCTTAGAGGCAGTTGAGTCCTAGATAAATGCTCTTAAATCATAAATGAAATGAAAGTTATTAGGTTTGTCAAATGCCACAAATAAAGATATCCTAGAAATGTAAAGCACCCGCACATTTGAAGTGCTATTCTGCTATAAACGACACTCTCCTCCCTGAACGTGGCTTCTATCTCTCTACTGAAAAGAGGGTGACGCAGTTTGCCCAAAAGCACAGGGTATCCAGTCCAAGTACTGTGTCCCCCGGGAGCCGTGTTAAGGTCTGTGGGTTCACTATTCTGGAGACAGAAGTGTCCGAGCGTAGTGCTCACAGGCCCATCAGCACTCATCTCTGTCCATCGAAGCCCAAACCAAACTCGCTGCCATCGGGTCGAGTCTGGCACACGGCAACCTGATAAGACAGAGGAAAACTGTCCCTGTGGGTTTCTAAGACCTAACGCTTTATGGGGGTAGAAAACCTCACCTTTCCCCTGCTCCTTGTAGGTCTGCCGTGGGGAATTAGGACCGTAAAGCAAGCATGGACAGCAAGTCAGTCCGTAGCTAAAAAGAAATCCACAACCGACCTCCCGTCCTCTCCCTGGTCCAGAGGCAGGACAGACCAGCAAGCCTAGGGATTCCTCCCCACACACCTCAGTGGAAACGTACCCTGAAAGCCCAGGAGATGTTTTGGCCCCCACAGAATCTCTTCTCTGTTGCGCGTTTAAATCATACCTCCTAGCCATGCATGCGACAAAAACTAGAACATGCATTGGCCCCTGCTCTTGATTGGCTTCATGCTCAGGGTAGTTTTGACACAGCTGCGATAAATAGGCTAACTGTGCAAAGTCCTGAACACTGAGGCTCAGACAAGAAGGGATGTGCTGTATGTTTGGGCTACATGAATTTCAGCTAGCCTCCCCACCCACCCCCTTTTTTTTTTAGCAGCACCATTAGTAGTCTGTCATTCTAATAATAATAATCCCCTTTTGACATCATGAAGGACAGAAGAAATCATCACTGCCATCAAAAATGAGGTGATATTTCAGCAGTATTATTTCACTGAAGATAAATTGGAAAGCTTTATTACTCCCCATGCCTTTAAATAAAGCTGAACACGGCATATGCTGACCCCAGAGTTTATCTACTTCCGTTCATTGCAGACTGATCTGAAATAACGAATTTTAATTGTTCCAACTCAATCTTCAGGTGTAGCTTTTCCCCAAAGCTGTACATGTACTTCTTGGAAAAAATGTTTTCCCAAACAAACTTTACCAGTTTGTAATAAACTGGAAAGTCAAAAGAAAAGTTTGGTGGCAACGAGAATAATCTACCCTTTTCTTGAACTGTACTTTCCACGCAAAATATTTCGGGATTGATTTCGCTCGGCCATGCAATCAACACTGATCGCGTACCTGTTGTATATTAGAGCCTGTGTTGGGTGCTAGGAAAATAAAGAAGGATACAATGGAGTCTTTGGTCCAAAGGCCAGAGTCTAGATGCATGCACACACACTCGAAAATAGATCGAGACAATGTCATATCTGCTATCATAGATGTCTGTTGCCAGGGCAATGGGATGAAGTAAATAATTCTGACTGGTAGAAGGGAGGTTCTCAAAGAGAGCATCATTTTGATAAGCCCTTAAAGGACAGGCTCACTCTACAGAGGTGTTAGGAAGGGCACTCGAGGCAGAATAAACAGATGAAGGCATCAAAGTGCACTGAGCGGAAGGAAGCCCGGGGCTCCAGGGAGCCGGGATTAAAGACATCTAATCTGACTTGGCAAATGTAGACTCTTCGGAATTGTTGGGGTTATTGTGAGCTGCAGTCAAGTCGGCCCCAGCTCTTGGCGGTCCCTTTCACGAGGGAAGGAACACGGCCTGGTCCTCATGATTGGGTGCGGATGTGACTAGTGTGATCCATAAGGCCTTCCTTGGCCTTTCCTCCTGGTCTACCTTCATCTGAAAGCCCACCATTCAGCAGCTGACAGACCACCTCCCCTGACAGCTGCGTAGCTGTGCGTGAGGTGCGCCATGTGCCCGGGACAGGGACTGCATCCAGGGCTTCCTCTGAAAGAAAGAATTCTACCACTGAACCTATTGGCCTAATCAATGTTTGGGATAAGAGGGTGACGATTAGTTGGCAGTGTTTCTTTCTAGCTATACTTCTTGGAATCATTGCCCCAAAATACTGCCGCTATTTTCTAACAAGGAAACGGGTTTATTTCAGAATCAATAAGTTTATAAAACATTATAAACTTTTACAGTTTATCATGTAAGAGAGTAGATGGATTTAAGTAAATTGTTGAATAATCCACTGTATCTTTCCTTCCACCATTCTGTTACCGTGATGGTAGGGTTGTTTCGGTTTTTTAACCACTGAATCTAAGATTTCTGGGATAAGTATCTCCTGAGAGGAGAAACAGCATCTTCCTACAACCGATCTCAATCTCTTCATCTCTCTCTTCCTCCCTCCCTCTCACACACATCAGCATACTCAGTTATCTGGCGTTTTTGAACGGTCTGTTTACTTCACACAAAATACACAAAGTCTGTGTGTCTAGGAGCTTGACGAGCGAGGTGTGGTGGTGTAGCCAGTTCTTTGTTGGACTGCTAACTCCAAGTTCAGCGGTTTGAGCCCACCAGCCTCCCTGAGACACATATTAAACTATCTCCTCCTATAAAAACTTACAGCCCTGGAGCCCTAAATAGCAGTTCTGCTCATGTAGGGTCACTGTGAATCAGAAGGGATTCAATAGCAGTTGTTTGTTTGGCTTGGGTTTTTTTTTTTTTAATTTTTATTTGGTTTGGTTTAGTTCAGGATTCCCTTAGCTATACCACGTAGTAAAATACTCGGTTTTATGGGTGGCGACTCTTTTCCTATTAGAGAAATCATGTTTTCTTCAACTCGTTTGCTTCCAATTCTGGTGGGCCATTCAGGTCTTTTACAAAGACCTGTGTGAACTGCATCATCGGAAGACCCACTCGCTGTGAACCATAGAGATCTGTCCTCAGAATGCGTCTGTCATGAAACAGCCATTCTGAATCGCTGATGACATAAAACCCAGGTCCTATCTCCAGGCAGCCAGCCCTTCAATATTCTATGCGACTCTTAGAAATAAAATATAACGTGTATTCACTGGATTTTCAGTATGAAGAAACATCGTCCCTCCTGCCAGAAATTAAACTGTCCTACTCCGCAGCCGAATGCTTCGAGAGGTTTTGACAAACCAACTAACCGCGGACACAGAGAAGGAAACCTCCTCTTTCCCATGTGTGCAGCGTCTGCAGGCGTTTTCGATTCCTATCAAAGATAATACAAAACGCCGGTGCTTTGAGTGGCAGATCATTAGCTCAGTTGCTTTTTTAGCCGCTTGATTTTATTTATTTTTCTTGCTCAAACATCTCTTTCTTCCCCCCAAATAACCGATGCTCTCAATTACTCTCAAATGCATCTACTCCTATCATTGCAAAGCTAATGTCACCCTTCCCGTTCACTCCCAAACCTTCGAAACGCCGTTTGGAAGTGGCTCTCTTTGTGTCCATCAGCTCTTGGGACAGAGGCGGACAGCAATCCCTTGTTGGCTCCCGGCTCTTTATCATGGCCTATGCAGAGGGTCGGAGAGAGATCTGGACAAAGTGGTTGGCTTCCTTGCATTTGCACCAAAGTGACCCAGAGAGGGGCGCACCACCCAAGAGTGCGCGTGCTTGTTTCCAGCCACTTTGTAGACATGGGCATTCATAAATTTTGATACGGTTGTAAGAAGCAGACTTTGATGGAACCAGACCCACAGATGAGCTTTCGATCGCTGGAGCAAGCACAGTCTAACTTTATGTTGACAATTTATCAGCCCATCTCCGTCAAGGAAAATTGTTTTTTAGTGCTTGCCTATTAGCAATCACATGCATAATATGAAATTGAGTTTTGGGGAGGACGGCCTGCCATCTGTCTTTCTGATATTTTTCCCCCCCAGTGTTTCATGCTCAAGTTCAATCCTGTGTATCAGAATGCTGTAAAATAGAAATCACCCATAACACGGGCACTTAGCAAGAAAAATGGGCCAGATACCAATGCCATCTTTTAACTGGCACACTTTTAAAAAGGAAAATCATGGATACCCCAATCTGTGCATTATCTGTTGAGTGCACTTCAAATTCTGCCTGCCCCTTGGAGCCAACTTTGGTGTGGCTGGATCATCTTGGAAAAGAGTTCATTTGTGTGCTCTGAGAAGCGTTACAACACTTTAATGAAAATAAAAATTCAAAGAGAAAGGAGAATGCAATTTAAGGTGAAGAAAATAGAGCTCTAAAAGAGAGGTGTGTAGAATGAAAAAGATGCATTTAATGTCTCTTCCAAGTTCTAATACACTAAGATTTTTATCAATAATATTGTTTTTCTGTAACAATACCTGCCTGGGACGGTGGGGAGTAAGGAGTGGGGAGGGGGTCTGCTCTGTAACCATCAGGATTATACTTCCCCGAATAGGCTTAAGATGATTCTGCTAAATTGAAAAGATATGGGTGGAGGAGCGTACAACTCCACAACATAGAAAGATTGCTCAAAAGAGCATTCCCAAGTCTTTCATGTGTAACTGCATTTGTTCGGCAGGGCATTTATTATGCTAGAAACGCCATCACTGATTTTGGCCAGTTCAGATTGATTCTGCAGTAACTGTAAGTAATGAACCTTCTAGAGCCAAAAAGGGGCCAGGGGCGGGGGAAGAAGGAGGAGGAAAAGGAGTAGCCAATACACTGTGGCTAGGGGAATACAGAGGGTAGGGTTCACTTTGTCAGAGCTTTTATCAGATCAGGCAGCCAATGCCCCCACAAAGCAGGGAACAGAGATGCCGCCACCTCCCAGCTTCCTTCATCTGACTGCAGTAGCTACCAAGGGCAAACACAGTGAGGACACTTCTTGAAGAGAGGAAGCAATTTGTTTTCCCCTGAGCCTTGGCTTCCCTCCCTTGCTCCCTCGCATCTTTTTCTCCCCCACCTACCCTGTGGGCAGATGTCCATTGCTGCTACAGCAACAAAAGATTGAGCTCCCCTTTTCTAGGGAAGAGTCGGCCATTCATAAAGCTTGAGCCCCTCAGTTCCCAGTACCTGGAGCTGTGTGGACCCTCAGCCAAGAGGAGGCTCCCAAGGGCAGCAAGTAGCAAGCCTCTGTTCATACCTCTTCCAGAGCAAAGTCAGCTACCCTGGACTTGTCTCTTCCGGAGCTATCGAAACACTAACGTTGGCAGTGATTTCTCCATCAGAAGAATAGCTGACTCAGAGGGGCCCTGAGGCTTGGAAATGGTGGCTGGAGACCGAAGGAGATCAAACTGGCTGAGGTCAATTAGAGGGAAACCCTGCCCCCCAAAACTCTTCCAAACTGAATACTAAGGAATGAGTTGGGTTTGGGAGATCTGGGATCACAGATATCCACAGAGAGCACAAGTCTGAGAGTAGAAGTTTTGGGCAGCAGGGAGGAGGGAATGAATATGAGCAAGGATGACATTAAAGATATGTTTCATCCAATGCATGTCTCCTTTCATTCCTGTCCAGTTCCTTGTCCTCTTTGACCACCTTTTCATGGAATTCTCAGGTAGCACCTGTAACTAAATATTAGCATTCTTGAAACTCATCATCACTCCCCTATCATAGCATCTTCGTGGTCTAATGATCTGGGCACAAAATGAGGAAGACAATTAAATGTGCCAATGAAAAGACCAAAACAAACAAGCAAACAAACAATGCAATGTCCTGCTTCAAAAGTTTTTTTTTAGAAATAGAGGATAATGATGAGTTCTTAAAAAGCACAAATTATTTTGGCCCCATTCATACAGAAAGACTGCAGCATGCCACAGCACGCGGGCTATTTCTAGTGGTGCTTCAATCTGTTCATTTCCAGTTATTCGTTGAAATTTGAGCATGCCACTTTGAAAATCTCAATTATTAAGAGGAATGAAATGCTAGTGAATGTCCAGGACTGTTTAGGGTGTTTCCTAAAGCAAAAGGAGGAAATACAAAAATGGGCCTGTGAACCAGAGCAAAACATGGCTGTGTTTTCATAGAGTCAATCGACAATTCCATAGGCATGTTTATGACTCATTAAGACTACAGCAGGGTTGGGTAGGCTGATTGTATAAAAATTAACTATTAGTTGGATAATTGAACAGCAGTTGATTCACACAATCTAAAATCCCTATAGTTCTCTAATCTGTGGTATTAATTGTTCTAGCCCAATGGCTACCAAATGGAGATAAAAGTTACCGATAAATTGTTAGAAGTTGAAAACAATCATAACTAAAACTGTAAGTAGCTTCTATACATGTAATAGCGAACCTTGAAAGTAAGTCACCCTGCTGATGGCAAGCTTGGTGACTTGGTAGAAGATACGGAGCCGTGGACATCATCAACAGAGTCTTGGTTCTGCCACTTAGTAGGAGCAGACAGATGCCTATCACTTAGTGTCCACAATATGTTCTGTGAAATAGGACATTGTGATGTGATTTGGATGTTAGGTGAAAGTTTGTGTCCAAAGGACATGGGGCTCCCAGGTACCTGTGGGGGCACCTCAGGTGAGCTCTGGAGGACACTGTGTGGCCAAAGGAGCAGAGGGGGCTTGAACCAGGACTGAAGTTCATCCTTCATACCTTTTCATCAGAGCCCTGTTGGATGACACCTGGCAAAAGGTGGGGACTTTACCCACTGAGCAACGGAAGCTGGGAAGGACAAGGCCAAGGATGAAGGTTGGAAGTCAAGGCCTAGATGAGCAGCTTCCAAACTGGTACAGCAGTCAGGCAGAAGTAGGACCTAGATCTTTAGACAGAGGTCTGAGGGCCCCCGATCCACCAGGATGGATGATGATGTCAGGTGTTGCCCGAACAGAGGTTACAGTGGCTCAAACTTGTATTTGAACTTGGGAAACTCCTGTAGCCTCCATGAGACTATGAAAAGGGAATTCACAGTCCCTCTCTGAAAGACCGCTCCGTTATTCTGAGGTTAATGTAAATTAATATGCGGGAAATGTTTTTGCAAACTCTGAGGTACGGTGAATATCTAACATTATCTTTATTGCCTTACGACCTACAAAATCTATGATTTAAGCATTTCAAAAAATACTGACATGCTATCACTAGGAATTGACACCACACACCCCCATTTTGGTTCTGTTCTTGACAGTCTTTTTTGTGTGTGAAGAGAAATATGTTGTTTTTTTTAATATGCACCCATTTGATTTCTGAAGAGTTCAAAAGAGAAAAAGTGCATTCATAAAATAAGAAAGGATCGTATGGTAAATTTAACCTCCATGCTACTGGAGCCGCAGTGGGTGACCTTCAGGAAGGATTATGGAAATGCCCAGTAAACTAAGGCTGCGCAGAAGACCCCCAGGGGCATGATGGAATTTGCAGGACTCCTTGTCTTCATTACTCACTCGGGCTAGTATGAAGATTTACAGTTTGTGGTGAATATCATCAACTCTGATTTTTTTTTAATTGGTTATTGAAACTTTCGTGTATTCCCCTCAGTAGCTATCTGAGACAGCTATTAATAATACAGAGACGGTAGGTTCTTAGAGGTCGAAGTGGTATTAAGTACATTCTCTTCAGTACCCAGATGAACCAAACACACTACTGTTTGTAGTTCAAATGGGCAGCTTTTTGCAGTACTCGGTTACAGTCACAGGGAGTAACTAACCCCCAAGAAGAGTCTTACCAAAGGTATGTCATCTAAAAGCAATTTCCCAAGGAGAAAAAAAAAAATGTTAGCAGACGGCAGAACTGGAGATTGCTGATTGCTCAGATGGATCAGAATAGGGATGAAGGGTGATGGGGAGGCAGAGTGGTCTCTCACAAGAGCATTGGACGTAGAAGAAGGATCATGCTATTTCTTAGCTGTGTGATCCTAACCCAGAAGGAGTCTGATGGCACAGTAGTCAAAGTGCCTGGCTGCTAACTGGAAGGTCAATGGTTCAAACCCACCGGCTGTCCCACAGGATTAAAAATGTGGCCGTCTGCTTCCATAACTATTTACAGGCTTGGAAACCCTATGGGAGCACTTTTGCTCGGCCCTACAGAGTCCCATTGTAATGGAATTAACTTGATCACAGAGCAGTACATGATCATTTTTCATTTTAATTAAACAAAATGACACACAGCTCTGTCTTGGAAGAAGTACAGCCAGAATGCTCCTGATAGCAAGGCTGGTGAGACTGGGTGTCACGTGCATTGGATGTGTTATCAGAAGTGATCAATTCCTGGAAAAGGACCTCGAGTTGGAGGACAATGAAAACGAGGAAGACCCTTGACGAGGTGGATTGACACAGTGGCTGCAACAGGGACTCAGACATAACGATTGTGAGGCTGCAGAGCCGGGCAGTGTTGGGCTCTATTGTGCACAGGGTCACTATATGCCAGAACGACAACGACAACTACTGCCCAGCCTCTAGTTCCTTATTCATCAGGTGGCGGTCCTCGTAGCTGCTCCACTCGCACCCCGCAGACTGGCTTCCATTGCTGCTGCCCCTTCCTCCCTCTTACTCACTTTGGAATTCTAGCTCAGCGCTCTCTCCGTGTAGGGGTAGAGAGACCGTGAGTTTCTCAGTAATCAGGGTAGCGTGATACCTGGCACAGAGCAGTGCCTGATACATTTTAATTAAATATGAGTCAACAGAATGAATGAAAGATTAGAGCAGTGGTTCTCAACCTCCCTAATGCCACGACCCTTTCATACAGTTCCTCATGTGGTGGTGACCCCCCAACCATAAAATTATTTTCGTTGCTCCTTCATAACTGTCATTTTGCTACTGTTATGAATCGGGCGGCCCCTGTGAAAGAGTCATTTGGCCCCCCAAAGGGGTCACAACCCACAGGTTGAGAACCGCTGCCTTAGAGTTTTCATTTTACATCTCAAGTCAGATAATCTTTTGTCTATAAAATGTGGTCATAATTCATTTACATGCCACTCAAAGCATTGCATAGTCAGGCAGCATCCTCCCTCTCCCCACTCCCCCCCTTGCTCTACTGTGTCACCTCTCTGCACTCCCCTTCAATTATTGAACCTAACCAGCAGTTTCAAGTCTCTGTGCTTCGACGTATGATGGTTCTTGAGCCTAGCGACCCTCTTCCTTTCTCCAGAACCAGTGAATCCTTACAAAAACAGTTGCCCTCCCGTCCGTCCCGACTCATGGTGACCCCATCTGTGCCTCAAGGACCGTTCAATGGCCACCTTTCTGAAGAGGTTGGCAGGCCCTTCTTCCGAGACACCTCCAACCTTTTGATTAGCAGCTGAACACTTTAACCGTTGGTAGCCTGCAGAGACTCCTTCTCAGTGCCACTTATTCATAAGCATCCACCTCAAAGGCTGCCTCTTCCTTAAAATCCTCTCCAATGCCCTCCAGTCAGGGTTGCTCTCCTGGGCACTTCCCTGCACTGTGCACTAATGTGGGTACAATAGATGCAGGATCGGTCCAGCAGGAGCCCTGGTGGCCCAGTGCGTGAGTGCTCAGCTTCCAGCCAAAACATTGGCAATGGAAACCCATCTGGGAGGCAAGAGGTAGCCCTCTGGCTTTTGTAACTGACAGCCTTGAAAAACCTATAGCTGTCCTATAGCACCATTATGGATCAAAATAGATACACACAGACTCAGTTAAGATGGCATTGAGACTGTCTAGGGCCACTTCCCCAACAGATGTGCTCTGTACGGCCTTGGAAAGCTCAGCTCCCAATAGTGGTCCAAATCAAGGAAAATCAGCGGAAGTGGCAAACCACGTAGGGGAAAGACAGCTTTATATTCTCATGACAAGCATTCCCCTTTTCTACGAATTTCTCCCCGTACAAAATAAAGGTGTAAGAAAAAACCAACTATCTTTATACAAGAGAATGCCTTCCCTTTTTCTGCCAGCAAGATGTAGTGTGCAGTTTCACTTTAAAATCCAGGTTCTGCAGACCGAACTCAGCAGAAACAGCCCCCATTAACCAAACGAAGAATCTGATGGATTTGGGGGTTGACAGATATCCGGGGACACGACCATTTCGTTTCCTTGGGGATCAAATGGAAGGTAATTTTCTGGCAACCCAGGCTTCCCAGAAAAGGTATTTTAAGTGGCACGTTGGTAAAAGAAAATTAATTTCTCTCTGTGTTCAACTCGCCAGCTTTTGAATTAATTTCACAAGCATAATAATCAATTAATAAATGTTAAGCAAACAAGGGAAAAATCAGTCAATTAAAAATGACAAAATTGATTCCAAAGGTAGATCAACCCAAAGGCTGTCATCACTTTTGCTCCCTTCTGAGCTCAGGTCCCCTGCCTCCCTCCGTACAATCCACCGCCCACTTTTCTTCCCGGCATTCAAATTGCCGAGCTTCATTATAATCTTATAAATAAATTACCACCTAAGCTGTTCTCGCTGATTTAGCGGGATTAAGGAAACCAAACATAAGCAACAGTCTTGGAGGAGCACACGGAGGTGGTCATTGCTTTGGGGAAGTGTGCACCACCACCACCACCACCACTGCCCTACCCCGCCCCCCCGAGCTCTGCAGAAGTGTTTTTGAACGCGAGCACAGAACCCCAGCAAAGTGGACCAACTTCTCTCAACACCTCATTTACACTGCCTGGAAGACACTCCAGTTGTCAGTGCTCCGTTCTCCTGATTAGAGACTCCAGTCTCTCCCGGGGACCAGGTAAAGTAGATGTAGCAGGACTGAGAGAGTGCACTTGCCTTCTTTAGAGCCTCCAAATTGTCTTGCTGAATACCAGGGGGCCCCAACATTCACATCTGGGGTTGACGATGGCCTGGTTTGCATGGATGGATTCATTCTCCTGCTCCAGGGTTCTGAACTTCCTTCTCTGGGCTTGAAAAGATAGGTGCTTTGGAAATTATGTTGGGGGTGGCAGCAGTCTACGAAGAAGAGAATTTGTCTTGTGGAAATATTGAGCAGGCTGCGTATCCTTTACAACTGTGAAGCACACTCCTGGTTTCACTTTGCGTGCTCTGCTTTGCCTTTGGCTGACTCCATCCTGTGTCCACCAGAGAGCCCCTCCAGCCTCCTGTCCGTTCCTGACTTAAAGAATCCAGGGATTGGAGCCTACAGATCACACATTCCCAGTTTTGCCAAGGGCACTAATCGTAATTGCAGGTACTATTTTGTTGGAATTATTTATATTTTAGCACATAGAAAATCTCTTAAAATGTGGGGCGGGGGGGAAATACCCCACCTGGGATAAACAAATATATTCGAACTCCTGTGTCCACCTGAACTTCACGCTACTGTCTGACAGTATCTCAGTCTTAAGATAAGCAAACCATACGGACCCCAACCCCTCCCCACAAATCTCGTCCCACGCACTGCCCTGCCGCTTAGTAAGTGGCACCATCCCCCCACCTCGGGTTCTGGCCAGAAGTTTCAGCGTCTTTTGATTCTGCTCTAAACTTGAGCCCCCACACCAGTATATCAGCAACGCCTGTCCACTTGACTTTGAAAGCAGATCCATCATCCCACCATGTCCACCTGTGCTAACCGCCTCTCTCTCACCTGTGCCCCACGACAGTGGGAACCACTGACACGATCCTCTCACTGCTCCACGTTGTGCCATAGCCTGGCACCTGGCTTTTGGGTCCCCTTCAGTTGGTTCCGCCTCAGAGCAACCCGAGGGGCAACAGAATGAAACATTGCCTGGCCCTGCGCCATCCTCACAAACATGACTATATGTGAGCTCAGCGGGGCAGCCACTGTGTGGGTCCGTCATGGAGCGTCTCCCTCTTTCTGGCTGACCCTCTATTTTACCAAGCATGATGTCCTCCTAGAGCAACGGTTCTCAACCTTCCTAATGCCGCCACCCTTTCATACAGTTCCTCATGTTGTGGTGACACCACGCCCCCCAACCATACAATTATTTTAGTTGCTACTAAATAACTGTAATTTTGCTAGTCTTATAAATGACCCCTGTGAAAGGGTCATTCGACACCCCCCCCAAAGGATCGTGACCCACAGGTTGAGAACCACTGTTCTAGAGGAACTGATCCTTCCTGATAATGATGTCCAAAGGACACCTTTGCTTCTAAGGAGCAATTTGGCTTTATTTCTCCCAACACAGACTTGTTCATTCTTCTGGCAATCCAAGGAATCAGGCAGAATTCTTTGACAGTGTCCAAACTAAAACTCATTAATTTTTCTTAGTCTTTCTTATTGTTTATTTTTAATCATTTTTATTGGGGGCTCTAACATCAATTGTATCGATCACATTCATGCATATGTTGCCATCATCATTTCCAAAATATTTTCTTTCTACTTGAGCCCTTGGTATCAGGTCCTCTGTTTTCCCTTCCTTCCCTCATCCTCATGAACTCTTGAAAATTGATAAATTATTTGTATTTTCATATATTACACCTTCTGTTGTCTCCCTTCACCCACGTTTCTGTTGGGACAGGGGAGGGGGCGGGGGAAGTTTGATCACTGTGATTGGTTCCTCCCCTAGCAATCTCTTACTTCTCAGGGATCCACACTGAATTAACAGCATGAACACTGGGAAAGCATTACCTGATCAGGTGGGGAAACCAAGAAAGGGTGTGATGTCTACCCCAGACTGAGTGCTCCAATCTCTTGCCAGTGAACCGCTCACTCGCCCCTTTCAAATGCTTTATGCAAACAGCTGAAGGAGGTTGCCCACAGCCGCTAAAGCCTCTTTTGTGAGTTCCTTCTACTCAAACCAAAATAGAAATTGAAAAGCAAATGCAAATTCTAGCTCTTTTAACAGTGGCGGACTTACATGGCTGTCATGCTAAAGCAAGTGGCTCCGCCAATCAAAAGAATCGTGACTTGTTTTGCTAAAATCCTAAGGAAATAGCCCAAGATGTGGTATGCCAGCACTAGTGAGGTTGTGCCTGAAGTGTGATTGTAATTGTGATAGATTTGGAGAATCCGGTGTGAAACTGCAGGGAGCCGCATGCTCTACCCAGTTTCAGAGACAGTGCATCAATATCCCGCGTTTTTGTTTTATTGAGGCATTGCTGGCTGTGTGGAGAATCACCTAAGGTGATGGCCGAGCCACCAGCAGCTACAGCAACTAGAACCCTATAAAGAAGCTCTATTTTTCCTCCCTAGTCTGTGCTGAGGCAGCTCGACAGAGGAATATTGATCTTCACTTGTCTTACACGCGATTAGATTCACTTGATTTTGCCACTGACCGTTCAGATCCTGACACCACCTTCCATCCGTCCAGGGTTTAAAGCCCCCACGTTAGCCCACTGGTTCACTCGGCTTTCACCTGGGCAGAAAGAGCGAGGCCGGCGCTGTTTCCTCGGCTGGGCGGCTCGGGGCGGCTTGGGCCACTCCTGGTGGAAGTCTACCCATACACAGTGCTGCCGATTGCTTCGGCCGAGCCCTGAGCACGTCACGAGCATGTGCTCGCAAGTTTCTTTAACTGGTATTCGGGAGAAATATCCTCAGGCATTCTTTTTAAAGGGGACTTCAAACGTTCCCCTAGAAAAAACAAAAGAAAGTCCAGCACCTTTGAACTCCAGGGGGCTGCAGGAGAACTCTTTCTTAGCAAGGCTGTGAAAGGGGAGTGATCTTTCAGTCGCTGGATAAAGTGAACGCTGGTCCCCGTCAGGGGTGGAGGTGGAGCAGAGATGGAGAAAGATGGAGAGAATCTCCAAGCCCTTGAACCCTTGCCACAGAATCGCCAAGAAGAACGTGACTGGAGGCGGGAAAGCTTTGTTTCCAGATCCGTTTTTGTTTTCAGATCGGGTGGAATCAGGAGGACTGGGCAGCCTGACCCATCTTGCAGAACGTGAAAGTGAACAAGTCATTGCCATTTCCTTCCACGGGGAAGCACTTCTGAAGGTGACCTTCTCCCCCGTGTTACATGCACTCAAACCCTTATTACAGAGATCCGGGAAGCACAGCTCCAGCCAGGGGTACAGCTGTTCTTTTTGCATTTTCCTGCACCAGGTCTGCTCTAGAGGTCACATCAAAGAGACGCGTCCTCAAGTTGAAACCCGCCTTTTCTAAACAGATCCCAACCGGATCTCATTGGATGCATTGATGTCTGGTTTCTCAGGCATTATGGTTGCAGTAGCACATATCCAAAGGACTCTTGAGAAATTCCCTCAAACTGATCATTCTAATTTCTTATGTATAGCTACTCTATATTCACTCAGAGGACAGCTGCGTTGTATGCTAAACCATGAATTGTAAAAATGGTCCCTTTTTATGTAGGTTTGTATTAAATTGAGATGCTCTATTTCCCCCTGTTGGTTCCCACACGCGACTTCCTGGTGTCAGTTTGTATTTGGCTTCCTGAGCATATTAAAGTTTATCCAGGGCCTATGATGTTCTTGCCAAGAGCACACTTGCAGCAATCTGCACTAGAAAAGTCTTTGTGCCAATTACTTCAAAAAAGACTCTTTAAAATAAAAAGGGAGGATTTTTCCCCTCTTCAGAGAACTTTCAGGCTCTAGTGTGGTGATTTCAATTTTAACTTTTCAGAGTCAGACTTCCTGGAACGACGAGTTATAGACTGTGCAATGTGCATCTCCGAGCGCTTCTGTTTGGTTTTTGTTTGTAAACCCTTCCAGATAACGGAAGCCCTGTTCAAAACATAGACAGAGCAGCCGGAATCAGGGGGGTCGGCAAAATGCTGTCGATGCTGACGCCACACCCTCATCCATTTAGACGGCTTTGGAAAGGGAGCTTCCAGAAGCCTGTTAAAGGGTTTCAAAATATGTGACTGTAAATGACTCTCTCTAATCATGGCTGCCTCAACCAAATGCAGCCAATGACCTGGTAACACCCACGAAGGTCATATGAGTGTCCTGAATTGCATGTGCTGAATGGATCATAACCCCTAGCAGCGCCATGGCAGCTCCTGCTGGTTAAAAGTATAAGGTGGGTCAAAAGATGCGCGTGTGCGTGTGCGTGTGCGTGTGCGTGTGCGTGTGCGTGTGTGTGTGTGTGTGTGTGTGTGTGTGTGTGTGTGTGTGTGTGTGTGTGTGTGTGTGTAAAATGCTGTTGGGTACCATCAAGTCGATTCTGACTCCTAGTGGCCCCAGCTGACTGAGTAGAACTGCCCCCGCCCCGCCTTCCAGGATTTTCTTGACGATAATCTTTAAAGAAGTAGACCACTAAGTCTTTCCCCTGTGGAACTTCTGGGTAGATTCCTTTCCGTTAACGGCTGGGTGAACACTTAATGAGGGCTCTATATAAGGGTGGTTCAAAATTTTTTAAAAACGGAATTAAAAGCAATTGGAACTTTTCTGCTAACTCTTTGAAGGCCTCCCTGAGTATGTGAGAGACGTCTGAGAAGGTGAGGCAAGGTTGTCTCCAAGATCCCTTCCAGTTCTAGCACGCCATCCGTTTTGAGATGCTGAACACCAAGAGATATTGGGACTATTGTAGTTTCAATCCATAATACAACATCATTCAAGAGACATGCCATAACTAAACATTATTCTCTGCAAGGATAAAATTTAGGAGTGAATTAAGTGGCAACTGGTTACTGGTTGTATTAGCTACTAACTGAAAGGTTGGTGGTTCAGATCCACCCCAGGGACCTCTTTGGAAGAAAACCATGGAGATCCATTTCATACCCCCTGAACACCAGGGGAATACAATTCTACTCGAAATGCGTGGGGGCTGACGCAAGCCGAATCTATTGGAGGGCAATTAGTTTTAAATTCGCCATTGAGTTTGGCTAGGAGCCGTGGTGGTTTAGTGGTTACACATCAGGCTACTAACCACAAGGCCGGTAGTTCAAAACCACTAGCCACTCCTCAGGAGAAAGAAGGGGCTTGCTACAATCTTAAACTCTTCCAGTCTCTGAAACTCACAGGCACAGTTCTACCCTGCCCTGTAGGGCCACTAGGAGTTGGCAGTGAGTTTGGTTTGGTTTGGGGAGCAGGTTAAGGGACATTGATGAAAATGCCTTGTGCTAATCAATGCTAAACATGTAACATCAAGCCTAGCAACGAGTAGAAACCAAGATGAAATGAGGCAGAACCTTACTTTGTAGAGGCTTGGGCTTTGGAGACAGGATAATGCCTCCTGTTTAAAGATAAGTGAATTGACTAGGCACCAGCCTATGGGAAGGAGCCCTCATGGCGCAGTGGGTTACTCAGATGAGCTGTCACCACAAGGGCAGCAGCTTAAACCCACCAGCTTCTCTGCAGGAGAAAGATGAGGCTTTTAGCCTCTGTACAGATTTATAGCCATGGAAACCCATTCTCCTTGGTCCTAGAGGGGTACTGTAAATTGAAATCCACTCGGTGGCCATGAATGTATACTAGGAAAGGGGGTCTCTTCTTTTCCCATGGAGCAAACAGGCAGAGAAGGGAGCCCCTTGCTGTGGGACGGCACAAAGCAAAATCTACCCCATGAAAACTTGCTCCTAGTCAGTGTTCTTTCCAAACATTTTTGGGTCTAACAAGCTAGCCAGGAAAAAAAACTCTCTTTATTCTACTTTACAAATCCTAGCAGGATCCTGAGAAGCATTATGTTTAGGTTTAATCAAATGTTATGTCTAAATGTGGGGGATATTAAAGTGCTTGGCTGCTAATGAAAAGGTTAATGGTTCCAGCCCCCCAGTGGCTCTGTGGGAGAAAATAGAACACGATTTTCTCTCCGTCTAGAAAACCCTATGGGGTAGTTCTTGTCTGCCCTGTAAAGTCATTGCGAATTGCAATTACCTCAACAACCCAATAGCAACAGTTGTGTGGGGAAATAAGTTAGAAACAAGAGAAAGTCAAAAAGTGTTGCTACTGGGTGCACCTCATACGTGCATGGGTTTATTCAAGCCCAATGTGTTTAAACATGTCCCTGGGATCCGTAGAGGACTGCGGACCGGTTCTCTCAGTAGTAATTCCCTCGTCTTCATCTCCTTAAGCACTCAAAACCAAACTCCCCGCCATCAGGTCCGTGCTGCCTCCTGGCACGCGATAGGACAGGGGAGAACTGATCCTGTGAGTCTGGGAGACAGTAACTCCTTGAGTTGAAAGCATGGTCTCTCAACCTTCAGAGCAGCTGGTTGTTTAAAACTGTTGACCTTGAAGTTAGCAGACCAAATTGTAACCAGAGCTCCATAATCTCCTTAACTCACCCTTCAGAAAAATAATAAGACCATTCAGAACAATGAGCTCCAGGGGATGTGAAGCCAGCAGAGAACGTTAGAGTGGCTGGTTTGGGACATACCAAAGGGGTAATCTCGATCAATCCTCTCGATTGATAGGACATGGAATGATCGTAAGGACTTATTAGGGAGAAGTTACTTTTCACTGCAATGGCCTTGGGAAGGAACATGTCACCACAGCTGTAGCAAGGAGCTATTTCCCACCAGGACAATGTGCCTGGCTCCTTGCTTGAGGGTGGCAAGGACTGGCCTATAAGCATTTCACTGAGAAGCCTTACCTCATCTGCCTCCAGCCCTGCACTTGCCCCTGCACACTTCTCTTTGCTCCCTGAGCTCACAGACGTGTCCAAGGAGCGGAAAGCACTGCCGTTTGGAGGTGGTGTGAATCCAAGAGTGTGAGATCTTGGGGGAGGGCCGGAAGGATGAAAACACTGCCTGAGAAGGGCACCGGCCTAGATGCAAGCTCCATGGAGAAATATGAGCTTCCCATGGGGTCTTTCTGGTGAATGCAGGTTTGTAGGAGCCTCTACCCATCCTTTTTCACATATGTATAAATGACTCACGTATGTGCTTTCAATGATTTTCATCATCAGAATGATCATGTCTAGTACTTTCCCTGCCGTCGAGGCAATTCCTACTCGTAGGGCTCCATGGGACAGGGTAGAACTGCCCCTGTGCGTTTCCAAGACTGCTAACTCCCTACGGGCATTGAACACCTCATCTCTCTCCTGTGGAGTGACTGCCAGTCCAAAAGTCAGCCCCGAAAGCGAAAGCGTCACCACTACACCAGGAGGGATAAGGGGATGGTTTCTCGGAAAGATTTCTCAGCTTCAGAAACAGCAAGAGTTGCTCCACTCCGACGACTGCTCTGGGAGTCCTGGTGGTGTGAGGGGTGAAGCACTGGGCTGCTGGTGGAAAGGTGGGCAGTCGGAACTCACCAGTCACTCTGTGGGGAAAAGGCTAAGGCTGTTTCTTGCATGAAGATGCATAACGTTTGAAATCTCAGGGAGCAATTGTGCTCTGCCCTATAGCGTTGGTATGAGTCAGAATCCACCCAGCAACCGTGGGTCGGTTTGTTTTATGGTTTGGTTCTGTTTCAACTTATTTTGTTTCTAACCCCAAGGATCCCTGGTGGTTTAGAGGGTTACGCATTGGACTGTGAATCCCCAGTTTGGCAGTTCAAATCCACCAGCCACTCAGCGGGAGAAAGATAAGGTAGTCGTCTGGTGCCACAAAGAGGCCCAGCATCTGAAACCCTAGGGAGCAGTTCCACTTTCCCCTGCAGGGGGACCATGAGTCCTCTTTTAACTCCATGGAAGTGGGTTTAGTTTTTAGAGCTGCCAGGACACAAAACAAAACCAAAAAACCAGTGGCTATCAAGTCAATTCTAACTCAAGGTGGCCCCATGTATTGCAGATTTCTGGTGGGCTTAGATCGTTCAGAAGTGGCTCAGCACACCTTTCTTCTAAGACTCCTCTAGAGAAACTCAAACTGCCTTCCTTTCATAGGTGGGTGCTGGATCATTTGCATAGCCCACGGAGTCCGTCTCCAGGGGTCAAACACCAACTTCCTGCCATGGAGTCAGTTTCAGCTCCTAGTGGCCCCAGAGGACGGAGGAGCCCTGCTCCCTTGTGGGTTTCAGAGATAAGAAATCCTCAGGACAACAGAAACTCTCCACTTTTCCCCACGGGGCAGTTGGGTGCTCAGCCTGACGAACTTGGAGCGGGGAATCCCGGTACACACTCAGTACGCGTTACCAACGCTTCTCTCCCCGTGCATCCCGGTCTTAATCCTTTACCCTCTGAATCTGTGAAAGGAGGACTAGTTGGCTTCCAAGCTGAAGAGTGAGTCCTCTAAAGGTTTTCCTTAATTCATGAAACACAAGCATTTATTCTACTGCAGACCTTCAGACTGAGTGGAGGGGCAGACCACGGCTGTACAGTGGGTCCTTCCTGACTCTTTTGCATGTCTGAAGACTGCTCGTCTTCTTGCCGAAGCGCTCCGTTGATGGTCCTTGGCTATCTGCTTAAGTCCATTGCAATTTAGAGTGGATATGTACAAATTCTACTAGCAAACCAGAGTCAAGGAGACTTTTTTAGAGGAAGATCCGTCATTAAACTCCAAAAATTATATATAAAGCATGTAGTCAACAAAGGTATCCAGCAAAAATCAGATGGTTATGATCTCTTAACTAATAAAGGGTTCATGGGTCCTACAGAAAATACACGTCCCTTGCCTGACACAGAACTCGTCTGGAGTCTCTTGTTTCTGTATTGTTGGAAAATGCAATTGCACCCGGTGAAATTGAGACCCGCCGCCTCTCTACCCTTGAGAGAGTGTCACTCAGCCACAAGGGGTCTTGAGGGATCATGAGGAGCGATCTGCCTCCTCCACATCAAATGATAAAAAAGTAAATGATAAAATAGAAAAGTTGCCCTCCGTGGTGATGCCATGGTTCTCCATCCTTCCAGGGAGTCTTTAATAAAGTAACTGAATCACATGAAATTCGATCAGATCTGTGTGGTTCAACCTTCTTGCTTTTCCCCTTAACAATTTATTGAGGTGTGTTTCTACCCATGGTCTCGTTTTATTAAATGACAGTTGAAGTGCTCCACTCTCTGAGAAAATGTGCTTTAGATGCTTGGCATACATTTACATAATCTCATTAAGGAGATCTCTCCAGCTTAGTTAAACTAGCCCAATATAAAATCTTACCCTTGGTAGAAGAAAGACTGTTTTCTCCAAAGGGAATGGGAAAGAAACACAGGGTCCAGGCGCATTTGGAGAAGCTGAAGCTGTAATTGTAGTTTTATGTTTCATGTTATGTATTTGAAGTTTGTTAAAAGAGATGGATGAGGGGTAATTGTTATGTTTGGAGGATGGAGGCGTCTAAGAATAGAAGGTTGTGGCTAATGTATTTTAAATGTGGGTTTTTAAAAATAATTTCTCTTATTCGCTGCCGGAGAAAAATGTTTCTGCATTAAAAAAAAACAATAAAAAATAACACCGAGGGTGATAAATTATCAGCAGTCTCTCCACTCCTCACTGGAACCATCAAATTAAGGGTTAACCTCACAGGATCCCCAGAATTAATCAAGAGCTACAGCGGGAGCAGGCTGGGGGAGGCTGCGGGAAGTGGCACAGCTGGACCTGCCCCTAGAGCCGTGGTTCTCAACCTTCCTGATGCCGCGACCCTTTCATACAGTTCCTCATGTGGTGGTGACCCCCCAACCACAAAATGATCTTCATTGCTACTTCATCACTGTAATCTTGCTACTGTTATGATTCGGGCGACCCCTATGAAAGGGCCATTGACCCCCAAAGGGGTCGCGACCCACAAGTGGAGAACCGCTGCCTTAGAGTCTTTGGCACAACAGAGCAGCGCCCCCCACCCCACCATGGCCTGACCACTGAGAGAAAGCCGACCTGTACCCCGGGCTCCTGGGCTGCTCGGTGCCCGTGAAAACCCCGATCCCACTTTCCCTGACCTATCATGCAGCAAGCCCAAACCCACTGCCACGGAATCCATAGCCCCTGCTAGCGGCCCTCTAGGACAGGTAGAACTGCCACTGGGGGGTTCTGAGCCGGTAACTCGCTACAGGAGTAGAAAGTCCCATCTTTCTCCATTGTCCTGCACAGTCCCCCCACTTTCAGAGAGCCAAAGGCAATCGTGTGTGTTCACTTGTTTGCAGTCTAGCTCAATCAGAAATGCGGGTGGTGCTCCTTGGCTCCTCCGGGAGCCCCATTTAGCATGCCTTGTGGGTCACGGTGCTGAAGACCCGTTGTCATCAGTGAGCTCTCAGGATACAGAGGGAGCCAGAACTGAATGGCTCTTACAGTGCGCCCTGAAGTCAGGCCTGCTCAAACAGTGGGGCTGCCAGCCGCTGCCCTCCCCAGCACCTGAGGTGCTCAGTGAAATGACCCCAAGCGCCTCCCCTGCAGTTCACCGAGTCAGAGGTGGTGGTAGGGTGGCATTATAGATGAACTAAGCTTTCCACATAGTTCTGTGTACATTTATGTTTAAGAACTCCTAACCCCAGGGGTTATTTTAGACCGTTTAAAGTAAGTCATCAATAGCCAGGATTGTATAATCTTCTATTGAAGTACAAAATGAAACTTTGTTGTCCTTCATGCAGCAGGCCCAGTGAGTTGCTTTAGTTACCTGTGTAGCAGACAAAGCAAGGTGATGTCACCTGTAAGAGGAGTTGTGGTTAGGGGCCAGGTAGAAGAACAGGAGCCCACGCATCCACATCCATGCTGTGCATGAATCTGCTTAGGGTCTCAGTGAGAGGAAGGGCTCCTGACGCCTGCCCTTTTGCTCTGTGCTTCACATCGTGTAGGGGAAGTGTTCTCACGGCGCAGTTCAGCTCTATCTAGTTCTGGAACCAGTCTTTCAGAACTCAAGTGAATATCATGGAATCCCCCAAGAATTCACAGTTTCTGTCTGATTGTCGCCTTTTTAGCCAATGGAACCGGGTTCTGCCAGGTGCCAGCCTTGCCGCACCCTTGTCTTGTTCTTTACTCGGCCAGTAAGAGTTCCCCTTAAATGGAAGCCATCTGCAACCCATTACCTTCCTTACTTCTCACTGGTCCCATTTGGTTTTTTTTTAATAAGATGCTGAATCGTGTCCTTTTAGTCCTTGCCCAGTATTGAGGGTCATCGATCTTAGGGACAATCTTGGAGACAAACACTCCCAGAAAGACTCCTGTGCCCCCGTGGTTGGCCGATAGCCGTCCCCACACCGAGCTGAGGACAGTGTGGTACCAATCTTGGGCTGCATCCCCCAACACAGACTCAGCCTGTGTTGACCCCGACTCGAAGCCAATGGAGCTCTAGGTCACTTAACTCCGACTCTCCCCCCTACCTGGAGAAGTCATCTTTTCCCTACTCTGTCTTTTCTTATCCCCCGTTGCTAAAGCCCCTTTGTGACTTATGACAAAGCCTAATTAATAGATTCGAACTGGTTTCTAGAACTAAAACCTAAGATCTGGAGAGGGAAGGGAAAGGGAATGTCATTCTACTGAGAGAGCCTAACTCCCCCCACCCACCCCCGACCGTCACGTAATGAGTTCTCGCCTCACTGGTGCTTTGTCTGTAGAGAAACACCTGTCTGTCAGCTAACTTGGGTCAGGACGTGAGGAAAGCCCCAGTGAAGGCAGTCAGACAGACAGAAGATCTGCGAGAGCAGTCTACCACCCTCCGAGTGTGAGGGGAACCCTGAGGAAGACGCTCCTTACCACTCTGCCGAGCGTCACACGAGGCTGATGTTCTCACCCTGGTTTGGATTGCAGGCTGGGGGGTTGGTTCAGAAGACCTGGTTGAGGCCATGTCTTTCGGCGGGTGGCAGGCCACCTCAAAGCTCTCATCACTTAAGAATAATTAGCTGGCTCTCCCACTAGCGGTAGCAAGTGGGTGGTCTGTACGCTATGCCAGACTTCGGCAGGGGAAAAAGAAACTCAAAAAGACCGGAGTGCCAGAAGGAAGCTTCCTCTGTAAGGTAAATTTGGATTCCCTGAGGTTGCGCACTGAAACACTGCTGGAGCCAGAGCAGCCGCCGGAGGTTCCTTTCCTCGACGGTGGCGAGTTTGGTTTGGGGCTTTGGAGTCTCTCTCTCTCTGGAAGCCTCTCTCCCCATTCTCTCCATAAGCATCTCTTTCGTCAGCAGCTTACTCTCGGGCTGGTGTCAGAGGGCCGTATCTGGGACAGTGGCCCCATTGAAGTCAAAAGTGGTTTTTTTTTGCTTTTAAAAAGAAAAACATTTTCTTTCAACTCTGAACTCCCAAAGATATTATCAGGTACTTTTATTATGGAGTACACAGGTTACTTAATAAAAATAAATTGGATTTGTTGAGCATATCTTGTGTACGAGTAGCAAGCATATAGGTACTTTGCATACATTTTCATTGTCACGTAATCCTTTAGTAGCTCTGTAACACCTGAGACATTCTAAGGTAATCATCAGAATGCTTCCGCCTAAAGATTCACACTTCACTGGTCTTGGGTATAACTTGGACTTGGAAACTTAGAAGTTTTCTTGAAGGATTCCAAAGTACAGTCAAGGCTGAGACCCACTGGTAACTCCAACCCATTACCCAGATATTCACAAGTAGGTAATATCACTTTTAAAACTTAAAGACAAATGCCAAATCCCAGCCCAGTCTTACCAAACTAGAATCAGTGAAGACAGAGGCAGGGACTCCATATTTTTTAACACTTCATCACGGCTAATCCTGTCACATAGCCAGGATAGAGTGACCTTGATCTCATGCATTGTATCTCTCTCTCTCTCTCACACACACACACACACACACACTTAGTTACGCTGCACGTGCCCTCAAGTCAATTCTGACTCATAGCAACCACACAGTGACCCTACAGAGCAGGTGAGACGTGCCCGTGGGGTTTTTTCACACTGTAATCTTTGCAGGAGCACCTCACCAAGCTTTTCTCTCGTAGCACAGCTCGTGGGTTCAAACGGCAGCCTTTCGTGTAGCTTAACCAAGTGCTTAACGGTTGTGCCACCAGGACACCTCGCCCCAGTCTTAGCCCATTACCGCCAAGTCCGTGTTGCTTTGTCTGGACCCTCTAGGACAGAGCAGGACTGCCCCACACAGTTGACAAGGATGTCATTTTCAGGAAAGCAGACGGCCCCCCTTTCCCATGTGGAGTGACTTACGGGTAGGTTCAAATCTCGTGCCTTTCAGGTTGCAGCCAAGCCTTAAGCAGGGCACCCCAAGGGTCCCTTCCCCACCTTGCAGGCTGTGAACTGGCTGAGGACTGCATTTACATCTGACTCAGAGGGATTTGCTCATCTCAAAAGCTCCTTTGTACATAGCGCTTTTTATGTCCTATGTGCACAGAAGGAAGGCTGGTGGCGCTCCCAGTCAGGCACTGGCCTGCTAACTGCAACATTTTCTGTCCAACCCCACTCAGAAGAAAGATGAGGCTGTGTGCTCCCATAAAGACTGACATCACCAGGAGTCCATGGCAGGCCTTGTTTTCTGTACTCACAGAACCAAGAAAGTGTCTTGATGAGCTTATGAAGACAACGGAAAACACGCTGGCAGAGCGCTTCTTGTCATTATGCTCGGCTTCTAACCTCTTGAATGCTCACTTGAGTACGAAGCAAGTTCTGTCCATGCACCCAGCATGAGCCTTTCATGGCTATTAAGTACCAGACTTGGGATTTGAACCCAGGTCCTCTGACCATTTCCTTTCCTCTGTATCTCAGGCTTTAAAAACAACTAAGTAAAAAGTTCAACTATTTGAATGTTTAGATATATGCTGCCACATATTTCTAAAACTTTAACATAGCCTTCCATGGAATAGGGGGGGGAAACCATTCTGTTTGCATTACTTTAACCCCAGAAATTAATGATAGGAGGTAGCAGATCCTCCTCTTTCCTTCTCCACACAAGCCTCTCATGGCGACGTATGCACCTTCTACTTGTGCATTGGTAATACCACAGAGTGACCCTAGAGGGCTCTCTAGGGGCCCTCACCATGGGCTGCCATAGAGCAACCGAATCCGTCTTGGAAGAAGACAGCCAGAATGCTCCGTGGAGGCGAGGATGGTTGAGACTCTGTCTCCCATGCTTTGGACATGTTCTCAAGAGACCAGTCCCTGGAAAAGAGCATCGTGTTTGGTAACGTAGAAGGGCAGCAAAAAGGAGGAAGACCCTGCACCAGAGATGGAAAATCAAGTGGCTGCAGCACTGAGCGCAAATAAAATAAGTGCGTGCCTGGTGCAGGCCTAGATAGTACTCCTTCTGCTGTGCACGGGGTCGCTGTGAGTCTCCGCAACGCAGGACCCCAACACCCTTCTCCTAGTCTTAAATTCCCCTTGTCGTGTTTCATGCTCTTTCACCGGGACTTTCCAGGTAACCTGCACCTGAGTGTCTAGTTGCACTTGCAGTCTTGTAAAAGGTTCATAAACAGTCCCTGTGATGTATTCCCAAAAGCTCACCGCCGAGGAAACCGCTTTGGCACAGAGCTGTGTTCTGAACCGCACGGGGCGGCCAGGAGTCGGGATTGGCTGGTGGCAACTAGTTGGGCATTTTGGGTTTCAAGAGGGTAGTAAACGGCTATCTTGATTAGACTGCTTATTCAATCTGCATAAGTCCATAGAGCACTTTGAGGCCTAAGCCAGGCTAGAGGGCTCTTCTCTGGATGAAAAGATGGGAGGGTCATTCCAACAGCACCTGCGGTCCAGCCTGTATTTGCCGTTTCTGAGCTGGGTCACTGCAGACAGGGAACCACATTTTCACCGATTCTCATCTGAACTGAAGACGTGAGGCTGCAGGTAGGCCCTCTCCAGGTTTCCTCCCGTTGTGAAAGGGTGTCAGTCTGGAGAACTCTGAGTCCTTTGGGTGGGCATAGGTCACGATGAAACTAATAAGTAGTCCTTGTTGATAGGTCAAAAGACAAGAGGAAACATTCCGATGAAATTCACAATAGACCTGTAGCTCTTACAAAGACTCCACCACCCTCTGGTTTTCTCAACACGATTACAGAAGTCATGCATGGCACCAATGCGTAGAAAAGGAAATGGAGACATGGGGACGTCTAGTCACTTGCCCAGAATTACAAAGCCAGAAAATGGTACATGGAGACAGACCTCCATGGTTAGGTACCAGCTGCCTTCCGCTCGATTCCGACCTGGTGACAGGCCAGGTGCCAGAGAACAACCCTCCTGCAGGGTTGTCAGGAGCTAGTGTTTGGAAGTCGGCAGCCAGGCTGACCTGTGGG
The DNA here is from genome assembly GCF_000313985.2 of Echinops telfairi. NCBI lineage: Eukaryota > Metazoa > Chordata > Mammalia > Afrosoricida > Tenrecidae > Echinops > Echinops telfairi. Next base: position 73,097,304 of record NW_022103915.1, on the reverse strand, counting down.
TGGACTCAAACCGCCAACCCTTCTGTTGAAAACCAAGTGTGCTAACTGTCTGCACCCTCCAGAGACTCCAGATCCTACTAGGTCTTCGGGGGGCTTTCCACACGCCGCCACGCACAGACCAAGCCGGAGAGAGGGGAGGCTACCCGCGCTCATCCACGCAAGACGGAGTTCGCGGTGCCTGTTGGCCTTCCCCAAATGGTTGCCAGCCCAGATGCCTCTCCATTGCTTTAAATAGAATATCAAGTGGGGATTTATTTAGCATACACCCTTTCTGGGCGTATGTTTTCCTGAGCATTTGTAGATCTGTGTTTTTCTCAGAAGCTGAGTGTTCCTGATAAAACAAGACAGATCGTGATAAATAAGCATTTATGTAAGCCTAGCTGGGAGGAGGACCAGGCACTGTTAACACCCCTCCTGTGAAGTTAATCCCATTTCTTGGAGCTATTTATTTCTATATTAGTTAATGAGGTCTTGCAGAAATGTGTGTCTGTGGTGGCGCGTTAGCATCCTTGCCTCTAGGAACATTTTCAAATATTCATAAAGCAGCTCGTCTGACCACCGCTTAAAGCGAAGGTGCATTAAGTATGAATTTAGTCAACTTCAAATGTGGGTGGTCGAAAAGCTGCTCCTGAAACAACCTAACTAATCTTCCGCGCGTCAGTGTTCCCAGATCAGCAGCCCTGGGCACAACTGGGAAGTGTGACGGGGAAGGGGATGATTCAGAACAGGCCTCCAGAAGGCAGCCCCAGAAGCTTTGATCCTGCTTCCCGCCTGGCGGGAGTGTGTGGCTTGCTTTTGGAACACTGCATTAACTTCAAGGAAACAAAAATTTAAAAATGGAAATGGAATGACTGGACCTGCCTGGCCCCTGGGAAGGAAAGCAGAGGCTACAGCAAGGTGCCCCTGGGGCAGGGTAAACCCCCGTCTCCTGATGGCAAAGGAGGAGAGACGCCAAAGATGACTTGGCACTCAACGATGCTGTCGGAAAGGCAAAACAAATGTGGGAACTCGGCTAAAAAAGAGAGGTCGGGTCCAGCCCATCACGCCGCTGACCCACAGCCAGGCTTTAGAGATCCAGCCAGTGTCGAAGGGATCAGGTGTAAGGCATCATCAGAACAAAAAATCTTACCATAGTGAATGATG
>NW_022103915.1:73086660-73095080 GCF_000313985.2 Echinops telfairi | reverse complement strand
AACAAGTCTTCGTTCCATGTTGACTACCGTGTGGGTTGGGGCACAAATCGCAGGCCACAAAGCTCTGCCTGCAAGACCCACTGGCCACCGCGCTCTGTCACTGCATCCATGGTAGCCCGGTGCCGCCCAACATGCTGTCATAGCTATGTTTGACAAAACCCAGTCACAGCTTTGCGACGGAATCCTTCATTCACGGGAGTCTCTGGCCTTTTGCAATATCAAGCCCTGAATGAAGGGACGCACCAGGGGAAGGGGTGCTCGAGTAATCCCACTTGGCACAAGCGTGGAGAGACACAAACCTCTCCCGTTGACGAGGACTGATTCAGCAAACATTGACTTTCGCAGCTCGGGTCTCACATTTTAACTGGTTATGAACTTCCCCACGTGCGGGGCGGGGGAGATGCTGAAAAGTAGGCTGAGCCAGTAAGTGTGCTGTCTAGAGAAGTGCGCCCAGTGTAATGTGAGCTATACTCTCTTTGGTCTCTTGGCTTGGGAGACACAGGGGCCACCCGGCAGCCATTATGGTTACAGAACATGCGACCAGCACATGCGGCTCGTTCCAAGATAGACACATCTGTGCAGTATTTCTCAGAAGCAATACTGTTCCATCTGGGATGTGAATTTCACCGCTGTGTTGTGTACTTCCTGTTCTTTTCCAGGTGATTCACATCACAGGCCGGCTACGCCTCAGAGTGTCCCTGTCCCATGGGAGGACCGTCCCCAGCCAAATCATGGGCCTCGTGGTGGTGGCTCATGCCTTGCCTCCCCCTACAATCAACGAAGTCAGAATTGACTGCCATATGTTCGTCACGCGAGTAAATATGGACCTCAATATCATTTACTGTGAAAATAGGTACTTCGTTTTGTTTCCATTTGCCCTGTCTGTATGTTGCATGTTGGGCGAGGGCTTATGTTTTCAGCAGCCTGAAGGATTTGACTCTCCCAAGGAGCCTCATTATAAATCCTGATGCTGCTTGTAATGGCTGCTTGGACTGACACCAATATGCTTTTCACTTAAAATTTCCACTGCTGCCCTGATGTACGCTAGGGACAATAATGGACTGAATCGGGCTGAGCCCAGACATCCAGGCAATCATGAAAGCCCCTTTTGGCTGAGAACCCAAGGAGAGACCGAGGCTGAAACAGAGGTTGTTGGCAAAAGGACGCAGGAAAAGGTATACCCCGATGCCCGAACCAGACACACTTCCTGACGGACGCAAAGGGCCAGCTTCCGGACGGTCAGTGTTCACATAGGCGTGAAGCACAGAGAACCAATGACGATGTATGTATGAGTCCCTCAGGGGAATTGAGGGTAGGGGGCGGGGGGAGAGATGGAAAGAACTTTGCAAAACTATCAAAGGAAACTTTATAATCCTAAGGATGTCACTTTTAAATAAAATTAAAATTTTAAAAAGGCATCATAGAAATGAGTTGGCAGTCCTTCCTCAAGACCGAGCTTATAGAGAAGAACATTTTAGCCTCTTTTTCCATTAAGTGTAAAGCAAGGGACAGGGAAACGGGACAGTGCCCCTTTGGATGTTTCACTCAGAAGTCACCAGCCCGTCATCAGACTAGTAGGAGGAGGAGAATGGGGGAGGGCTAGGAATAGGGGGATGGGTAGGAACCCGGGGGAGGGGGGGTACCACTATCCCCTGGTGCCACGGATATTACTAAGTCCATTTGAAACAAAAGACGCTTTTATGGCATAGATGTTTGGGTAGGGAGACAGTACATGTTGGCGAACCCTGGGACACCACGGGGAACCAGAGCACAGGGTGGTCAAGAGGCTTGGGGGATGGACCTCTCCAGAAGCCAGCCAAGAGGCAGACAGAAAGCCCCCGCTTGCACGCCATACGGAAGAGCTAACAAGGAGACCACGTGAAAAACTGCCGACATTTCCAATCAAGAATGCCATTCAAAAGGCAAGCATTAACCAGTGGGAAAAGATAGCCCACCACCTGAGCTAGTAGTGTTCAGTGAGTAGAAATTAATCAGGAACCTATCGTCATGATTTGGTAACCCACCCCCACCGTCCACGCTTTATTTCGACAGAATAGAACTGCTCCCTAGGGTGTCTGAGCCTGTGAATCCCTCATTGGTTTATAAGTGACTCTATCGGCTTCCCCCTTACAAAAGTGTTTGTTAAGACTTTTAATGTCTTGGCCTGAGAACACACAACTCCAGGAACGACGAGTTCGCCGGCGGGAATCCCTGGGGCCGGCCAGCCTCGCTGGTTGCGGCAATGCCGCGTGTGTCCGCAAAGAACAGTGCTCTGTAGGGTTTCCAAGGGCTGATTGTTTGCAAGTCGATAACCAGGCCTTTCTTCTGAGATGCCTCTGGGTGGACTTGAACTTCCAACCTTTAGGTTATCAATAGGTGAGCCTATTAACCATTCTTATCAGCCAGGGATGCTGATCATAATGCCAGCTCGCTTTTATTGACTATTTCTAGGGGCTAAATGATGCCCTGGGGAGCCCTTTTGTCATAGTGGTTACTCATTGAGCTGTTCATAGAGGGGGGGCGGGGCAGCAGTTTGAAAACACCTGCCACTCCTAGAAAGAAAGGTGAGACTGTCTACCCCCATAATGAGTTTAAGGAACCCATGTGGGGCAGGCAATTCTAAGCTGTCATCCAGGGTCACCACGACTCAGCCTGGGCTTCATGGCAGTCAGCTTGTTTGGGTGATACTCTAGGAACCGGCTCATTCAGTCTTCCCAACGGTTCCATGAGGCAGGCACCACTGCATCTCCCCAGCCCTCAGGAACCTCAGGCTTAGGGGGAAGGAAGTGACTTGCTTGGAGACAAGGTCTGAAGCAGAGTCTGAGACGTTCAAAAGCCATGTACTTAGTCCCATACTGTGGGGTCTCTCTCTCCATTCCTTGTCTCTTTCTCTCCCTTCAGAAGCCTGGCTGAAGGGCAGGGAGCCAACAGAACTCCCTCTGAAGGGGACCTTGCAGGGCTATGGGCCCAGGGAAGGTCACCATTACAGCCAGCAAAGCAGTTCATTCTCTGACTGCAAGCTGAGCGTGCTAGAGAAGTAGCTCCAACCCAGAGAAGCCGAGTGAAGAGTCCGGGAATGAACCGTGGCTTCACTGCCTCAAAAGTGTACAATTGTACAAAAAAGTACAATTTTCTAAAGCTCAAGAAATGTCCACTTCCTTGATTTAGATTTGCTATCAGTACTCCTTAAAAAAACAAAACCAAAGACTCGTCTTATTTGCCTAATTCCCAATAATAGTTCTTCCCAATACCAGCCCTAATTTTTCTTCCTATGATAACAGATCGATTGATTCTTCCGACACGCTCCATGGACATGAGTGTCTGTGGGTGCCACTCTAGTAATTGAGATCATTTTCTGCGACCCACTTTTAGCCTTTTTCTTCCCATTAAAAAAAAAAATGCTTCCCACAACCCCTCATTAGCGTATACAATACAGCATTATTTCCCAACTGGAGATGATAGTAATTACGAAAAAGACCCATATTAAAGGTAATTGCAGATTTGATCCGACAGAAAAGCACACCGCGTGCCAGGCAGTCAGCTAAATCCACTTCCTTTCATTCATGAATCCTCTCACCAACCCCTCACATGTTTTACAGATAAGGAAACTGAGGCTCAGAGAAAGAGGCGGCCCCAGAATTCTGACCCTGATGTGGGTCACTGGACAGTGCCAGTCCTGTCTACCCATCGGGGGAGATGCCTGAATGGGGCTGTGCTGCCCATGGTCACAGGCTCTGGTGCTAAAGGGGCTTTGGCAACTTGTTTTGAAGGATCTAATTCAAATAGAGAACAAACGCAAAAAAGGTCTTCCCTGAAGACCAGAGGGTCTTTTTCCTGGGGTTTATTATTTAATTAGGGAATTGTTCGCTGGAAATGACAGCTCCGGCCTTGCCTCGATGGCCCCTTCTCCTCTGGCGTCCCCAGGACAGCCTCCGGCAAAGCAGACATCTGATGCTTTCAGAGGAGCTGGAAACTTTCAGAAACACCACGGAGGGTCTTTTAATGACATCTCAGAAAGGGGTATACACTGTGCTTGGAAACAACTAATGGTTTTAGGAAAACACCAGCTAATCTGTTTTTGTACCAGAGAACCTTGGAATCATTCGAAAACACTCCTTTTTATTTCTCCAATTAGTCTTATCTTACCAAGAAGGCGAGTTTTGCCAAAAGTTTTGATGCCAAAAGCTAATTAAATTGCTGGAGAAATTCACTCACGGAGTAGTGGATGTTAACGATAGTCCATATGATTCCGTTTTTGTTTCTCATTTCCCCGGCTTTGAGAGCTAGACTCTTTCTCCTCAAGAACATGCGCATGGGTTTCTTCAGAGTCTCGCGTCTAAAGATTCGCTTCGCGTTTGAGTAGATCATCAATTATAAAAAGGACAGTAAAAGGGAATAAATTAAAATTTAAAATATATCCTCCTAGCTTGCACTGACCCACTCGAAGCGGCACTTAGACCAGGAGGAGGGCAATCGGGATCTTGGGGTGTTTGTGTAAACCAGGCAGAGTCCCCCAACATGCTTTCCCCGCTCTGTTGTGTGTTTCTGTGCTCCCGCCTGAGGACACTGGCTCCTGGACAATCAGCAACAGAGGCTTGCACACACGTACCGCAGAGCAGAAGCCTGCGAGAACTCCTGCGAGGGTTTAAAAGTCTGTGTGGAATGCACTGCACGGTACCAGTTAAAGGACCAGGCCTGAAAGCTGAGCTCCCAAATGACTAGGACTCAAAGATAATGCCCCCAGGCATCTGTGTGTCTCCGCATTTAAATCAGATCCCTTGAAATGCCAATTTGGACTTTGTGCCAAGAAACAGTTGCGGCGCTTTTTCATGGGAATACCCAATAGAAGACCAATCTGTTTAAATGAAAGGTGTCTCTAATCATTTGGTATAAACATAACATGGTTTTATTTTATTATGTAACCTTGAGTTATCTTGGCCCCAAATGAGGATCTTGCATTGTGATTGATTCTCATGCGTTTTATGGAATTGTGTTGTCTAAACGTGCATGCTCATGCCAAAATAAGAAAAGGAAAAACCTATCCAATGATTTCTATGCCAGTGCTTGATCTTGCAACATTCCCTACTTTGTAACAAAGTCTATCAGATGTTGACTGCTGAGGGGGTTTCCCTCTCCCTTCCAGTTCCCGCGTTACAATGAGTGTGTCAGTGAATCTGATCGTGTTGAAGTTTGCCCCCTTTCTGAAGCCCAGCTTGCGCTCTTGTCTTTGTAGGATTAGCGATTACATGGACCTGACCCCGGTAGACATCGTAGGGAAGAGATGTTACCACTTCATCCACGCCGAAGACGTCGAGGGCATCAGGCACAGTCACTTGGACCGTGAGTACCTCGTGCCTGAGGGTAGAGCCCAGGCTGGTATTGCTTGAGTTTAGTGTTTACGTTACAGATGACAGTCAATATGCAGTGGGGAAAAAAAACGGAACCATAAATCACTTCACCTTGTGTTAAACTGAAAGTTGGGCCTCGGGCCCAGAGAAATTGCTGCATCTTTAGGCACTTGCCCTGAATTTTTGTGGTCTCTCGCGCTCGCTCGCTTTCTCTCCCCTGAAGTGGTGGGAGAGAATTTTGGTCTTTAGATGTTTTCTAAACCCTTTCATTTCCTAGAGAGCAGCTCGGAAGTTTCTGGTCTCCATTTCAAAATACATGTGGGAAGAAAACAAGCTCAAATAGGCCGGGAGCATCATTAACATTTCTGCTTGGCTAGTCACAGAACTGGGGTGGGATGAGCCGGTCTGGTGGAAGTCGCCACAGCCCTCCTGTGGGCACAGTCGACCACGAAGGCAGTGCCACTGGCTGGTTGCCCACGGAGGGTTTAGGCAGAGAAAAAAGGTACCTCCAGGCTCTGACTCCTGGGACTGAGAAGGTAATCAAAGGTCTCTGAGGCCAGTGCCCATCTCCTGACCCCCAGGCTGAAGTCCCAAGCACCTTGTGTGGCGTCTAAGCAAGGACAGACCAGCAAGTCTAAGACCAGCAAGGTCGAAGCACGAACTCTCACATCCTTGTCCTAATGCAGTTTGCCCTCCGTTGGCTCAACCGACCTGTTTACACGGTGCCCGGGAGGGATCCAAGCACCTGTAAGGCAAGCAGCACCAATTTGGTGAGCCACCAAGCAGCAAGCCTCCTGTTTCCACCAAACACAGGTTCTCTGTATAACTGTGCACTAGGGTCGTCTTCATAGAGAAGTGGGGGTCCTGGCTACTTATATTCTTCTCAGAAAAAGAAAAATCTCCCTAGCATCAAGTCACTTCTGACTCATCACAACCCTGTAGGGCAAGGTCCAGCTGCCCCTCAGAGTTTCTGAGACTGTTTTTACTGAGATTGTAATTTTTACGGGAGTAAAATGCATCTTTCTTCCACTGAGCTGCTAATGGTTTTGAACAGCTGACCTTGTGGTTAGCCATGTAACCTACTACAGCCTCCAGGGCTCTGGACCTATATTCCTAGAAGGTTCTGAGCCTGATTCTGATCTCTGGTTGTAAATATATGTGAAATAACACAATGAGATACTACAGCTGGAAGCGTTGGGGGTTTTATTGTTTTGTTTTGCTTTGCTTTGTAATAAAACTCAGCCCGCTGGCCTTTGTACTTAGTGCTTCTCCCTTTCCTTGCCATAGCCAAAGAGAGGTGGTTCGGATCTGTCTTCTGGCTGCCATTGTTTGCTCATTTCAAACTCGGGCACTGAAGTCTCTAAGGTGAACATCTTGTGCAGTGTTTGCACCTGTGCAGTACAGCCCTGACGTGCCCTGTGATATCAAATTGTGTGTGTAGCAACCCGGGCTCTGGGAAGAGTTTGCCCACCATTGCCTGCCCTGCGCACCAGGGACTTAGGGAAGGAAGACACCTGTGGCTAGGAATGAATGGGTGGCATGTATCATGGACGCAGATGGCTCTTCAGTTAATTGAAAGGAAAACCCTTGTCGCTGGGAATGCTGAGGAAATGGAAAAAGTCAGGATACCTTTGAAGGAAGCCAGGGATAGAAATGATTTTGCACCAGTATATAGGTCAGAGATGCAGACTTAACAATAACATACTGCTTATAAAAGACCGTCATAGAGCATGTGTGTTCGTGTTGAGGTGGGGTGTGTGGATGGGGGTGGGGGTTGCTCTTTCCTTCTAGGGTCTTAATTGAGGTCTAATTCAGAAACCTAAGGCTGACTAAAACACCAACCAATAAACAAGCTTGCCTTCCTTGGCTGTTCTTTGGGAAACACCACTCTGTCTAGGATTTGCTTTTCAGCCCGAAGAAACAATTCCCCAGGCACCATGAGCTAGGGCAGTTCATCTGTTCCCGCACAGCGAAGGTCCCCAACGAATATGTTGGAGGTCATTCTCTCCGACCGACTTCGCTCACTTTCAGTAGCCAGAATAGTTTGAGAGTGAGAAATAAACGGTTCTACCATTCGCTATTGTGCTGTTCTCCTAATTTTTCTGATATCTTGCCAACTAATAAATAGAGAAGTGTGCTTTCAACCCTGTGCCTCTTTCCAGCACTTCATATTGACACCTGGCCATCGTTTTAGGATTTAGCTTCCTAACCATGAGTTCACGCCTTTAAGGCCTACACGACCTGGAATGTCGAATTCTTTCAATAACCTTAAACACATGAAAACACAAACAGAATGAGCTGCACAGTAAAATACACTTCCCATATTTAGCTCTCACGCTGCGGAATAACTCCACAATGTCAAGTAGCACACAATTAGTGAAACTGTAGGGGGAGGAAAAGAAGTGTTTTGATCCTGAGGAATTTTGATCCTAATCAGATTGAGATTTCAATGTTCTTACAGTGCTTGATGTCTTCAATCACCAAAAGAAAAAAGAAAAAAACCCTGATTCTGATGTCAGTTTTTGCATTCTGGGAACTAAAAGAAAATGCTAAAATATACAAAGGCATCTAGCTCTGTACAATAAACATTAACATCATTATAAAGTAAGATTGAGTCCAAAATTGTGTGATGGAATGTATGATGTTTACCTAATTCTCAAAGCAAAGCCAGCTGAGTAACAAAATGACAGAGCATGTAATAAGTCTGGGTTGTATAAACACTGGGAGAGAAAAGGCAACGAGCCAGCGCAGCATCTTGCTTGTCCAAAGCCCTAGGCTAGGACTGAAGGACGCACCTCAACTGTGCCTGCTGAGCCGGGAGAGGTCATGGTGACATAGAAGCAGTTCAAGAATGAGATAGAATTCTAAAACAAAGGAGTGGTTAAAAATAAACCACATTAACTATTTAGCTCTTCTTCCTAGAGCGATTGGCACAGATCCTGATTGTGTGCAGAAAAGGCAGGATTTAGTCTCAGATGAGATGCCTGATGTTTGGGTGTAGGTCTTCAGCTGCAATGTATGGATAAAACTGAAAATAAACACTCAGTAGCCTTTGCTAATAAAACATACTGT
>NW_022103915.1:73083087-73086560 GCF_000313985.2 Echinops telfairi | reverse complement strand
CCCCACCCACAACCATCAAAACCGCTACCATCATTAGGAAATGCTAACGACTCGCGGTGGCGCTATATAGAAATTGAGACTGCAAGGTTTCTCTGTCTCCTCTTGCTCCCATGGAAGGACTGGTGGGTTTGAACCCCCCTGGCTGGCCATTTGTCACCCAATGCCTGATGCACAGCAGCACCAGGGCACAAATGAACCTGTATCTAGAGGAAGCTAAAGAGGAATCTCTGTGTGCCAGGCTTCAACCACTCTGTCAAGCTCAAACAGGAGCCTTGCACCAGCGCCTGTCCCATTCGGTTGGATGCCCCATAATGCACTGCACACCCACTCAAAGAGTCACTGAGAGTCCTCTGTGCCAGCAGGAGGGAGCGCACCTTTCACACTGGCCAAAGACCCTGTGATTTCTTTGTCTTTAAACCGCCTCCCAGCAGCCAGTGACCCCCATCTCATTGACTCTGCAGGACGAATGATGTTCACCACCGTTTCCGCATTTGAATGTTCCACCATCCCCATTAGTAATTATTTGGGCATCCCTGCCTCTCCATCACCCTCCAGTCCTCCATTGCTCGGGAGGAATCAGCTTGAAGATCATCAGTCATGTCTCCCTCCAGTTACCTGGAGTGTCTGTGTCGATCTTGAGTTATGAGCGAGGTTTCAGCACAACATTTACCACCCCTACCTCTGCCGAGAGCCAGAAAGAGAAGAGAAAAAGGCAAGCCACAAAGGCAAAGCCACACGCTTGCATTTCTCTTGATTTCCATTTAATTCAGCCTGGAAAAGGGGGCAATTTTGTCTTCGGCCACCCCTCCGGTTCTTCTGGGCTGTTACAACTTTCTAAAGCCCCGAGGAGTGGCCGGAAGGAGATGTCCGTCTGAGTGTGCGCCCGCAGCACAAGGCTCGATGCTTGCGGAACTGTGTGCTTGTAGAGAACAAGGCGCCGGGCAGCCGAGATGCGGCTAGACCTGTTCCTTTCTAGAACCGTGCCCTGGTGGTCCCAGCAGGTTGGCAGTTCCCACCTACTCAGCACCTCTGAGGGAGAAAAGGCTGGTCCTCTGTCCCTGAAAAGAAAATCAAACTCCCTGCCATCGAGTCGATGCCGACTGACTCACGGACACGCGTCCTTCTCGGTGAAAACAGAGTTCGGAAACCCACAGGGGCAGCTCCGCCCTGCTCTGTAGGGTCTCCAGGAGTCTAGGTGAGAGCCTGGAAAACTCGCAGAGGCCACGCCTCCTCTGTCCCACAGGGAACTCTGTGAGCAGAAAGTGCCTCCCCTCCGCAGCAGCCAGCAGCACAAAAGAACCTTTGCTCCAAGTGGGAATGTCAGGGTGAGAGACGAATTTGCACATGGCCCATAGGGTCCTGGGCAGTTAACAAGCCAGCACCCACCTAACACATCAAGGGATGTTGAAGGGGGGGCGGGAGGAGCAGCAGAAACCTGTTTATATCTTCATCACAAACTTCCGTGCTTCCTAACAAAACTAATGTACAGCTACCTGGCATAATGCATTCCATGCTGTTTTGCATCAATAACCCCTACACTTCCCTCCTGAAGGCGCCTCATTGCCAAATGCAAGCCGACTGCCTAATGCAGGACTAATTAGTATATCCCCTTCCAGTCTGCGGGCCTCCACTGTCATTCCTTCCCAGCTCATTTTCCCACAACTGAGCATCAATCAAAGTAAGTGCCCTGCCTGCCTAGGCAACACAAGATGTCCTCCATGCATTTGTCATCTGCCACGCAAACAAAGGGGGGATTTAATTGTTGATTTGGGCAGACGCAGCCATTGCTCATGCTAAAGGGAACTGCATGCCATGGAAGCAGAGAAGGTATGAAGTTTGATGGGTGGGCCGAGGACAGGGAGAGAGCACGGGTTTTTTCTTCTCTTCCTTCCTCCTTCCTCCTCCTCCTCTTCTCCCGTGCTCTGATCAGAGCCTTTCTTCCAGGCTCAGTCTTCCGCAGTCCACCAGCATCCTGTCCACGCACTGGACTTTGCCCCAGAGCAGATGAGCTTTGCCGCTTCTTGTAGATGAGTCTGAATCTCGCTGAAAAGCAATGCCTGCAAGACCCCCGGGCTTGCCTTTCTTCAGGAGCCACGTCCGCCTGCGTGGCGTGCCTCTCGTAAACTATCAAGACGTCACATGGATAGAGCTAGATGATGCAGGAACAACTTTGTGGTATTTTTATTATTTTACGGTCTTCGTGTCTGAGGGAGCTTTGTGTTGCTTGTTTTTGTTTTGTTTTAATGTTTGGCTATACAAGTGCAGAGAACAGAGGCCCGCACGCGGTCCCCAGTTCCCAGAGAAGGTGTCTGTCCCACTCGCCGCTCACAGTGGACCGTGGGTTCTCACAAACAGCGTGCCTGGGTAAACCATGCACCTACACACATCATGTGTGGAAATGACAACTTTATGTGTGACATCCTAGTATAACATGCCCTTGCCTGCAGTGTACATGTTTCATGACTTCTCCAAAAGGGGATTTTTAACCTCGTTTTCCTTTATTCAGTTAGAAAATGTTACTTTTCATCATATTTGTGGCATAAACGCATAAGCTTGGGCAAGAAGTCATGAGTCAAGCTAACGCAGAAAACCAACCCTGCCTCGGGTCGAGGCCGCCTCATGGCGACCCTCTGGGACAGGGTAGAACTGCCCCTGCCTCTCGAGAAGCGGCTGGTGGTTTTGAATTGCTGACCTTGCGGTTAGCAGCCCCTCCGTACTGCCCCACGGCATGAACACAGACAGGAGAGCCAAACAGACCAATCCTTGCCACCAGCCAGCGAGGTCGAATATGCAGGACTGCCCCTGGCCAGCTTGGTCCCCCTGACCAGTCTCTTAAGGCCCAGGCTGTGCAGGATCACACACCTCCAAGGTGGGGACCAGCCACTTAGGCAAGGCTGTTTCCCTGGTGGAAACGGTGACTTCTTCCTGCAGCAGAGAACGTGGTTTACAGGGCAGGAATCCTGCCCAGAAGGGGGGCTACCTTGGAAAGGCAAGGATAGGCTAGTGAGGGGCTGCTGCCTGAAACCTAAACCCGACCCCGACAGGGACCCAGCTGATGACGTCACCAGAAGCCCCCTGGACGGGGCGGAAGTGACACTGAACTTGTTAAAAATATTGCGACTTTATTAAAATAATGTGCAGGGCATTCACCATGTGAACAAATAACACCCAATACCTGTGCCTTTTCTGTAGACCGCAGTAACCCGTGCACCAGCTATCTTGGCCTCCCGTGGGGTTTCAGAGACATGCAGAGCCTCAGACCCCCACAGACTTCTGCGTCTGATCCTGCAGTGAACAAGAACCCCCAGCGAAAGGCGACTGAAAAACTATGACTTAGAAGACATTATTCGCTAGGGAGTGAACAGTCCAATCTAATCAACTGAGCAGTCCCTCTCCACCTGGGAACGTCTTAATAACCAAAAGCCAAAGTCCCTGCCATCGAGTCCATGCTGATGCCGAGAGACCTGCTAGGA
>NW_022103915.1:73074164-73082266 GCF_000313985.2 Echinops telfairi | reverse complement strand
CTTGTTTACCTTCAAGCCTGTAAGACCCCAGATGCTATATCTTTTGATAGCCGGGCACCATCAGCTTTCTTCACCACATTTGCTTATGCACCCATTTGCCCAGACAATGTATCTCTGCCTTCAGGAGCTTAAAGCCTGGTAGAGAAAACATTTAATTCTGAAAAGGCAGCACAAAATGTAAACTGTCAGGATGTATACACAAAGCACAGGAACCCCAGATGTGCAGCAAGCCAAGGTGAGCGTGGAGGGGAAACAACAGACAGGGCACATCCTCCCTGATCCTGGCCAGGCAAGATGGCAGGAGGCCCAGGTGTGTTAAAGGCATTCCTGTCTTAGGAGGAGGTCAAGGAGGATAAGCACACAGCATCATGTCTCTCGTCCCAAGGAGTTAGCCACACCTTTGATGTGACTGAGACACTGTAATAGTATTCCAACATGAATTCCAGGACTTCTCTTTGTTACTGGCTCAATTATGAGCTACTTTTTCTTAGAGCCCCAAAATAAAACACCTGGTATTTTTGAGCACAGAACCCATTGCTCTTAAGAGCCCAACCAGAAAAAAATAAAACAAAAACTGTATTTCTAAATCATCCATTTTCAACAAATGTTTTAAAAAATCAGTTACATTTTTATATTAGCATTTTTGTTCTTAAACTTGTGACAACTATTTTTAAACTGCTCTTCTTTAAGCATTTAATGAAACCATGCATCTTTCAAAAACATCAGACATATTTTATCCAAATGAGCAACATGGTACTTCATTTACATATCATTATGGTTTTCCCCACCCCCATAAATACGGGGTTAACTACAGATCAAGTTATTGGAGCTGCTTTATGAATACCCACACCTTTACTGGTTTCCTAGAATCTTCAGTGACTTCTATCAGCATGTGTCTGGCTGCAAGTAACAGAAACTCCAAGTCAAAATGCCTTAAACTTTCTTTGCAATTCTCTAACGTTTCTTTTCACGACCAAAGGACCGGAAACCATCAAGACCTCACAACGTCAAGAAAGGGTCAGATCCCTGTTCATGATCATTTTTGAGTGCCATGAAAATGTTCCCAGAGGTCACCATCCCAGCAGGGAGAAGTCTCCTGGTGTCCCATGGCCCAGCATGTCTTCAGCGATACCCAGGCCTCACCCACACACTGGCAAGGGGATAGCATTACCTTGACCGGACTAACACTCCACATCCCCACCCCGGGGCTCGGAAGAGATCCCCCTTAGGAACTGAGTTTTCTTGTCCAGGAGGTGGGAGACAACCCGCAATCTGGACTGCTTCCACAACTTCTTGGATTTCTAAAGATCTGGCTAACAGATGAACAGGTGGCTCTTTTAGAATGTCCCCGTGGTGTGGAACACTAGTTTATAGATACCTACATCTTGCCAGTTATGTATTTATGTTTATAGATGTTTAGTGGACTGCATGAAATAATTAATCCCAGGACCACAAAGCCCACCAGAGACCAAAAACAAATCTGAGTTTGCCATGCAACTAATCACCTTAGTCTCCCACTTCTGCACTGCTCTCCATCGTCAGAGAGAGATGACTTCTCCCGGGCTAGGACAGACCCTGTCCTGTCAGAGATCTACACACCCCTAGCCTTCCCCTTGCTTCTCACTGAAAAGTCCAACCAATCCCTGGCAAACAGAGTGGAATTACCATGACTAATTAAGACGAATATACAAGGGCAGGCCCATGACAGATTCTGCTCACGGGGCTATCCCCCAGTGCCTATGTAGATTAAAGACTCCAAAAATACTTACTGAACGAATGAATGAACGAATCCACTAACCCTCAGATCTTCACCATAAATCGCTCTTACTGGCATGCTCAGGAGTTCACTGCTTCTCTGTTACACAATACATGGGCGTGCGCACCCGCACAGAGTAAAGGTTAAAAACTACTGTCTTTAATGTGTTCGGGGAAGCTTGGTGATGCTGTGGGTTAGGTTTGGGGCTGCTAACCCCAAGGCCCGCAGTCCCAAACCACCAACCAAGGGCGGAAAATGTGGCTCTCTGCTCCTGTAAACATTTATGGCCTCAGAACCCCTAGACTGGGTCGCTGAGTCAAAGTTAACTCCGTGACAGTGAGCCTGGTGTTGGGCTAGGTTTGGCGTGATATATTCGAATGCTTTCAGTGGAGGCGGGCAGGAATGAGTCAGTCACAAACTCCCTGGTTGGACTGAAAACAGCTGGGAGAAAATGTGAGAGCGGGATGTTGCTCGTGCCAGCCATTACTTTGAGTCCTCCTGCCCCAGGACATGATACCAGCAGCGTCCAACAGCCTTCATCTCCCACCAAGTGCATTACCACGCAGGGAAATTTGTGTTGTTAAATTTAACAAATTGACATGTTCTAAATCAATGAAAAGTTTTCTGCATGATTCAATATTAACAGTTAATAAACATCTATCAATTGGCAGTGGTGTAGGAAAAAACCTCTTCTGAGGTTATAAATCACACAGATAGCAATTCAAGTGGGGCCCGTCATTAGTGTATCAGGGGGAAATCTATAGATGATGCATCGCCGTTCCCAGGACATCCACGGGCCTTTTGTCCTGGAGCTCGTAACTCACATGAAGTATCAAATATCATTAAACCTTACCAAATATTGCTCAGCACATAGATTAAAAAAAAAACCTAAAAACCAATTTGTGGACGCCTGCCATTTAAGACCCCCAGCTCACTAATTGCAAAATCTATAGGCATCTGCCCAGCATCAAAGCCACCGCTGATCCTCTGAGCAGTTCTAAATGAACCGCTGTCTCGATGCCGAGTAAATAAAGCACTTCATGCACAGTTTCTGGTTCCTGTGCCGTTGCTCCTGTGGGTGTTGGAAATGACCTTCCTCTGAGCATCAAGGACGATCGCTTTTTAGATATGAAACTTGTTCTTGTTTTTAAGTCCCGGTCAGGTTCACTCCCCTGTAGCCCACAGTTTTCAAAAGCGGAGGAAAGAGTAGGCCAGAATTTTTTTTAAAAAAGAAAGAAAGAAATCCTGTTTCTAGAATGAAGTTCCCTGTCAGCCTGCCTTGGGCCTTCGGTGGGGAAGCGGAGATTAAAGAGTCAGTATTCTTTTTCATGTTGCGGCTGCCAGTTTGGTGAATGTCGAAAGAGACCCACTGAGTGCAGCGAAGCACTCCAGAGTGGCACGGAGCAGAAAGTGTGAATCGAACATGCTCCCCCTTCTCCTTTACTTTCTTACACACACACACACACACACACACACACACACACACTTACCCCCCACTTCAGTGAATTCAAAAATCACTTTTGAGTGTCTCACAGAAGGCACCCGCTCTCCACCCGCTGAGGAAGGTGTGTCCAGGAGGGGGGAATGGGCTGCAGATGCGGTCCTCCTACCGCCATGGCGATAATGAAGCTCTTTGTTCTGCTGTGTGAATGTGCAGTGTGATGAGCTCACCGGTTCCTAGTTCTTCCAGACATACCTGAATACACTAAGTATTGCATCTCTCTAAGGCCTCTGCAAACCGCTGGACCGTCCTTGTGTGAGACCCATCGCTCAAAGACCGCTTTTGATTTGTGCGCTTCGTCTCCTCTTCAGGCGGAATCAGATGGCTTCCTTCTCTCCGGGACACAACTCGCTATTTAGAAGCCTCGGCTTTTGTGTCCCACAGGAAGAGACCATATCCCCCTTTCAGTTCCTCCATGTTTCTGAAGGCAAACTTGTGCCGATCGGTTTGGATTTCCTAACAGAATGATAGCCCTGCCCCAGACACTGGCTCCCCTTGTGTACTTTCAGGCATTCGTCTATTTCGGGGACCAGGGTTTCCCAAGGAAAACCCAAGCCCCTGTGTCTGTAACTGTGCGGAGCCACGGATTGTGGGCTTCATTGAAATCAATAGAAAAGGTCCTCGGCTTTCCGAGTAGCTCGTATCTACAACCGTACCCTCTTCCACACCAACCACTATGCTCGAACTCAGACTGAGTAACATTTGAGGAAAAAAACTCAATAAAACTTAGCAACCTAGTATCTAGTGGGAGTGGGGTGGAGAACAGACTTGATGTAAAGGTCACTTGTTCTGAAAGGTCAGTGCTGCTCCTTTGGATTGGCCATTAGTACAGCTCCCATCACACAGCCAGGGTGGACACTGCCTTCGCTCCACGAGCCAGAGGGACGCTTCCTGTGCTTTGAATGGTCACAGAAGTTGTGCCGAAACAGGGAGACCTGGAGGATGGAAGTCTGTTTGTGCGCGTGCTAGTGACAAAGTACTACTGCGAGCGTTTCAGTTCATACCTGCACGAGTGTCTTCCAAACAAATCATGCTGACCCTGGCCCCTAGGATCCGTCGCTCGATGCAGACAAATTCTCTCCAGAATCCCCCGGTCTTTGCCTCTGTAGATTTGGGCAGTGTTTCTGTCTGTGATGCACAGGGTTGCTGTGAGTCAGAATGGACCAGACAACAAACAACAACCACCCTCTCCTGAGCGGGCCTTCAGGAAAAGGTCCAAGCGCAGCAGCGGTGTCGCAGGTGATCTGGGCCCGTTCCAGTCAGCACAGCGGGCAGCTCAGAAGGTGATCATTGATAGGTTTCCTCAACGGACCCCGAACGATCCTCGGGCCCTCTCAGGAAGAAGTTGTTAAGAACATTTGGAGAGGGAAAAAGAGGCCAAGAAAGTCGCACTGAGGAATTCTTTGTTTCGCCCAGTACAATAATGCCCATTAATTCTTCAAAGAACAGGACTGTTCTATGAGGAGGGCAACCACTGTACAGATGTGCTTGACACAATGGATGCATGCGTGGATTGTGGTAAGGGCTGTATGAGTGCCCCATAATATGATTTTTAAAAGAGAAAAAAAAAAAAGGAACAGGACGATGTATAAGTGTGGTTGTTGTTCGAGAAACCTTGCCCTGTCCACCCTACAGCCAGGCTCTTGCTCCTTGTCTTTTTGGTCCCTAACCACAAGACAAATCTAAAAGGAACACGATTTGAGTCTCTCAGGGGGTTGTGCGTAGATGGAAGAACACGGGATTCGTCGGGGAAGGGCTGGAAGAGAAGGGAGGCTGCCTTCAGAAGTCTAAAGGCCTAGGTGGAGGATGTGCAGAGAAGCAAAAGCTTCAGGGTTTGCTATTTTCTGTTTCATAAGGTTTTATTATATTACATCAATACTCTTAATTTACCGCCCCTCAACCCCCCCATTGTATTTTTCTCACAAAAGTAGCCTCACCCCTGTTCTCACCAAAGCATGTCAGTCTTAGGCATCTTTAGCATGGGCCAGTAAGTGGGCTAGTGACAGTTTCTCCACTTCCCTTGCGCAGTAACAACCGAAACAATTGGTTCCACCCCGTATCTCAGAGCCAGAAAAGAGCATGTTCTTGTGTAGTAAGCAGAGGCATCCACAATGAGGTCTGGAACCATTCGAAATTATAAATGAACCCATGGGAAAAATCATTTTGCCTTCATGTTTACGCTGCAAAACCTAAGAAGCCCTGGTGGCCGAGTGGGCTGTGCACAGAGCTGCTGGTGTCAGGGCCCATGTCTTGAACCCACCAGTGGAAGAGAAAGAGGAAGCCGTCTGCCCCAGTAACGGCGCACCCAGGGGTAGTTCTGCTCTGTCCTATGGGGCACGGGGGTCAGTGTGGCCTTGATGGCAGTGGTGTGGGAAGTAAAAGCTCATTTCTATACTACTCACTGATTTGACTTTAAAACAATTCTAAAAATATGATGTGAGCCTGACTTCAGCGAGAGACACACAAGCTGTTCTACAGAAATATTTGGGGGAGCAGAAAGTATACTTTGCAATAAACCAAAGGCCACGGCACGTACTCCGACCGTATCAAGGACACACGAATGAAAATGTGGCCCCCGTTTGTGTAGTTCACCTGCCTGCCTTCCCTCTCGTGGACACAAGTCATGACTGGACCCCAGGCTCACTGAGTTGATGAACATCTCTCGCTTCACAAGGGACAGTGAACAATTTTGATGGACTTCCCTATCAAACAATTAACATCATACTTATTCCTGTTATCTCTATAAAAGGGATAAAGGAGCCCTGGTACCATAGTGGTTTCATGTTGGGCTGCTAACAGCAGGGTCAGCAGTTCAAAACCACCAGCTGCTCCTTGGGAGAAAAATGAGTCTTTGTATTCCTGTGAAAGGTTATAAGCTCAGGAAGCCCAGGGGGGCTTCTATCCTGCCCTCTAGGGTCACTGTGAGTCAGAATCAATGTGATAACAGGGAGTTTTTTCTGTAATGGAGATTTTTATAAAAATAAACGGGTACAAACATTCTCTCATGTCTCTCTGCTACCTAAAACGAAAACCTGAAAATAAAAACAATAGCCACGGGATTAAAGAGAATCGGGGAAATGCTTTCTGTGTTTTTCAAGTTCTCTAGTTTATTACCAACTGAAAGTCTCTTTCAAACTGGCACCGAGGTGGCGTTTCTTCTTGAGCTGATTAGGACCACATGAGCTCAGGAAAAGGTGCCAGACCCTGCCTCTGGCGCAGCTGGAAGGATCCCACTGATTTGCCTTATTATCTTTTCCCCAAGAAACATGCTTCATCCCAAAGTCAAAAATGGATATTCTGGAGCCCCAAGCACAAATTACTCTTCGTTCATGTGAACAGAACGAAAACTCCACTGTGCCCTCTTCAACGGGACCTCCTGGAAAACAGAAGCCACTTGGGCGAGCTTCTGTGGCCCTTTCCCACAGGAATGGCAGCCAACCCAGCGCCTTCTCGTTGCTTACCTCGCTCTCCACTGACGGCAGGGTCTCATGCCAAAGCACGCGTCCCAGGCACGTGGCCGTAATCTAAGGCCACGCTAGGATGTTACCTTCTAAGGGTTCTGCCTCTCAGACTGGCCTGGGTAAAACCAGCAGTGGGTTCAAACGCATGCCTTCAGCGGCCCATGGTGGGTGCCCCATCCTGCTTCCACGGTGTTAACCACGGGAAGTTGAAGGCTCTCGGCTAGCTCCTGAGTGCCCAAGGCCTTCCCTGTCACATCAAAACCCACCTGCCACCCTGCCTCTTTCAGATGGGTCTCCTCCCCTGGCTAGATGGCCCCCATGCCACATGGTAAAGACTGTTCATGTATTGATCAATCAGTCACAAAGCAGCACTAATATTTCCCTTCTTACTGATCCCTGGTAGTGTAGTGGTTGCTCATTGGACTGCTAGCCCCAAGGCCAGTAGTTCAAAGCCACCAGCTGCTCCGCAGGAGAAAAACAGAGTTCTCTACTCCTGAAAACCGTTATAGTCTCTGAAATTCACAGGGCAGGTCTACCCTGCCCAATAAGGCTGCTTTAAGTCAGAACTGACTAGATGGCCCACAGTATCCTTCTTAAGAAAAACAGATACATTTAAATCATGCTGCCTTAAGTCAAAAAGATGCCACCACTTTTTGTTGGGTTTTTTTTTTTTAGCAAGTAAGCTTTTTGCCCCTTTAATGATACACAGCTGGAAATCACCAGGAGGCCTGTCTATTCAATTTTGAACTTGGATTTAGTTTATTTTTAAGAGAAAGTGTGGTATTAGGAACAAGGGAGGAGATTCCACAAACTCAAATTTGATTTAAGAAGTCCCCTCTCACTTTGTATTCTGGGTTTTTGGAATTTTGTTGGGTTGGTTTTTTGTGGGCTTTTTTTGGGTCAAACCTCTGCCCGGATACCCCGCAAGGTTGACCTCACCTGGCCTTGCATCGTACGGTTTTCTTCACGAGATTCTAAAGGGGGCTCGTTGTTATTCCCAACAATTGAATGATCCCTCTCCTCTCTTACCAGCTCTCTCATGGGCTGACATTTGGTTTTTCCAACGTTGAAAACATTCTCAGGTAACTCTGGGGGCCATGGTGGGGCCCAGGGTGCCCTCCCAGGGACACGCCTACCGATGGACTGAGAGCAGGCAATGACATTTCCGTGATGTCTGTGTCCAACCACAGAGGGTGTAGGGGAGATGGTGGGAGAGGGAGATCACAGGAGGGCAGGGGAAAGCTGTGGGAGGGGCCAAAGGTGCTTATTTCATGGTCAGTGAGGGGAGGAGGGGAAGTGGCCACCAGGGGCGGTGTGGGCAGAGCAGTCAGTCCCCATCCAGGGAGGAGTGAGACGGGGCAAAGTCTCCGCTAGGACGGCCAAT
>NW_022103915.1:73064940-73072440 GCF_000313985.2 Echinops telfairi | reverse complement strand
CATGTGGGGCCATATTTCAGAGTCTGCGCGGAGCTGTCACACTCTTTGGCTCCGGCCAAGTCAATTCTGTGCCTCCCTTAGGCCAGTGTTTCTCTCTGACTCGGTTGGGGGATTTATTTCGTTCCAGTATTCAGCAAAGTCTCCCCCAACTAACAGATGGAAATTTAGCTCATCCTCGGACTATAAATTTGGTGCGACAAGATCAAAAGGAGCAGATGTGTAAGTCCGCTGGTGGACAGATCGCTGGCACAGAGGTGAAATAATCAAAGACAGAGGGGGAGCCATCTTCGGGACCATTCAAATATCCAGAACCTCTAAGAGGTTCCCCTTGGAGCTGTGAATACATCACAGAGGATCTGCCTTTCTTACCATCTGACGTCGGCGCCATTGACAATATCCACACAGCATTCGGGGTTCTGTGAGCCCAAAGGAGTTGTAGCCCATTCCCTCTTCCTTCACACCATCACCACCCACACGGAATAAAGTCTTGCTACAAATGGCTAAAACCCTCACTCCATTTGTCCTACTTATGGCGTTCTACACTGAGCAGAGTGGGGGCACCGGTGGCACCAGGGTGTGGGGCCTCTTGTCTCAATACTTGAGATTTGGCAGCGATGAAATTCATCTGAATGCACAATGCCTTTTGTTCTGTTTGTTTTCTCCCCCCACCCAGTGCTGAATAAGGGTCAGTGTGTGACGAAGTATTATCGTTGGATGCAGAAGAATGGAGGATATATTTGGATTCAGTCTAGTGCCACCATAGCTATTAATGCCAAGAACGCAAATGAGAAGAATATCATCTGGGTGAATTATCTTCTTAGGTATACTTTCTCTCTCTCCCTTTTTCAATCTGTCGTAGTTACAAAATGTGCAGCCCAATGATTAATAGCTAATGTGCTGGGGAGTGTTGGCTCTGACAGTACTTTGTGTGGAGTGACATGGAGATTCTGCATTTTTTCCTCCTTCTTCCCACATCATGCAAAGAAATGCAAGCAGCTCAAAGCTGGGTTGGAAGGGAAGTTCAGGGCAGATTTAGAATATTTTCTAAGATTCCTGATCCACACTGGACCACTCTGAAGAAGAGGGTTTGGTTTCCTCGACAAATGCTCAGGGCCAAATAACCCTTGCCTACAGTGCAAGCATTTGAGATTCCCTTCTTTACACACACACACACACACCTCTCTCTCTCTCTCTCCCACCCATTCTAAGCCCCGTGCAAATGAAGCACAAAAGGCAAGGAGAAGAACTAGCAGGGTATCTTGTATTCCCCTTTACATCCCATCCCTCGGACACACTTGGGAGACGGCACCAGATATGAAAGCCTAAGCATTCAAGTTTGGGTTGGCAATGTGAGTTGCTTTGCCAAAATGAAGGTAGTATCAGTACGAAAAGAGGCAGATTTCTTTCAATGACTACTCCGAGGCGTCGGGCAAGTTTTACTGCTGTTTTTGGAGCAGCCTTTCAAAGTCACATCCATGAATGAGGCCAGGCTCGGAGGCAGCCGGAAATAGGACGTGAGACAGCATTTCGTCCTCCTGCCCCCTCTTTCTGAGTGGGCTTCAAAACGTTTTGGGGAAAATTCCATGCTCTTTTCATCCCATTTTTCCACAGACTTTTTGAAGCCCCCAGTTCACCCTCCCTTTGGACTCAAACAAGCAGAAAACTGACCCAGGCCCCCAGCCTGTGTGGTCTGGTCGCCAACCTCCCAAGAGGCTCTTCGGTCAGCCTGGCTCCCTCCCACTGTCTTCCCAGCCTTTCGGGCCTCATGGCTCAAAGCAACCAATGTCACGTGCACCATGGCCTGAGCAGGAACACTTGTAGTTCTTATGAATGGAAGTCATTGCCCTTTGGCTGATAATCTAGACAGCAACTACCTGAGTCCCATTTTTCTCTGAGACAGCCAAATGGAGCCGAGATGCTAACAACCATGGCTCATCAGCCCACTGGCCCTTCCGAGTGATTCCCGTACTTTGGTGATGGCTTGAAGGCATGGATGTGCTTGCTACCAATAGCATATCAATCAGACACTAATGATTATTGCTCTGGAGAGGGCCTTAATGTGCACCACTTAGAAAAGTCTTCATTTATCTACTTTCCTTTTTCTGACCTCTTCCACTCTACATTAATTCTCTCTAAAGGTGAAAGGCTGTGTGTTTACTGTGACTTTCCACTAAGGCCGGGTATTCACACACAGCCCCCTTCCCCTGTGTTAGTGGATCCACTGCAGACGGGTGCTGATGCCAGGGGATCCTTTTACACAACATTTCAAGAAGCAACAGTCGCATGTAAAGCAGAAGGCTATGAAAACTCACACGCCAAACAGAATAGAATAAAGAATTGCGGCATTGATAGCCATTCGCTAGGCAAAAAGTGGTAGACCTTTTGCCATTAATAATAAAACATTGGTAATAGCAGATCCTGGTGCAAGGACGAGTCTGTCTCCCATGCTGATAGAGCCCACGGACCAAACATAAACTACCTCGGTCTTAGCTAGTAACAGCACTGCTTCCCCCTCAGTGGTAGCCTTCTCAGAGAGGTCTTCCCACCTGGATGTGCAGTACTGTCTCGTCAGCCTCACGGCTTCCTACTCCACTTCCAAATGGACAGACCGGCAAAGGTTAGGACATCGGGCCATGCAACTTTACATTACACTTTTCACAAATGGCCCACGCTCATGAGTGTTTGATGGTGTCATTTCTCCTCCTTCCATACAGATCGGAAGGAAGCAGTTTGGGTAACGAGGACCAGTCTTAAGGGCTCAATAGCCACAATCACAGAGAGGGAAAGATCTGTGTCCGCTGACTTCAACATCCCCCCTCAGCTCAAGGATAAACGACTCATTAGGATGATAAGTGACCCGTGTATCCTCACCCCCCTCCACTGGAAACGGGAGCAAGCCTTTAGCAGAGGAAATGCCACCAAGCTGCCACTCGTTGGCTATCACTTGTATAGGCTAGCGATCTAATAAGAAAAATAGCCCCCAAAAGGCAACCATTTAAGTTTGTCGTTCTTGTACCTGCATTTTTGTCCTTTGTTCTTCCCTTAGCTATACTCTCCTGTTACCTGCCCCTCCTACCCAGGATTCCCCACGCCGGAGTCTCTGTTCTATAATTACTGTTTCTCCGGTCTTTTTTCCCTTTCCTTACACCATTCAATAGGATTAGAGACTCAGCGTATTCAGAGGTTGTGTAAGTGCTAAATCCGCCTTCCCACCATTAGTCTCTTCTGATTATCTAGCAAGAACTTTGCAGCCCAAACTAATTCACACATAGGAATAAATGGCTGATAATCCATTTTAGGGAATTAACCCTCCAAAGGGCATTTGCAATTTTAGAGTACTATCTAAAACAATGACATTCTCACATGGGAATTGCACTAGGAATTAGCAAATAAGTCAGTAATTAACTATTGTTCCTCCCTGCTTGGCTGGCCATTGTGGAAAGGTAAAAGTTTCCCATTTTGAGGCAAAGAGTTTTCCTAGTGCCTTCAGAGTACCCCGACAATACAGATGAGGACCCGTTCAGACATTGGCATTTCCAGGAGACTGTTAACTCAACCTGACCCAGAATGCCCTTGAAGCCGCTTTCTGAATTATAAATGGAACAACACTTTGCACATCTGTGCCAATGGGGTTAGATCCATTCTTCTAGGGCCTCTTTCACACTGGGACCCTCCCACTGCAATCAGGTCTCCAGCTAATAAGCCACAGGTGTACACCACATGAGCAGATGAAAATGTGATTGTAATAGGTGTGTTGACAGTTCAGTAGCCATAATGCATGCATCCCAAGGTGCACCTGTGCATCTGTCATAGAGCTAGGCACTTAGGGCTCTGGGCCTCCCTCCCCCAATACCTTTGGAGCCATCTGAACAGCTGAGAAGTTACGTCAAGAAGCCAAGAGAAGGGTACTGGGGCAATGGACTCATTAGCTGCCCAAGAGAAGACAGGGCACCCCAGGTGGTAAGGGAATGAATTGTTAAGAGTACTTCTTCTCCCCCCTTCCCCCAGGTGTTATACTAGGAGGAATGTCAAGAGCACAGGTCTCTGGCCCCCAGTGGGATCTGATTACTTAAAACCTTTTCAGTGGCTTTCATGTCATATTTAGGTATTCACTCATTGTATCATGTTGCACCTGTACCATGGTAGAGATCATCCAAGCTTCCATAGAAATCCCTTGACACGCTGAGAAATGATTTCAGTCTTTCTCTAGACTCCAGGAGGGTGGGTTAGGGAAAGGGGGAAAGCTGGCCCAAAGCAAACCATGAAGGACTGGCGATTGCACTCCTGACGACTGCTTCCCTGCCCACAGTAATCCCGAGTACAAGGACACCCCCATGGACATCGCGCAGCTCCCTCACCTGCCAGAGAAAACGTCCGAATCCTCAGAGACCTCCGACTCGGAATCAGACTCTAAAGACACCTCAGGTATTACAGGTATTACTTCTCCTCCATCTTCCGCAGTGTGGATTTGCCTTTGCAAACACCGGAGGGGTGGGGTGGGGGTGGGGGAGTGCAGGGATCATGTTTGACCAGCTAAGCAGCTGGTCCAGGTTGAAATGTCAGCTGTCCTCGGGTTACACAGGAGAGCCTTTCCTAACTGCATGGTTCGGAATTTGAAGGTCGGTTGGAACAGGTACATATTGTGCTTCCTTGGCCCTTCTAGAGTGTAAGAAATGCTTGAAGCCTTTTCAGTGATTGAAAAGCTACACGTGGAGCACCCAAGGGGGGGTTGTGGTAAAGGATTTGTTGCGAATAGGGGTTCATTCAGTGCTTTCAAGGTGAGGGCAAATGTATATACCATCAAAGCAGGACCTTCAAGGCTGGTGGTGGCCACTCCAGGATGACAGCTGACCACTCATTTTGCCAGTGTGAGACTCTCCACAGCCTGTTGATAAGCCAGTCTCCCACATGAGGCTCCTGAAAGACCTTGCTACCCCTATTGCAATCTGCCGCGCCAGAGCTTTGCCTGTCGTTTGTCTTGGTCCAGTCACCACCGCAGAGCACGGTGACAGAGTCAATTCAAAACCCTCTGTTAAAGGGAAAATGGGAGTTGGCCATAGGCAACTCTTTGTAACACTGCAGACTGCTGTGTACAGTGGCATATCACATGACATGGTTGCTGAGACTCTCATACACACACACAGAGGCTTCAAAAAGTTCATGGAAAATTAAAAATAATTGAAATCTATGAACTTTTAAGAGTCCTTTTATGTGTGTTGTATATGTATATTACCGTATATACTCGTGTATAAGCTGAGTTTTGAAGCACATTTTTAATAGTTTTTGTGGTAAAATTAGGTGCCTCGGCGGATATTTGGGTCGGCTTATACTCAAGTATATAGGTACATAAATAAAAACATTCACAGAGAGATTGGTATTATTCTAGGAAACAGGAGGAACACTACTCTACCTGCAAAGCCAGCTCTAGCTTCTTTACATAAGTGGGTACCAGGCCGAGCTCCAATGAGCCTCTGACTTAGCTCAGAATATCCACATTCTCCCGGAACCCAAGAGCAAGGGCCACAGATGTGTTTGAATGTCCAAGTAGGGGACTTGCTGTTCATTCTTTTTGGAGTCTCCGCAGCGCAAACCCATGCTTTCCCATGGCTAACTGTTTTGGGGAAATAGACTTTCTCCATAGCTCTTTGGCACATATAAGGAGAGCCCTTATTTTCCCTCCAGCCCCTGCCACGCCCGGCTTCCACAGATACACATACAGCAGGGGCACAGGACTTAATGGAATTCTACAACTGTAAGAAAGTCCTAACACTCTTCTAACTCCACCCCTTATGCTATCGCGGGCAATGTAAGGACTGGAGTCATTACAAGATTTGCCCAAGGTCTTCTCCAGCCTGCTGTACCAGTCAGGCAATCAGCAGCGCCCCTAGCGGCTGAGCTACGTACTCTCCCTAAAATGAAGCAGAGAGCTGGGGTTCCCCAACACCCATCGTGAGGGCTCCAGTGCTCCAAGGTTGTCAGCGCAGGGCCCTCTACTGCAGACACCACTTCAAAGAGGTGGCAGGCATCAAGACTGTACAGAGAGGATCTTAACTGGTGTTGTGCCCTTTAAATGCCACTTGGTTGGGAGTTCTTTCCTACAGACGGTCTCCACCTCTGTGACAGTGGGCAGAACGAAGAACAACTCCCTGTCCCCGTTGAGGGGAAGCAGGGAGCGGCAGAAGGCGTATCATAAAACAACTGATGAAAAGGGTTGAGAGAAATTATCAGGACAGAGAAATTGGGAGTATGGTTTTCGGTAGGGAACAAATGCCGAGAAAGAGGGTGTGCGGCAGCAGGTTTCTGCCCTTGTGCCAGGTCAGTGACTGACTACCTGAGTGTTTTTATAGGACCTGGGGGTCTTGTGAACGTGCAGATTCTGATACAGCCCGTCTGAGTGGGGCCAATATTCGAAAATTCTGCGTGTCTAACGAGCGCCCTGGTGATGCTCCGGCATTTGGAACAGGGAAGGCCCTCTGGGTGGGGCGATGGGTAGCCTCCCCGAGTTAACCTAGGTCCTCCACAGAGAGACAGCCAAGAGTTGAAGTTATCAGAAAGTGGTGGCGCAGCTCGGGATCAAGACAAGACACCTACCCCACGCCCACCTCCACCCCGTGGGTGTTGCCCCTGCTAATGTCCTGTCTCCTCTCCCCTTTTGCCGCCCGTGGGCCCGCGCAGAGGACAACGAGAACTCCAAGTCCGACGAAAAGGGGAACCAGTCCGAGAACAGCGAGGACCCGGAGCCGGACCGGAAGAAGTCGGGCAGCGCGTGCGACAACGACATGAACTGCCGCGACGACGGCCACAGCTCCAGCAACCCCGACAGCCGCGACAGCGACGACAGCTTCGAGCACTCGGACTTGGAGAGCCCCAAGGCGGGCGCCGACGGCTTCGGCGCGCTGGGGCCCATGCGCATCAAGGCGGAGCGCTCGGTGGAGAGCGAGTCGGACCTGCGGCTGCAGCCCTGCGACTCGCTCACGTCGGACAGCGCCAAGGACTCGGACGGCGCGGGCGAGGCGGGCGCGCACGCCGCGGGCAAGCTCCAGAAGCGCAAGAGGCGGCGGAAACGGCAGAAGGGCGGCAGCGCCAGCCGCCGCCGCCTGTCCAGCGCGTCGAGCCCCGGCGGCCTGGACGCCGCGGGCCTGGTGGAGCCCCCGCGGCTGCTGGCGTCGCCCAACAGTGCCTCGGTGCTCAAGATCAAGACGGAGATCGCCGAGCCCATCAACTTCGACAACGACAGCAGCATCTGGAACTACCCGCCCAACCGGGAGATCTCCAGGAACGAGTCTCCCTACAGCATGACCAAGCCCCCCAGCGCCGAGCACTTCCCGTCCCCGCAGGGTAGCGGGGGTGGCGGTGGCGGTGGCGGTAGCAGTAGTGGCAGTGGTGGCAGCGGAGGAGGAGGAGGAGGGCTGCACGTGGCCATCCCTGACTCGGTCCTCACCCCGCCGGGTGCCGATGGCGCCGCTGCCGCCCGCAAGACACAGTTCAGCGCCTCGGCCA
>NW_022103915.1:73060550-73063369 GCF_000313985.2 Echinops telfairi | reverse complement strand
AAGCCCTTTTTAAAAGGGCTTTTGGAAAACTCAATCAAACTGATTTGAGGAGCAGTTTAGGTACATATTGCCTTTTGTTGAGCTTTTTTTTTTTTTTTTCTCAGTCTAACTGAGGCTAATTTTGCAACTTCAATAACGCTTGAGTCAAAGAAGGGAAACTATTGAGCATTTTTTGGTTTTGTTGAGTTTTTGTTTGTTTCATTTCTTGCTTGGAAAAAAAAAAGGAAAGGTGTTTCGGGGGACTGAACTGATTTGATGGAATATTGGTTCCGTTTGGGTCTCTTCTTTCTAGGTTGAAACCAATACGTTTTAAAACTAAAGAATGGGTTAATAAGCTTCAAGTAGAAAACTGCAACAGAAAACTGCACATTAAGTAAAAGAAAAAAAAAGAGAAAAAGAAAAAGAAAAAAATATCCTATTTTGTCTTTGTTGCCAGAAATCAGTGTAGTGTCAAACACTCCAAATGACTGTCAAGTATAAATTCTTCTTCCACTCCATTTTTGGCAGCTGTTTGTTACAGCATCTAATAACAGATGTGAGAACTGTAATGTGTACCCTGTGTACGTGTCCTTGGCTGTCAGTCCATTGCCGTTTCAATGTGTGTTTCTATATGCAGTATATACTAAGCTAACGTAGTTGTTCGTCCTTCGTCTTCTCTGTGCTCTATCTCTAGTCCGGAGTGGTACAGTCCCATTCCCGCAGTCCTAGTGAACCAGTGATTCTTGGGGGTTAGTGGTTTTTGTATGGTGGCCTTCCTCTGTAATGTCACCCTATGCTGCTTCTACTGTCTGTGAACCTTCCGTTTTTCCTTTCAAAAGCTCCTGCTGTTGCTTTGCTGATGTATATTCTCCCTGCCTCTCCCTTTTTATCTCCTTCCCAAGTCTTCCCTGCCCTCCTCTGCCTCCCCTACCCTGCCTCCCCACAAAGCGATTTCATTCTCAGAGATAAAAAGACTCTTAACTAGCTCAAGGTTAATGGAGCCATTTTTTTTCCCCACAACGGAATTCTGGGTATGACTCTCTCTTCTGGAGCGCAACACAAAGCACGGAAGACTAATGCTCAGATCTGTTCAATGAACCGATGCCATAGAGCCTCAGCTGTTAACATTCCCAGAGTCCCTTGTGCTCGACCTATAAGCAGTGGGTGCTTTTCTTTGGTTTCCTTCCGGGTTGGCTGATGGAGCAATATGTAAAGCAATTACTAGTGAAACAGAAAACTATCTCAAAGGTCAACCACCATTTTTTTTAAAAAAAGAATAAAAGGGGAGGGGGGAATGGAATATAGAATTGTCATATATTTGTTTATGCGTGCAATGCTAAATATAGTAACTTGGCTGTCCTTTGAATATCACTGTGTGGGGTGGGTTCTCCAGGACCTCTGAATTCCGCGAGTTGGGCCCAAACCATGAGGGACTCGTAACATACGCCACAAATCGGAATAGTGCGCTTTCTGGAAGGCGTCCTGTAGGCTTAGAAGGCGGAGAAGACTGATCGGGAAATTTAAAGATCAATTTTGGAAGCTCTACTCTAGCTATCGAACAATCAAAGGAATGCACCTATCAGCTACTAGGAACAGCTAGACAGCTGTTTGTGTTTGATTTTGTTTTCCTTCCTTCCTTTCTTTCTTTTCTAAATGTTTCCGTGTTGTGTCGAAATGATTTCTGGTGATTTAAACTAACAGATAATCACAGCTGCTGTCTCAATCCATAGTGTTTAAAATTACAAAATGAAAAAACATCCATTACCTGTGAAGACTGTGTCTGTGTTTTTAACTATTTCTTGTACAAATATATGAAAACTTTTATGAGGAGACTGGTGCCAAGTAGCTGAAGAAGGGGGAAAGGGATATTCTGTTCGTAAAAAATCTTAGCAGTGTTACCAACTCTACAGCATATAAAAAAAATTAAAATGTTACAAAGCGACAGCTATGGTACATTTGTTTTGTGTGAAGCTAACCGGACCTAACTTCCTGAGTGCCTGGCTTATTTTGAAACATTTCTTTTCATTGACCATTGATAATGCTGCAAATCAGAAAATGTACATACTTCATTTACAACAGGGTTCTTTTTATACTTTTGTAGATCCTCATACATGTCACATACATGGTTGTCTTTATGTAACTTAATTTTTCATCCGCAGGTGCCATTTTCATAATAAACTTCTCTTGGATTTGTTACTATCTGGCATCATTTCTTTTACATGTAACCATCCTGAACTAATGAATGCTGGTAGTATTTGTTTAAGCAGGTACCTTGGTCATGATCCTTTATTGAAAAAAAAAAAGTTTTAAAAAATGTATCCATATATTTTTGCCAGTTTAAAAAAACAAATACGTAGTATGTGTACCGATGAGGCTGACAAGGCACAGATAAAGATGCTAATCCAAATACTACACCAAACTTGCAACCATCCTAAATTTTCAGCTACCCCAACTCATTGTCATACTGAGCATCCTTATGCACATTATCAGAGCGGAGCAGTGGGCCTGCCCCATTAACCACTATGAGACGTGTGCATTTTTTCTTGATTAATGCACAGTAAGTGATGACAGTTTTCACCCATTAATCATTTAAAATGCACTCAATATTTTCATTTATTGCAACCTATTACTGTAACTCTTCCATTGCTTATATTTTCTCTTTATACTAAATATGTATTTTCTTTCTTCGGGCAAGCAGAGTAAGTCATGGTTGTGCTGTGTGATGGTTAGGTCACCTTTTAAGCCCGTCCCATCTCAAGGCGGGTCTGCTGGCTAGCACATAAAGATGAGTTTCAGTTGCCGGCTCAAAGGTAAGGATGCACGTTAAGTCTGTACCCCTG
>NW_022103915.1:73057605-73059812 GCF_000313985.2 Echinops telfairi | reverse complement strand
GTTGAGAAGGGGAAGTTGGCACGGCGAAAGGTGAACGGAAACCTCCACAGCATTTGGAGCTTCGCCAGTGGAAGTGGTGGCAATCCTGGACACTTACCCAAGCTCAGGCTTCTCTTCGCATCAAAGTCCCTATCTTTGATTCATCCCCTTCAATGTTAAAATACATCACTACTGAAATACGTAACGTTTGGGGGGAGAGAGCTCTGTGTGCAGGGCCCCTGACAAAGCAGGAAGCCCTGCCATGGCCACGGCCCCGGGCTGGCAGCCAAGCCAGGGCCTCGAGCTCCCCGAGGTACAGGGCCACTCTTATGCCAGGATGCCAGCCGTTCAACTTGTTAGGGCTCCAGTTTGCGGGTGACGAACAGAACAGGGTTCAGTGACCCCAGTTCTCTGCGCTTCCAACCTTTTCCTTCCCGGTTGATACTGATACGTGTTTATTTGGCAATGAGGGGGGAAGAATGGGTTTTTCAATAAGATCAGCAAGCAGCCAAGCCTTCCCTGAAGCAGGAAGCAACTGGTTTTTGCCCGTATGGACCACGGTCCTTCCCCCCCTCCCCTCTTCTTAGACAAAGCCTTCTTACTTGGAACATATATAAAACTATTGAAATCAACTAGGCTTACATGTTGCCTCAGAAGTAAGACAGAGATAATGCACATTATCAAGATCAGAAGGACATCTGTTTGAGCCAAGATTATTATCATCCTGGATTTTATCCAAAAAAAAAAAAACCCAATTTTTTTTTAAAGGGGAGAGAGAGTGAAGAACTTGGAGGAGGCAAGCAATACCTTTGCCAATACTTTACATCATGTAGTGAAAAAAGACAAATGTTACGGGTCGTGATCATAATTCTGAAAGAATGCTGACAGCTAGCAGATGTAAGAACCCCCTGGGATGCCAAGGTAAGTGAACGCAAGTCAGCTGCCTCCTGCTCTCCTAGGAAACTGTATTAATCCAGGTAGACTAGAGAAACAAATCCAGAGACATGCATGTATGTAAGAGAGAGCTTTAGCTCAAAGACCAATTGTATATTGAGAAAACATCCCAGCCCAGTCCAGATCAAGTCCATAAGTTCGATACTAGGCCATATGTCCAATATTAGTCCATAAATTCTTCCTCAGACTTAACGCAGCACAATCAATGATGCCGCATGCAAGATCACAGGTCAGTGGGTGAAAAGTCATGTGGATCCTGTGGCAGTGGAAGCATCTTCAGGGCTCTTGCTGCCATCAGCGAGGCTCCGTGTGGCTTGTCAACAGGAAGGTGAAGCAGAGAGAGAGCGTGGGTACGGCCTCCAGTGAGCAATTCATCTCGCTTGTGCCTCCAAACGAGATCATCAAGCTGTGACCTGATTGATAGACCAAACTCCACCCCTTCACTCTTAATACCTGGAAGTTGACAGGAAATGGTGTAGCTACCACAGAAACCATGATAGAGAAGCAAGAGCTGTCTTGGTGAATTCCATGGGCATTGATTATGGTTCCGTCATGTTCATGTGCCCTCATATTGCCTGTGGCCATTTACGTTAGGTGACATGAAGTTTATTTCAACTCATGTGATGGCGCAGAGCACCTTTAGAAGATACTGAGCTGAAATCGTATCTCTGGAGTTAAGTGAACTAAACAGAGAGCCTCTTCCGTCTAGGCACCCGTCAAATACACGAAGATGGATGCCAAAGCCTCGATCAATCTCTAGCACAACTGTCTGTTGTTCTTCCCATTGTTCCTCCAACAAACATTGTGGCAGAACCCTTCATCACCTTAGTCATGTTTATCTAGGTATTGGTCAAGGCCCCAAGTCAAGTTTGGCACCTTCCATGCATCGCAGAGTCCTAGGTTGACCTGGTGCCTGCATGCAGGCATAAACGTCCTTGTAATTTAAACAGCTTGTGTTTGTGGTTACTTTTCAGCAGTCCACATTTGATGCATTGAGCCCGCATCTCAAGTCAGCCAGAACCCTAGTCTTTTCTCAAACTCTCATAAGGCAGGTCTCTCACCTCCTATGTGCACACGAACCCAAACCAAACCCACTGCCATTGAGTCAACCTGATTCTTTAAGTCCCGACATAGAGTTTCAAAGACTGTAAATCTTTACTAGAGCAGGCAGCCTCATCGTTCTTCCAAAGAGCGGTTGGTGGGTTTGAGTAGCCAACCTTGTGGCTAGCAGCCCAATGCCTAACCTGCAGAACAAAAAGTGATTGTTTGTGTGT
>NW_022103915.1:73049129-73057505 GCF_000313985.2 Echinops telfairi | reverse complement strand
TGTGTGTATATATATAGTCCTCATAATGTTGGCATAGCTTCGGGTTCATGAGACAAGGAAAGTGAGCAAGGGTTTACGCCCCCTCTGAAAATAATTTTCTCATTTTCATTATGCCTTAAATGATGGCACAGTGGGATAAACAGTGGGGCTCAAGGTCAAATCCACCCACAGTTCAAATCCACTAGCCGGTCCTTGAGAGAATTATGAGGCCACTTGCTCCTGGTAAAGATTTAAAGTCACTGCTTTGGGTGCCAGTGAGTCGGTTCCGACCCATGTCCCCACTCTGGATCCCATTTGTTATCGCTACTGAGTCCATCCATCTCTTGGAGGGACTTCCTCTTTCTCAAAGCCCCTCCACTTTAACCAAGCACGATGGCCTGCTCCAGCGACTGGTCTCTCTGGACAACATGTCCAAAGTCTGTAAAATGAAGTCTCTCCATCCTCACCTCTAAGGAGCACTCTGGCCAAACTTCTTCCAAGACAGATTGGTTTGTCCTTTTAGCAATTCATAGTACTTGAAATATTCTTCTCCAGCACCTGGATTCTGTGTGTCGTGAGCTCTTTTCTGTACCAGTGTACATGCTCCTGTCTAGCCTAAAGTAAAAGGCAAGACTGGGATCATAATAGTTGGGCGGGGGGGATGCGGTTGAAGAAGCCTCAAGGAACCGGAGGAATATTATGTGTTTTATCAGTGCTATACTGCACCCTGGTTGACTCATCCTTCCTTGTGACCCTTCTGTGAGAGGATGTCCCATTGTCTACAGATGGGTTTTGGGGTCTCTGCTTGAAAACCCCTCATTCTCATCAATATGTGTTTTTTTATTTATTTTTTTGTTTGTTTTGATTCTTCTGATCCTGACAGCACCTCGTGATCACACAGGCTGGTGTGCTTCTTCCATGTGGCCTGTTGCATCTCTGCGAGATGGCTGATTGTTTACCTTCAAACCTCTAAGGCCCCAAACGCTATACCTTTTCATAGCCAGACACCATCAGCTTTCTTCTCCACATTGGCTTGTGCACCCATTTTGTCTTCAGTGCTCGTGCCAGGAGGGTGACCATCACAGAATGCCAGGCTGTTTGAACAAAATGTTCTTGTGTTGAGGGAGGGCTTGAGCAGAGGCCCAAAGTCCATCCACTACCTCAATGTATTGCCATATAAATATACGTACATAGGCCAATACATCTATTTTTAGAAATTAATATTTTACATATGTACACACCTATGTTTATACCTCTATCCATCACTTTGCTTCCTAGATATTTCCTGTGTTTCCTATAACCTTCCTTGTCCCAACATCAAGCTCACCCTTCTTCTGCCTCTTTGTAATTCCTCTCAGCTAGATTGCTGTTGCTCCAACACCCCAGGATTGCTATGTGCTCCTCATGGTTGATTTTGATTCCTTGTTGATCCCCTGTATATGGTATTGTTTTCTCAACGCTCCCTTCCTCCACCTCCTCCTTCCACCAAGTTCCTCCAGAACTGCCAGTCTGGTTACTTTCTCCTCAGGCTTGCTTCCCATGCCTCTCTTATATATACATACATATACAAAAGAGTAAATGAAAAGAGAAAATATATAATAACTAACCAAAAAAAGCCCAAAAAAGCATACATAATTCCAGGTCTGTCTGCTGACCTTTATGACTATCACCCCACCAGTCATTGGGGGTTCAGGGAACTGCCCCTCTGTGTTAGGCAAGGTTCTCTAGAGAAACAAAACCAGGACACTTATGATTATATCTATAGAAGAGGATAGGTTTATACAATAAGCTGCAATATAACAGCTAATTAGTCCATCCAGTACAGAGGGTTCAGTTCAACTCCCTAACCTAGAACAGTTAAAATACTGGAAGTCCTTCAACTCAGGGGTCCAAGGTCAAGGAAGCAGACAACAGAGTCTTCCCTCAGGCAAGGCAAGCAGAGTCTGCCCACAGGCAGCAGACAGCAGAGTAGGTCACCAACAGTCAGTAGCTCAAGAGTTTAGCTAAGTAGGCCCAGATGGGATATCGAACTCAAGCAATGCAAGGCAATAGGATCCACCAGCCTTAACATCAAGCGATGTATGTATCAGCAGTGTGGCAAACCAGGTCGCGAAGGAGCCTCAAGCTCTAGCAACACAATCCATGTGTTGGCTTGGCCCACAGGTAGTGTAGCTCACAGGTTGAGACAAAGAACTAGCTAAAGCAGCAGCATGGCTGCTCCAATCACCAGAGAGGAAGAGAGAGGGGGGTGGGCCTTGCAGAACCATTTATTTCTTTGGCCTCTAATCAAACTGTAACCTGATTAATTCCATATGATCCTATTGACCAGGTTGGCACAATAAACCTAACTATCACACCCTTTGAGCCGGAAGTCTATTTTGGGGGCTCCTCAGGGGCTTTGTGGCTTGGCTTGGCTTCCGTTGCTGACCTGTTATGTTCCCTTCTTGGTTTGCCCCTCTGCAGGGGGTTCAGACTGAACTCACTCCCCACTGTGTGTCCCCAGTATCATCCTCTGTCACGGGTATGCTCCAGCAAGGGGACATCATGTCTTGAGCTGTTGTCAGCCCTACAGTCCTCTGTGCCTTAGCAGCTCCATGCAGGGACATCATCCTCAGGGCTTAGTTTGCCGATATGGGGGTCTAGACCCTCACCCACCTTTTCCTTCTTGATTTGCTTCTACATGGGCATGACAGGCTGTCCCCTCTCCCCAACCTGTAGGTTTAGTGCTGTCTTCTGTAGCGCGTACTTCTAGGGACAGGGTCAGTTTGGCTATGATTGGGGCTGATCTTGTAGTCCACTCTTGACTCCTGTCTTCTCAAGCTGCCCTCTGAAGATTACTATTCAGCGACTTGATGTCGTCAATTCTTCCAGGTGACTTGGTTACTCTACAATCAAGAGCCAGTTGTAAGTGTCTTCTGAAGTCTACTTTGATCTTTTCTTTCTTTCCTCTGTTTTGAACAGTCTTTTGCTCTCTTCGTGTGTTATCTTCCTGATGTCATCTCATAGCTTGTCAGGTCTTCTCTCCTTAGTGCTCAGGGAAGCAAATCTGTTCTTGAAATGCTCTCAAAATTCAGGTGGGGTAGGTTCAAAGTCCTATTTTGGCTCTCACGGACTTGTTTTAATTTCCTTTACCTTCTACCTGAAGTTACATATGAGTAGTTAATGATCTGCTCCAGTCAGCCTCGGCCTGGTTTTTGCTACTGATATTGAGCTTCTCCATTGTCTCTTCCTACAGATATAGTCAATTTTATTTCTGTCTTCCACCTAGAGTAGCCCACGTTACAGCGACCATTTGTGTTGCTGAAAAAAAGTATTTGAGATGCAGTTGCATGATCTTGAACAATGATATCATGTAGCTCTGTTTCTATCACCACGCCATAGTTACCCACTGTTCCTTCCTCTTTGTTTTTAACTTTTGCATTCCAATCAGCAATAATCATCAATTCATCTTGATTGCATGTTTGATCAATTTCAGCTAAAGATGTTGATAGAATCCTTTAATTTCTTCATCAATCACTAGCTTTGGTGGATGATGCATAAATTTGAATAATTTTGATTGGTTTTTCTTTCATTTGGATAGATATAATCCTATCATAGACAGCATTGCACTTCAAGGTAGATCTTGACATGTCCTTGTTGACGATGAATGCAGCGCCATTCCTCTTGATTATTTTATTCCCAGTACAGTGATCTATTTGGTTTTGTTTCAAAATGGCCAATCCTAGTCTATTTCAGTTCACTAAGGCCTAGAATGTTGACATGCATGTGTCCCATTTCATTTTTGACAACTGCCAATTTTCTTAGATTCATACTGCGCACATTCCAAGTTCTGGTGATTCACTAATGTTTGAAGTGGTTTGCTCTCATTTGGGGTTGTACCCCATCAGCAGCTGAAGGTCCCAAAGGCCTTACTCCAGCAGACTTTCCTGCACCCACGTCCTTACCGTGAGCTCAACATTGAGAAGGCAGCTCTTCTTCCTCAGTCATATTTTGGACGCCTTCCAACCTGAGGGGTTCATCTTCTGGCACAACCTCTGACAATGCTCTACTTCTTTTTGTGAGCTTTTCAGTATCTGACCATGTTTCAAATCCAGCCATAAGGTATTCTGTGGCTACTTCCTGAGAATTGGACAACCTATTCTTTCTCTTATGCCTCTGCACAGTCAATAATAAAACACAAATAAACTCCTTTCTGCTATTCTCTACTTTTAGCAAAGAATTGCCACCATCTCTGGTGCCTCTGGTCATCTTGGCCTCCACCACTTCAGACAGCTCCAGGATGCGCTCTTCCCATGGTCCTGGGGTCTCTCCGTGTCTGAAATGGCTCTTACACAGAGAGGAATGGCTCTGATGGAGGTGGAGTTTGGGGCATTAGCAGACCGTACCCTAAGGAAACAGAGGAGTGTGACTTGGTCCACACCCTCTACTAAAGCCAGGTCTTCACCCACCCTCGCCCTATCTATTAGTGTAGCAGAGAGCATGCTCCAAAATGGAATTACAGCCACAAGTATAGGGTCCAGAATTGTGCCACATAAGGAACTGTGGTTAGAAGCACCGTATTCACCGACTATCTCAAAAACAAAGTACTGACCCGTGTCTGAAAACACAGCGATCAGCGGACTGGACCATTGTGGTCCGCAGGGCTTTTGTTGGCCGATATTCTGAAACACATTACCAGGCTCTTCTTCCCAGCTGTCTTCGTGGGAAAACTCCACTTAAAATCTGTCCAGCATCATTGCAACAGGCAAGCTGCCCCTGACAGATAAGTGGTGGCCTCACAGGAGCCACCTGTGCAAACAAATTCGCTGGGAAACAAATTCAGGGCTTTTACATGGAAGGGAAGTACTCTACTGCAGGACCACCAGCAACCACAAAAATAATAAATACACCTTTTTAAAAGCTACTTTAAGGGGAGGGGGAAGGAGCAGAGGGTTAAAAGGTGGCTCTTCCTTGTACTGAAGTAGTTCTCAGATTTATAGCGGAAGTGTCAGAAACAGGATGTAATATCCATATGACCCCCCCCCACCCCCGCCTCCAAGAAAAACCATTATACCCTTGATAAATTATTGACTTTAGAGTTTTATCAGTGTCATGAATAATCACAAACTTGGGAGTCTCAGGCCACAGTTCATAAACAAATAATTATATCACAATGATAATTTTTCAGGAATTACAACATCAATCATGGCCATGTTATTATCAAGTACGTTTTCTGGTTGCCTCTATTCATCAAAGCCTCCTCCCTCTCTCTACCCTTCTGCACCACACAATCAAAGCTCACCACCAGATTGCCTCTTATTTCCACATCACTCAAAGCAGGACAGAACAGGCACACATGAAACAGGCCAACTCAGCATTTATGAAAGATGAGTTTTCATTAAGACAGTTCAGATTAAACACATTGAGCAAGATGGAGGGGGGTGGGGGGAAAGGCAATTAATTACTCCAGACTCCCCCAAAGAAACAGTCTTTGAGAAGATCTCATTCAGAAGATTAAAAAAAAAAAAAAAAGCCAGAAGGTTCATTCCATTCCAGGCAATACTAATAACGGAAGAAAAAAAAAAAAGGAGTTAGTCTCATAAAGCCAAGGAAATAACAACCATACAGCAATGTGCTTTTTAAAAAAATAATAAACACAATACCTACATAAATCTTGGACTTGGTTTCATAGCTCACACCTTTGTTCTATAGCTCACAACAATAGAGCTTTCCAGAAGGCTTGAGCCTTACTTATGTCCATCCCTCTACTATGACTATAATAGAAAGCAGGAGACCTGTTGGGCTGTTAGGTAAATATTGGTCTGCTGACCCAGGGCTGATAGTTCAAGCCAACCAGCCACTCTGAGGGCTAATCTTCAAGCTATCTACTCCTGTAGAGATTTTCAGGTTGGCATTGCTATGAGTTAGAATCTACTTGATGGTAGCAGGTTTGGTTGGGGGTTTTTTGTTTGTTGTTTTTTTTATAATAGATAATACTTTAAAAAAAATACCTTAGAAACTACCCTTAGTCAAGCTACTTTAGTTAAGGGCACAGGCCTACTCCGTCAAGTCCAAAGCAAAATAAATGACCAGCAAAGCAATATCAAGGATTCTCTAAGATAAAAGATTGGGCTATAGGATGAGGTCATTTGTAATGCAGTGGTACTTAAATCCCTGTGCAAGTGAATCCTTTCATTGCCTCCATTTCCCGATTGGCAAGCTATGCAGGCAGAGTGGTGAGAGAGACAGAGACAGACACAGAGACACAGAGAGAATGTAAACTCCTGGAAGGAGGCTCGAGATCCAACCATCTGGGATATTCCCACCCTTGGTGATTCTACTGTGAGACACAGGGTCATTCAGATTCTGGGTCAATAGCAGCGGGTTTGGTTTTTTGGTTTGTGATCCGATATCATCTCACTCTTAAGGAAGCTCCTTGAGTTATTATGGCCTGAGCTGAAATCAGATTCTCTCCTCCTTGGTATTAAACTGTGTCCAAGAGGAGGCAGGGCAAGGGCTGCACAAAGATCCAGGGTGGGCAGGGGAGAGCTGGGCCCTGCCTGATCAGCCCCTCCATGCCACCACCCAGCCAATGGCCAGGCCGCTCAAGGTGCCAAACATGCTGTTACCACTAGATTTTAAGCACTAGCTTCCCTTTCTACTTCCTCTTAGTTCCAATCTTCCTGTTTCTGGAATGTACCTAAACATTTAAAAGCCACCCTGCCGTGAGGTAGTCCTTCTAAATGTCTAATGTCACTAAAAGAAGGGTGTGTTAGTCTGGGTTGACTAGAGAAACAAATTCATTGACACTCATATGTTTAAGAGAGGGCTTTATATAAAAGAGCAATTGTATATTGAGAAAACATCCCAGCCCAGTCCAGATCAAGTCCATAAATCCAATATTAACCCATATGTCCAGTACTAGTCCATAAATTTCCTCCTTAGACTCACACAGCACATGCAATGATGGCGAATGCAGCAAGGTCATAGGCAGGTGGGTGAAAAGTCTTATGGACCAATGGTGGCGGAAGCATCTCCAGGGCTCTGGCTGCCGTCAGTGGGGCTCCATGTGGCTTGTCAACAGGAAGGTGAAACGGAGTGTGTCCCGCCTCCAGGTAGGAAGAGAGGAAGTTCCCAGAATCCTCATGAGAAGGCCACGCCCACAAGCAGACATCAGGCTGTGACCTGATTGATAGATTAGACCCCACTCCTTCATTCTTTTTTAAGTAGTTGAATGCTTTAATACCTGTAACACCAACACTCCTTTTCAGTGCTTGTACTGCTCCCTTTTTTTAAAAGATCATTTTATTTGGGACTTTTACAGCTCTTATAACAATCCATACATCAATTGTATCAAGTATATTTGTCCATATGTTGTCATCATTATTTTCTAAACATTTACTTTCTTTTGAGCCTTTGATATCAGCTCTTTTCCCCCCTCCCTCCCCACCTCATGACCCCTTGATAAATTATAAATTAATATTATTTTCAAATCTTACACGGACCACTGTCTCCCTTCACTCTTAATATCCTCAAGTTGACACGAGATTATGTAACTACACAAAGGGGAAGTGGCATGAGAGGGTAGATGGCAGTCATACACAACGCCTAGTCTGTAAGGGTGTAGGCGTCTACAGGACTCCTGAAAGACTCTTCTGAGAACCTATCATTACCTTCAGAGGCTAGCCACGCCTCTCTCTGCTCCCTTCTTTGCCCAAACACAAAAACCTACTTCTGGGGAGTGTCTGCCCCCACCCCCCAGGCCCAGCCCGGACCCACTGTGCTGTGTTAGGCTGGCTTTTTCCCTGCCTCCACCTGAACAACTCCTCTGGAAGTCAGTTTCACTTTCCTCCTGGGGGGGCAACTTGACCCCTCTTGGCTACCCACCTTCTCCTTTCTTTGCACTACACCAGGCTCAAAAGTTGGGAAATCAACCTTTTCCAGAAAACTAGGAAGGACATGACAAAATTCTTAAAATTTAAATTTTTGATCACATTACATTAGCTGAAAAGTGCACATAAAACAACAGCTTTACCCTCCTACTTAATTCCATATTCCTGCGTGGACCTGCTAAGTACAATGGCATTGTTAGCGGATGGAGGCTGTATCCTCTACCCCTACACTCTCAGAGCGAGTGATACCAAAATGACGCATAATAGTAGTAGCGGATTCTCGGGGTCAAGTGGCATAGCACTCTGCCTTGTGCCCAGAGCAAAGCAGGCCAGGGCAGCTCTGCTCATCAAGGTGAGGGGCACCGTCAGCCAGCCCCACCACAAGGTGGCATCAACACTAGTGACTCCA
This sequence comes from Echinops telfairi, assembly GCF_000313985.2. Lineage (NCBI taxonomy): Eukaryota > Metazoa > Chordata > Mammalia > Afrosoricida > Tenrecidae > Echinops > Echinops telfairi. The sequence continues at coordinate 73,049,246 of NW_022103915.1, read as the reverse complement.
CTAGCTAAGCACTCTGAGCGGTACTTGCATCAGCCACTGCCCGGCCCCTCCCTGGTGGGCACTGCTCTCCAGGGGACATGCAGGCAGTGCCGAGACAGGGAGCAGAACAAGGGCCAC
>NW_022103915.1:73046924-73048428 GCF_000313985.2 Echinops telfairi | reverse complement strand
AAGGCTCCGAACGCGCTTCCTGAAACCCCAGCGCTTCCTTGCCGCCTGCCAGCTTTCCCCCTTCCTAGTCATGCCATTGCCCAGAGAGGAGAAACGGCCATTTCTCTCTGGTGATGGTTTTGCGTAAATAAATACTATGTGTATTTCTTGATTTTTGTAATAAATATAAGCCTTACAGCTTTGTCTAAGCCTAATCTGAAGTTTGGCTTCATTTCTGACAAGGTTAGTCACTTAATTTAGTGAGCATCTACTTAACTCTGCACCAGACCAGGGATAGAACTATGAAAATAGAAAGATGAAGAGCCCTGTCTTTAGGTTGACTTAGAATTGTCAAAGTTATTCATTGCAACCGTTTGACGAGTGACAGAGAGCGACTGACTGTCCAGGAGCATGGGGAGATGCCATCGTAACTCAGGCTAGGAAGGTGAAGGAGGGCCTTGGGAAGTGTGTCAGACCGGGTTGACTGGAGAAACAAATCCAGAGACACGCGTATATGTGTAAGAAAGAATTTTCTATCAAGAAGTAATTATGCATCAATACAATATCCGGCCCAGTCTAGATCAAGTCTCTAAGTTCGATATTAGCCCATATGTCCAATATTAGCCCATGAATCCCTCTTCAGACTCACACAACACATGCAATGATGCCAAATGTAGGAAGATCACAGGCCGGTGGGAACAAAGTCCAGTGGGTGCAGTGATGGTGGAAGCATCTTCAGGGCTTTGGATGCCATCAGCTTGGCTCCATGTGGCTTGTCAGCATGAAGGTGAGGCAGAGAGAGTGTGTGTGTGTGTGTGTGTGTGTTCCCCGTCCAGGGAGGAAGAGAGGAAGTCCCAGAACCCTCATGAGAAGGCCAACCCACAAGGAGGGACCACCAGGCTGTGACCTGATTGACAGGCTAGACTCCACCCTTCATTCTTATTTATCAAGTTGACATGAAATTGTGTAACTCTCACAAGAAGGTAAGTGGGAGTTGGGAGCAAGAGAAAGAATGGTTCACAGAAGGCACAGGCTAAGACAAGGAGGCAGAAACGAGCTTGTAAAGAGTTAAATATGTTGGTGTGATGCATAGAGGTGGGGAAAGGTCAGTTCACAAGTTCAAGAATTCAGTTAAGGCTCGACTAGCCAAGCCCTGCACCTCAGTGCATTCTCCCAACAGAAAGGGCACCATGTTCTTAATCAAGACACCTCTATTCTCCAAGCCCTCTCTCTGTATCCCCTGGACCATACTTCCCCAAAAACAAAACAAACGTCACTGCCAGAAGCCCATTCAGATCATCAGACAAAGCAATGAGATGGAAGGGACCTTTCCTGATGCTGAGGGGCCTAGAGGGCAGCCCAGGGGCAATGCGCATCAGAGAAGCGACAAGATCCAGTTTCGGAAGCAAAGGATACTCTGTCAGCACTTTGAACGGTGGCCCAGATGAAGAAGGGCAGCTTGCGAAGTGGGCGCCATCGTGCCCGTGTGATAAAGGGTGAGAACACCGGGGCCCCGAGGGAAGCA
>NW_022103915.1:73044260-73045951 GCF_000313985.2 Echinops telfairi | reverse complement strand
CTAGCACAGGAGACATCAGCCTTTAGACAGCAGAAGGAGCCTCGAGTTACAGGTACTGTTGCTCAGGGGCCAGGTGGTGGGGAGGGGATAAGAGGGGAGAAATAGGAAGCATCACAAAGTATAACAAAGGGGTTAGAACCCATGAAGGACACAAAGCCAACCAAAAGCTCACAGGTGTTCAAGGGAAAACGCATCAGAGATACCAATAAAGGAATTCGTTTTGACATCGTCAGCATCCCCCATGCCAGAGAACGGAGTAAGGACGGAAGTGCCAAATGAATGTGGAGAACAGACACATGATACGATGACAGCTTTGTTCCCCCAGAAATTTGGCAATAAATACAGCCTTCTATTTGCCTCTGATCGATAGGAGCTTTCTTTGAAAACCTATAGGCCCATCATCACTTGTATAAAACGGATGCTGAACAAAAGGGCTTGCAGCAAAGTCTTGCCTTGGCGGAATCCATCTTGTCACCGTCTTCCTTACAGACGCCACCCTGATTGACCTCCGTCTGGGCTCTCAAACCCCAGTGGTGCAGTCGTATGAGACGCGGTGCATGTATGGAGGCCAGACACGGACTATCCCATGTGTGCATCAAGGACAGACTGCTCTTGCTGATAGTTCTCCCCAGAGAAATTAACGGGCTTTGTTTGATGTGCCGGCTTTGAGAATTCACACGTTCGAGCATAGATATTGGAAAGCATGAAGTATCAAATATGGGGAAAGTAAGAGCCTTCACTAGTATAGGAAGGATGCAGCGAGCTCCTTTAACGCTAGCGAACTGTGGAGAAGTGAGAATCCTAACTCTAAGGAGCCAAAGGAGAAGGGATCCCGGAAGAAAGGCGGAGGTCTCTACCATTGAAGGTGGAGCCAACCCTGGCTGCACAGGTGATAGATGCCAAGTCCTGGAACTTGTTTGGGGGAGTGCTGTCTAGGTGCCTCTGTGAAAGCATCTTGGAGGCCTTATCTGAGCTGTTTCTGGACCCCCAAAGCACAACCACCATACAAATGCACAGTGCGGAAGCACAGAAAGCCAAGGTGAAAAATCGCCTAAGGATAGAACTCAAAGGATGAGACAGGAAATAACTCAAGTGCACCTTTACTCTCAGACCAAAGTCTATGGGCACACGGATGCGTGGATGGAGGCAGATGAGACTGTTTCTTATTGGAAGAAGGACCAGTCCTGAGAACACAAATGATGCTCCCAAGAAGCCACCTCTTCTCTGCAGACATGAACCTCTCCCAAATGGGTGCTTAGAATATTGTCCGGCATCTGCGTTTAATGTGAGAAGTCCAACATTCTGAAGACAATTACAAAATAACCGAGATCAACTCATTGCAATGAGAGAACCATTACAACATGCCAGGTATTGTGGCGAAGTCCTTTACAGACATTCTCTTATTGTGTACACAGGACCCAGTAGCAGTAGGTAGTGTTCTTACCTCTATTCTACAAATTAAGCATCTGATCGCAGGCCCTTGGGGCTACATCTACTGGCGACATTCAGCCTTGGTGGGCATGGCCCCCTTATCCCAGGGATTCGAGATGAGCCTGGCCATGCTGGTAGCACTGGGGCCACCTCGCTGGGCACGGGGATACAACCCGCGCAGCGGCCACCACCCACTACCTTAGTTGGTGCTCAGACTCCCCACTCCTATATTTTTACTGCTTCAATGATCTAGCCGGTTT
>NW_022103915.1:73041579-73043711 GCF_000313985.2 Echinops telfairi | reverse complement strand
GGCTGGGCGGTCCTGGAAATTGGCCAAGATGATCAAGGTCAAGGAAAAGAAGAAGCAACAATGTCAAGAAAATATCGCAAAAGCCAAACGACTGAAAAAGGACTGAACGGGCTCTGCAGTCAGAGAGCGATCACTTGGACATGCGGTCACGTCAGAAGGCCCCGCTACGGTTCCCTTGTTGGCGTTTACGACGGTGTGATTCAGTGCACAGGGTCTGACCCCGTGAAGAGCCCCTTGCTCAATACTGAGAAAGTCACACTTCGTCTGGGGTCTAGAAGTTGGTTGGTGTAGGTTGGCAGGTACTGCAAATTCACATTTATTGTGCTACAAATTCTTTATAACTGGCAGTTTTCCAGCAAACAGCCCGAAATACCTTTTGATTACTACCTCTATTCAAATAATGGCCTGAATTCAGGGGCCCTGCTTTGGACAAAGGAAATTATGATCTTTAAAATGAAAATTGTCCTCTCGGAGGCAAAAGTGTGTTTGGGTTAAGAAAGATACAGTATACTCAATCACAGCTTCTACTATGGGGGATAAAAAGCAGTAAAGATATAAATTATCTAAACAATGTAATTAGGAAATTGACCTAATATGCATATAAATAAAAACTGGCCATCTACTCAATATATTTTAAGAATAAAAATATTCAGATTCAGTATATTCTCTCATTATAATGCAATGAAAATATCAACAATGAAAAGTTATTTTTAAAGTTATCATTTAATTAAGTATAAATAAATGTCACATATATCTATATGAATTAGAAAAGAAGAGTGATTAAGAGTAAGTTTAAAAAAAGAATTAGTAAGCATCCATCTCAAATAATTAAAAGAATGATCAATTAACACAAGGAAAGTAGAAGAAAAGAATCCTTATAAAATTAGAAATCAACAAATGAAAGCATGCCAAAGAAAACAAACACCAGGTCAATACAAGGAGGTAATTAGAGTTTTCATTAAGAGACTAGGAATTATACCAACCTTCCCATTGAAAAAAGTATAAAAACTAAACAAAGCTAAAGCACACCAAAATAATGACAAAGCAGAGGGTCAAGGTCCAAGGGGGACAATGGAAATGCAAACAGGAGAGCCCGGCTTTTGGAGCTGCGCTTTACACAGAGGCTTCCGACAATTCTGGAAAAGGCCCGAGGCCGAGCTGTGTTTTAGTCATAACACACTCATCGCGAGAGCTGGATTTCAGGGCTAACTCCCAGAGTGAGAGTGGCTTTGAATACCATGGGCCGTGTGTACAATCCCAAAGCCATTTAATTAATAAGATAAAACACATAAACTCTTACAGGGGCTGGACAGTTGACTCACTTTAGATCCGGCAAGGATCCCTAATTTAACCATCAGCCAGAAGAAAACATATACCAGCCCCACCCTGCCCCACCCATCAGGAGGAAATAAAATCAATTAATGCCTCAAATTATCATTTCAATTTCATGGACCTGTCTAGCACTAAATTGCAAATAACCATTTATACGAAAAGCCTAGGTGACCATGTGGCAGAAAACAAAGAGAAGCAACAAACTGTAGAAAATATAAATAGAGGATTCAGAAAATAGAATTACAAAAGTATGGCCTTGAGTAAAACCAAACTTAACATCTCTGAGGAAGTAACCATTATTAAGAAATACAGAAATATACAAAGCACACAAGGAAGCAAACTGAAATTTGCTAGAACCAAAATTGTCACAGCTGAATTAAAAACAAAGAATGGGGGGGCAGCAGATGAGACATGCTTAAGGAGTGATTCAGGAAAATGAAAGCTAATATCCAAACTCAAGTATAAAGAGACAAAAGCATAAAAATATACAGGGAAAATCCTAAGAGGTGTATGGAATATGATGACCGGGTCTAATAGATACGTAAGTAAAATCCCAAAAAGAAAGAAGAAAGAATGGGGTAGAAGCAAAACATGAAGAGATGATAACTCAGAATCTTGCAAACCTGCTTGGCGACTTCAAGCTGAAGATTTCAACTCCACGGAAAAGGCACACAAAGAAAGCAATGCCTGGAAGAAGCACACCATCCTATGCAACCACGGGGTGTCGAAGGGATCAGGTGTAAGGCATCATCAGAACAAAAAATCTTACCATAGTGAATGATGGGGGGAGTGCGGAGTGG
>NW_022103915.1:73032605-73039507 GCF_000313985.2 Echinops telfairi | reverse complement strand
CATCACAAAAGATGTCAAGTCAGCATTATAGAGTGAGACGAAGTGAGGGAGTCCTAGAAACAGATTGTCATAGCAAGGGTACAACTCTGCTTGATGTAGTTGAACCTTGGAATGATATAATATGTGTATGAGCTCCAAATTAATAATAATTTTCTTTACAGAAATAAATTATGTATTATTTAAATTTAAAAACACACTCAAGTCAGGACACTAAGGCATCAATAGCAGCTCTCTTTCTCTGTGACCCGTGGCAGGTTCTCGCCCTCTCTAGGGTCCCACTGTCTGATTTCTGGAGGGAGGGAAGCTTCGAGTAGGTGACCTTTAAGGCCCACAGAGGAGAAGTGAGCTTATCTGACCTCACCCTTGCCGAGCAGCTGGACTGGCTGATAGCCACTGCTGTTCCTGCTGGCTGACCCCCAGAGCACTCTGCACGCTTAGCACTGTTGAGTCACTCTGTCACCGCCGTGAAAAACAGTTTCCCATTTGTCAAAAGCCAGCCCAGCCAACCTGTGGTGCTTTAGTTACAGCGCATTGGATTTGCTGTCATACCAACCTTAAAATACAGGCCTAAGAAAGCCGAAGGTTTCTGTGGACACTACGAGGCATTTTTTCTGAAGGCAATTCACCTGAGAAAGCTGATGTGGATGCCCACCAATTGAGAAGAAAAGTAAGAAAAATCTTGATGGAGTCTACCCACACGTGTGTGAGAGACAGTGCTAACATTGGGACTTCCATGAAAGAAAAAATGTGGACAGTAAAGACGCCACTTTCTAGGTGCTGTCTAATCAAGAAGGGTGAGGCAGGACCAGTGGGTAGAGTTGCACTAAAGAACAAACAAACAAAACAAAACAAAATGCCTGGCCCCTACATATCAGAATGTAAATACAGTTAGATGTCTTCATTGAATATGAAATTCTGTAGGTACCTATTCATTGGTTGTTTTATGGTTTCTTTTAATAAGTTCAATGCTTCAACCACCTTCTTGATTAAACCGTCAGTCATGATCTCGTTAGAGAAAAAGGTTTCTTTCATTCTACAAGTGGGATTTGGCTTACATGAACTGATAGTCTTTTTTCTTTTTTAACAGCTTTATTGGCACTTCATCCACATGCAATTCAATAATTCAATCATATAGAGAAGAGTTGTATAATTATTACCCCAATCAATTTTAGAACATGTTCTTCTTCCTTGTACTCATTGTTATTCATGTAGCTATTTTTTCCATTTGTGGCAAAAATATATGCAAAACATTCTCCAATTCAATTTAACTTCTACACAGATAATTCAGTGGCATTAATTAGACTCTTCGTGTTGTACAACCATTTTTAAAATCCCTCTCCAAATCTGAACAGTGGTCTTAAAAGTCACCCAGCAGCTGATGAATCCCCCTTCTCCACCTTCTAAAATGGCCAAAATGTTGAGGCCCCAAACCTGGCTTTGGAGCTTTTTGTCACGTTTTCTTGTTTTTTCTAAAAGAACAGGGTTAGCCCAAAAGTCATGTGCAGAGTCCCCACATAGACCAATTTCCCCTGCTCTCCCTTGGACCATTGACGAGATACACAAATAGCCTGGTCCTCACACAGAGGGCATTAGAAACGAATGACTGCAGATGGAAGAAGTCAGCTTAAGATTGAAGATCTTACTAGTATTTGTTTTCACTCTGGGCCCATTTTTAGCTGATTCTGATATGTTTTATTTTCTGCCTTCTTCTGGATTGAAGTTTATCTGTATTTTATCTTGTCACTGATGGGGTGGGGTTTTGTGTCTTGTTTTCTTTTTGGTACGATTTTCTTTATATGAAATCCAGGATAGGTAAACCTTTAGAGAATTAACTCGTTTACTAGATCCTAAGGCTATGACCCAAGAGGTTGGGGTGACAGGGTTGGGATGGGGGTACAGGCAATAGGGAGCTAATGACAATGGATTCAAGAGTGAGGAAAATTACCAAAGATTTGATTATGGAAGTGATTGCACAACTCTTTTAAAGATATTTAAACTATTGAATTGTATTATACATAAAATATATGCCCCCAAATGGTTTGGATTTTTAAAAACCCAACAGATTGTTCTGAGGCAAGCAAGACACTATGGAGACCTAGTTGAAACATCAAAGGAAATTGACAAGGGAGCGCTTTAACCTTTGCGTCTTCTCTGAAGTTCCGCACCCAGGCTCCTTTTGCTTCTACTGACGATTGGACAGGAAATGGAACATGTCAGGCTTCACGTTAGGAGACCTAAGTCCTTAACTTAAAAATGAGCTTCCAACTCACCTCGGTTTCCCTGTGCCGTGATTCCTACTCCAGAACATCGAACCAGGGACCAAGGAAATCCAAAAAGGATTTTGTTTCCACGGAATTTTCGCCAGGGAATTTTAAATTTTTACCTGGTGTTAATATATTTTACTACAGATGCATTACCCAAATAGCTAGCTGTGTTTGGTGGCAAGTTAAATAGCGAGAAAGGCAAGACAGAAGGAGAGTCGGGGTCCCTCAGAGAAGGCTGGCTGAGTCTTCCCTGACGGGGTTATCAGTCCCCCCACCCCTCCCGCCCCGGACTCACTCACCCCCACTGAAGCGTACGCAGTCCCCACGGTAAACATCACTATGCATGCAAGTCAGTTGAAATGAGCAATAGAATTGTCACACGGACTGGAACGATTCAGGTTGGCATAACAATCTCCATTTTCCCTGTCGTCAGGGAAAACCACGTGATGATCAGAAGCTGCCCGTTACCAGGCAAAACCACTGTGAAAAGCTCAGACAGACGTAAAATCTGTATACATTTTTTCATACGAGCAGACCTTCACTAGAATTTGAAAATTGACCCAAAGGACACGTAGTCAGGAAAAGGAGTCAGGTGAAACTCATGTGTTAACATCAGGGTCACGCGGGCCGTTGGCGCTGGAATGACCGCAAATGTGGTGAGGGCTGTGCCAGGAAGCAGGGAGCGATCTAGGAGAGGGAGAAAGGGATCATTCCTGGGTCCATTGCTAAGCTTCCTTCAGCTAACTAGTCCTACTGTGTGCGCACGGTGCCTTTAAACATATTAATGTGCACACGTAGAGATGACAGTCTCACAAGGCTGAGCACCAGTCTCTCTCTTCTAGGGGATTCACCAACTATCTGCATTGACTTTTTTTGTTGAGTGCTCACAGGTTAGTCTAACCACTTCTGGGCTCTAGAAGAGATGATGTGTCCCCGCCCCACACTCCCAAAAGAAAATCCAACCACACTTGACACTTTTGTGGGCGATCTAAGATTGTGTAAAATGTAGGATTCCTGGTTTTACTTTGATCTTCCAAAGTCCCTACTAATTGGATCGGTTTTCCTCCCAGAAAAAAGAGTTGGACTTTTTAAGCATATGACACACATGCGTGTGCACAAACACACATACACACAAACTCCTTAAGTTTGCCAAACAAAAATGCAGTTTTCTATTTAACAGAATTCACTGTTTTGTCAACACATTTGTTCCCAAACATTTAAAAACATGTGCCATTCAGTGTTTAGACATGAAGATAATTTTAAAATAACTTACTTCTGTAACTGCTGTCTTGTTATATTCCGGTGTCTTCTTCAAGCTGCTGCTTCCTTGTCGTTGCCATGAAAATACCGAGGACCGAGCTAATTCAACATTTTTGCCCAATGGAAAATTCAGTAAAACCCATCACATCAATCATGCTGTACAAGCATCACCAATTTCCCTTGTCAAATTTCCCATTTTGATAAATCAAAATACAGTGCTACCTACACAATAACCAACTCTGGTCCTGACCCTGGCAATCATAATTAAACGCTAATCGCTACACATTTGTCTATTCTAGGTATTTCATAGTAGCCCTTTTCTGATTTCACCCAGCACTCGTATTATCAAGATTCATCCCCTTTAGGACATGTAGCATGAAACTCTTAGACGACACCATGGGGCTAATGCTTCAGAGCCCAGCCTCCAACAACAGATTCTTTAATACACAGCAGCAAAAGACAAAAAAGAGCAAATGAAAGCTCAACAAAACTAAAAGTATCAAAGCATTTTATCCACAAAGGGAAGAAGAGACAACCTTTTGAACAGAACAAAGTGTCAGAGAACCGCGTATCAGCTCAGGCCTCAGTAAGCAGTATCCGCAAAGAACCCCTACAGCGCACTGTGAAAAAGGCAAACAAGTCCATCAACATTTGGGTATCGAACTTGAATAAACATTTCACAAAACTCAAAACGTGGTGCCTTCAAGTTGATTCCAAATCAATCAGACCCTTTCCCAAGGCTGTCAATCTTCATGTGAGCAAAAAGCCTCGGCCGCCTTGCAGGGAGCAGCCGGTCAAAGGGCTTAGCTCTCTGTGAGCAACCCCACTTGTAATCCACTACATAGCCAAGCACCTTCATTTCACAAAGAGGATATGCAAATGCCCGCCAATGACATGGAAAGATGCTCAACTTCATTAGCCATTAAGGGAGCTAGATCAAAACCACAATAAGATGACACTTCACAAGGTGTCACAAGGGTGGGGGGAGGGAAGGAGGGAGGGAAAAAAGGAGGAGCTGACACCAAGGGCTCAAATAGAAAGTCAATGTTTAGAAAATAATGATGGCCGCATATGTACAAATATGCTTGATACAATTGATGTATGGATTGTTATAAGAGCTGTAAGAGCCTCCAATAAAATGATCTTTTAATAAAATAAAAACAAGGAATTCTTAAAAAAAAAAAAAAAAAGACACTTCATTTAAAATAAACCAGAAAATAATAACTATCAATGAAGATAAAGAGAAATTGGAATCCTCACCCATTGCTGGTAAGGATGAAAAACAGTACATGTGCAGCTCAAAACAGATGACATTGTTTAAAAAGTTAAATATAAAACCACCATGGAACCCAGCAATCACAATCCTAGACACTGGAAAACAGTAACACAGGCCGGCACAGCTCACTGTCAGTACCTCACTCTTCACTGCAGCACCGTTCCCAACAGCCAACAGGTGGAGACAAGGCAAATGGCCATCCGCAGTTGGTTAGAGAAACAAAACGTAGCGCATTCATTCAATGGAACATTACTCCACCCTTAAAAAAAACGAGGTCCTGAGACAAGTCTCTTTAAAACATTTCATCCAAGCCAAAGTTATAGTAAACCACATAGAGCAAATTAAAAATTACCTGGGGTCATGGAAGATTGAAGTTCTGACTGACTTCTTCTTTCTGGTATCTAACAAGAGAAAGGGGAAAAAATAGTAAGAGCACACCAAAATAATGTTTTTGTTGTTGTTTTGTTACCACAACAACTAAATAATAAACATAAAACGTTCCCAAGTGAACATTTTGGAGCCAAAAGGTGCTTAGCAAAGCTTCATTTCTAACCAACCCCCAATCTCCCCCCAAGAATTTATACTAGTGATTTTACAAACATTAATACCTAATACTAATTTTGCAAAAGTAGTATTAGTATTTTACAAAATACTAACACCTACTAATACCCCCAAATATAGAGTGAGGCAAACTGAGTAGTTATCAGCTATCGTTTTCTTCTTCTGAATCTACAGTTGTTAGGAGAGATGTATGAAATAGAGAAAATGAACACCTGGGCAGGCTGGGTCCAAAGGCAACACCGGCTGTAGGGAAGATGTTCTATCCACCGCAGGATGTGCTGTGGATCTGACAAGAGAACACAAAACAAAATCTCAGGAGAGAGTTTAGATAGTCTAACACAGTCAGAAGAACCTGCCGATGAGCTTTCTTCCCTCAACCCCTAAGGTGAGCCTGAGACCCTGCCATTGTCTCACATTCCAGAAAAGTCGGCACGCTGGCCTCATCATATAGCTGAAGGGAAAGCACATTGGTTTGAGATGCTATGGAAGGGTTAAGAAATCATTCAAACCCTATCAAGGCAAAGAGAAAAAGCTAGACCCTCTTCTCATAGGGAAGATTAAAAACCAACAAACAAAGCTAAAACAACAGCCCAGCAGTGCACACCCTATAGTAAAATCACTTCAGAGGAATACGCTTTTATAAAAAGAGTTGAAAGATGGAATGTTAAATTCACAGAGGGAGATGTAGCTCAAAGAAAACTAATTGGCAATCGAAATAAGATCCATATAAAGCGAATTCAAAAGTAACATATAGCAAGAAACTGATTTAATACTACTGACAATTCATTACATTAGAGGAACATACACAAAACACAGCAAATGCAGAAGAAAAAAAACAAAAATAAACCAGTGAATGAGAAGGAACTAGCTATAGAAGGCATCAAGGACAATGTACAAATAGTCAAGATTCCCCAGTAGAACCGGCAATGTATAAGAGCTTTCTCTTGAATTGGGAAACTAAAAGTGTAGGTTTGTGGCGAAATAAATAAATTCAAGTTGATAGCAAAGGCTAGTTACATTATTGAGCTTCAAAGGGTTTCAGAGTGGGGGGAGGAATTCTTCAGCATCTGGACAACAAAATCAAAATCACCTAAAATGGGGAGGAGGTGGCTCAGGAGGGAGCAAGTTGGCTTTAAGTATCAATGTCAAAGACATTGGACCAACATTTATAATATTTTAATGGAAAGGGATTGTGAATCAAAAGTATACAGTGAGCAGAAATTACAAAACATGATAGACCTCAAGTAATATATAAGCAGCTTTGAGGGTGGGAAAAATCTATGATTATGAAACCCAACCAATTAATAGAAATCAAAATAAAGAATTCATTGTAAGAAGGTCAAATGGTGAACTTAAAAACCAATTAGGTAGAGATTCGATCTACTGTAATTTAAGAAATTATAGGTACAAAAGGTAATGATACTGCATATCTGTGCAATAGCACTAAAATAACTAACAAAAGTGAGTAGGTACACAAGAAAGTTACCCAAGAAAGGTATGGATGCATATGTCCTCCCTGATTAGAGTATGTAATCAAGATA
>NW_022103915.1:73030899-73031995 GCF_000313985.2 Echinops telfairi | reverse complement strand
CTTTGCTTCTACTAAACTTAGTAATCGTGAACAAACACTTTGAGAGCAGAGACTTCAAAACGTTTAGAAAACGTCCGCTATCTTTTTTCAACTCTTCTCTGCGTAAACTCAGATTCCGACTCATAATGACCCTAAAGGCCGGGGTAAAACGGTTTCTGAGACTGACTCTACAGGAGTCGAACATACCATGTTTCTCCCAAGGGGCAGCTGGTTGTTTAGAACCACTGACCGTGTGGCTAGCAGTCCACAATGACCCTAAAGGAAGAAGCCCAAGCTGCACTAAAAGCATCAGCTGAAAACAATGAATGCTCCAGGAAGTGATGGAATAGCAATTGAAATGCCTCAATACAGCGATGAAGCATTGGGAGCTCTCACTCATCTCCCAAATTATGCCAGAAATGTTGGGAGACAGCTACTTGGCCAACCGACTGGAAGAGATCCATGTTTGTACTTTTCTCAAAGAAAGGTGGCCCAACAGAATGCTCAAATTATAGAACAATATCATTGATATCATAAGCAAGTACATTTTTGTTGAAGATCATCCAACAATGGCTGCAACACTACATGGACAAGGAGCTGCCAGAGGCTCAAGCCAGATTCAGAAGAGGATGTGAAAAAGGGACATCATGCTGATGTCAGATGGATCTTGGCTGAAAGCAGAGAATACCAGAAAGATATTTGCTACTTGTGTTCTAGAGACTACGCCAAGGCATTTGACTGTGTGGACCATAACAAACTATGGATAGCCTTGAGAAGAATGGGAATCCCAGAACACTGGATTATGCTCATGCGGAAACTGTCCATAGAGTAAGAGGCAGTTGTGTGAACAAAACAAGGAAAGGTGTGTGTCAGCATTGTATCCTCTCATCACACTTATTCGATCCATATGTGGATCAGGTCATCAGAGAATCTGGATTGTATGAAAAATGTGGCATCAGGAGTGGAGGAAGGTTTATTAACAACCAGCAATATGCAGATGATACAACCTTGCTTGCTGAAAATGAGGAGGACTTGAAGTATTTGCTGATGAAGATCAAAGATCTTAGCCTTCAGTAGGATGACAACTCAATGTAAAGAAGACCAACTGTCCAAATAA
>NW_022103915.1:73025271-73028485 GCF_000313985.2 Echinops telfairi | reverse complement strand
GTCTGGGGACTTGTGCCACTAAAGATGACGGTCCAGAAAGCCCCATGGGACCAGGTCTGTCCTGGCTCGGGGTGACTATGAGCCAGACATTGATCAACAGCACCTAATAGCAATAAGGAACAGTATTTTTGTTAAGTAGAAATAATTTCTTTTCCTCTGTCCTCAGCCCCCGCCTTCCCCAAATAACAAAGCAACTAGGCCCAAATGCTAACATTGGAGGCTGAAAATACATTTTCTTCTTTCCCTTTTTAATTAAAAAGAAAATTAAGATTGCTTGAGAGTGGTGGGAAGTTATACTACACAAGTTAATCATCTATTCCCACAGCTATTGGTGCTGGCTGCAGTCTGTGCACAAGGGGATCAAGATCACAGGGATCCAAAGGAATCCAAAGGATTGTCAATGGCTGATTTTTTAAGTTGACCACCAGACCTTTCTTTGTCCACTGCTGAAAGTGGTCCAGCAGCACAGCAACACCTAACTCACCACTGACAGGTGGAAGGTGACTGCACTTGAAGTTCACCTGCCCTGTATCCAGCCTGGGTTTCCCACATGAAAGGTGAGGACCCACTGTCCCCGAGCTTCCAACACATGATTTCAACCTAGACTCACTGCCAAACAGTCGATTCTGACTCGCCATGACCCGACATTATTCTCCCTAAGATTCCTTTACCTTCTCACTCGTAACGCTCAAGGAAATTATTCCCTTGCCCTCTTGTAAACTATTTGCACCATAAGAGCTTTACTTGAATGTGTCCTCAAGTTTCCCTCTCAATTCATAGCACCATTATTACAGTTTATAGATGAGAAAATGGAGGCATAAAGAAATCAGGCAAATGTTCAAGGTCAACCACCGGTAAAATGCCGGAGCCAGGCCCAATTCTGCAGAGTGATTCCAGAACTGTGCCCGACCCAGTACAATCGTATCTGGCCCCCGTTCTCTCTTGTATTTCTTTATAATGCCAAGTCTGTTTTTCCTTGCTAGAAAAAAAAATGGAGTCTTAAACTTCACTCCACCTACCCCCCACCCAGTGGATTTTCCAGAGATCCTTCCATACGTCCAGGCCTTCCTGAGGCATGCTTTCAACAGCTGCTAAAGAGAGAGGATCTTCCCAAGCTACTGTCACCTCAGGGGCCAGAGCAGTCTCGATCCACCAATTGTGGTCTTTAACGACTACCTATCCTTTTCACTGTCTTGAAAAAAGTTCAGTAAATGTGATCACTATAATTCACAACTATCAGGGCAAGAAACGGATGCCAGCTTTCCTTTACTGTTCCTTAGATGCACAACCTAATATTACAAAGCCGAGCTGCCTCTTTCTAAAATCATTTTACATAGGATGAAGGCTGAAGGCCCTTGTCCAACAAGATCAGAGATATTTTCCTGACACATATGGCATCGTTGACTGCACTTTACAAGTGAAGCGTTAAGGTCCAAAGGTTAAGTCGTATGTCCAAGGCAGATAAAGGCAGGAAAAATAAGAAACAGAAGAAGTGCTCTTCAGTTTTATCAAGCAAAGAAAATCACATTCCTTCTTCGGGAATAAATTCTCCCCGGGACCAAGCCCAACAACCCGCATCAGGTGGACCAGGAGCTTTGGAGTCAAGACTGGGATGTCAATTCCGGCTGCTCTGCTTCCCAACATCTTCTCAGAGCCTCAGTTTCACCCTCTGCGACTGAGGAAGCAAATATCGCTCACGGCATTGTGAAGATCGTGCAAGATAATTCATGCAAAGCAGTTTTGCAAGTATCTGACCCACAAAAATTCCTTGAATGTGAATTATAAAATGTGTCAAAGTAGCCATGTTTTAATCCCTGGCTCATCTTCCACGTGACTGCCGGGCGGGGAGGGGCAGTAGCCACGGCATTAATTCCAGCTCCTGGTGACACTGTGTGGTCAGTGGGACTGTGCTCCGTAGGGTTTTCGATGGCTGCTTGTTCAGAAGTCAATCACCACGCCTTTCTCCCGAGGCACCCGCTGACTCGACTTGCCCTGGCAACCTTCAGTTAGGAGCTGAACACATGAAACCAGGGCTGCTGGCCTGTTCCTAAGCCAAACAAAATGCACTGCCATCAAGCCACTTCTGATTTATAGCAACCCTGTAGGAAAGGGTGGAACTGCCTCTGTGGATTTCCAAGACTTGACCTCTTTACAGGAGTGGAAAGCCTCACCTTGCTCCAGCAGAGTGGCCGGTCATTTCGAACTGCTGACCTTGCCATTAGCAGCCTAAGGCATAACCTCTATGCCACCAGGCCTCCAGGTTCATAGAGCCTCATATCTATGATGAGGCAGGCTGTCTCTATGTGGGCACCAGGGAACATCAATGTCTCTATACATTCAATTGGACAAGAAGGACACCATAATCCCCCCCACTTGGATTTGATCCGAATCCCCTCTGTGGTCTATAGAACAACGCTGCACACATCGCATTAGCTCCACACAGGCTCTCTAGGAGACAGAGGACGCTGGTCAAGAGATCCTCCTTCTTCACTGATCGCCAGGACCCAGAGAAAGATAAAAGTATGAGGTCTCCACAGGCAGCCTTCTAAGAGGACAGCCATTTACCATGAATGGCTACCCAACACTGCCAGTCAAGAACGTCGGTCTACTACCAGCCGTGAGCATTCCCTGCAAGTTCTCAGACGTGTGTATGGTGGGAAGGGTTCAATACTGTTGCCCCAAGGGCTGCTTGAAAACAAACTGCTGTCTATGATCAGATTCCCAGTTAAGAACAGAAATTCAACTAAAACTTTTTGGCTCAGTTCTGGAGTGTTTGCCTCTTTAACTTGAAAATCTATCCAAAAGTATTGGCTCATCTCAAATGTTGCCTGGTCCCAGGAAATAATGGTTGCTGGATGCTGGTGTGTCAGCCCTGACTCAGAGACCCAACAAAACCAAACTGCGCCCAGTCTGGCACCCTCCTCACAAGTGTCGCGATGTTTGAGCTCATTGCTCAGCTACTGTGCCAACCCATCTCCTTGAGGGCCTTCCTCTTGTGTGATGACTCTGTACCATGCCCGACACAGATGTCCCTCTCCAAGGACGGGCCCTCCCAGTGGCATGTCCCAACTAGGCGAAAGGAGGTCTCACCATCCTCACTTCTAAGGAGTATTGTAGCTTTTCTTCCAACCAAGATGTGTTTGTCCTTCTGGCAGTCTGAGATCTCTTTACTGTTCTTTGCCAACACCAGAATTCAAATGCATCAAGTCTTCTC
>NW_022103915.1:73022527-73023801 GCF_000313985.2 Echinops telfairi | reverse complement strand
TTTTCAGTCGATTATCAGGCCTTTCCTGAAGCTCTGATTAAACTTGCCCTCCATAGGTGATTCTGCTCGGCTTGGAAAGAATGGGTGGCACAGCTTCCAGGATCAGAGTAATACAAAAACGACAATGCTACAAACTGACAGGTGATGGATAGTTCAACCACCAAGTCAAGGTTTTCAAGCATTTGAAGATGACGAACAAAAATGGGCTTAAACAACAATGAAGTATGAAAAGGCTCTTGGGCAGAATCTATGAAGGGCCCGCAGGGAAAGGATTATAGACCTATGGTGCCATTTGCATGCTGCTAACTGATTTACATTCTGGAGCGAGCCAGCCATTCCAGACCTGCCTTCCCAGGTGCTTTCCCTCAGCGGCGCTGCTGCGAAGGCAGCCCAGAAGCATGCAAAAGGGGTTCGCTCAACATACATGGGGATCTGTATACCATCATTTCATGAAGAATGACAAGAAAAGTATCCCTGTTCTGTGAATTTCAGTACTTACCTATGCTCACGAGGAACCTGGTCCTATACCAGGAGGCAGGTGAACAAAGAAATAGTGAGCGGCTTAAACATCAGGAAAAGTGTGCATCAGGGGCTGTCACCTGTCACCGTATTATTCAATCAGTGAGGTGAAGAAATGCTCAAGAACCAAGTCTCTATGAAGAGGAACGAAGCATCAAGATTGGTGGGAGACTCTTTAACAACCTGAGATAGACAGATGACACACCCTTGCTTGCTGAAAGAGGAGAAGACTTGAAGCACTCACTGATGAACATCCAATATCTATAGCCTTCGGAATGGATTACACATTGAAAACCACGTGCTCATAACAGGGCCAAGAAGAAACATGATGCCTGGAGAACAGGTGGAGGTTTCCAGCCATTTCATTTTACTGGGATCTACAGCCGACCCCCAGGAAGCAACAGTCCGGTCATCACACAGTATAGCTCCTTGAACAAACTCACTGCAAAGCCCTCCTTTACAGTACCAAAGAGCGACGATCTCACAGCTTGAGAAGCAAGGTGTGCCTACACCAAGTCATGGTGTTGTCCATGGCCTCGGCAGCAGACCGGATGCATTTGAAGGATCGTGGTGTTGGTCGAGGGAAGAGAGAAGAAACAAATCTGTCATGGAAGAAGCACAGCCAAAATGCTCCCAGAAGTGAGGACGCATACTTTGGACATGTCGGCCAGAGGGATAAGTCCCTGGAGAAAGACAGCGAGCTTGGTGGGGCAGAGGCAGCAAAAACGGAGGAAGACCCTTCATGGAACCAACAG
>NW_022103915.1:73016793-73018215 GCF_000313985.2 Echinops telfairi | reverse complement strand
CATCTTAATCCTTCCCTTGCTTTCTCTCTGGAAAAAGAGAGAGAGAACACAAAACAGAGATCTCACGATCAAGCTAGAATGCTCACAGAATACATGAAGTTGCCCTGGAGATGTCTCACACACACACACACACACACACACACAGGAGTTTTTCACCAGGGAGATCACAGAAAAGCTTCCACTCCCCACACACGGCGAATGCAGTGTCGCCATCCAACTGGTACCCCCTTCTCTCCCAAAGAAAAGCCAGCTCCTTAGCTCCTCTGCTCGGTGGCTTCATCAAGCCTCGTCAGTGCCCAGCAATGACCTTACCACAGGCTTACAAAGAAGGCCCTCACTCCTTGACGTATCTTTTTAGCAGGAAAGAGGTTGAGCGTGAAGGTGAGCAGCACTGTTTTCGCAGAAAGGTTATTCTGTTTCGCAATTCGTCCGCTTGAACCTATCCCATGCGTCTGCCCACCACGGCCCCCTGTTCCTGGTCCTTCCTGATTCCGCCAGCTTTTTCTGGATTTTTCTGCATTCAGCCACCATTGCCACCCATCCCCAGTCCTTCTGACACCCCTCCCTGGGACCATCTCCAACACTTTCCTTAGTCCATGATGCATTTTATCTTCTAAAAAGAAAAGCCCTTTTCCCACGAATGAATATATGGCGCCAAGTCACCCAGCAAGGCTGAAAGGAAAGGTTCTTTGTATGGGAAGAAAAAGAAAGTAAAACAAGAGAAAATGGAATGAAGGAAACGCAACAAGACCCCGAAAAGGAGACAGAGCAACTCAAGTTCTGTGTGGCATAGATAAGACGAAATCTTCAGAACACGACGGAGTCTGACTTGGGGAGGGGAACATCTGGACCCCGCACATCTAGCTGAAGTGTTGATTGTATTCTAAAGGCCACAAGGAGGAAGCCGGAGCCGCCATCGACGGTGGAGTCGCAGCTGCGTATCACCTCCACAGCCCTAAGCCATCACTGGACAAGTGGCTGCCCTGGAGCCAAGTCCAGTGTTTGGGGAGTGGGGCTGATGGCTCTGGATCCTAGTTTGATTACTGACAGACAACAAGTCTCCATTTCCCTTTTATAAAATGGGAGTGCTCAAGGGTGTAGCCATGCCAAGCTGCTTTGAAATGGTTTTCATAGAGAAGAGTCTGCCATAACGCTCAAGAAGTACTGCAGCTGCGTGTGGTCTCACCCGTGGACCCGTGGACAGTCATGGCCCTGCTGTGCCCAAAGACTGCAACCAGAGGAGCACTTTGATTTCCTGTTTCACTTTGGGGAGGGACGATCCCCCCCACACCAAATAATGAGTGTCTAAAGTTTTGTGGCAGGAGCTATGGGCATGTTTGAGACATCTGCCCTCAGATTTGATTCTTGTAATTTGAGGAGAGGGGGAATGTTCAGGAGTGTGTGTGTGTGTGTGTGTGTGTG
>NW_022103915.1:73013014-73015480 GCF_000313985.2 Echinops telfairi | reverse complement strand
AAAAGCATAAGAAACAACATGTTTGGGGGCAACTTTGATGTGCCAGGTCATTTACATACCTGTGCCCTTTTCCTCCTGAGCTAAGTAATGCCCTCCCCATTCCACAGGGTAAGGAACTATTGGGCTTCTAGGTGTGTCCCTACAAGGGGCCTGAAACCCAGGGCATTGTGTCTCCAAAGGTCATTCTACCACAGGCTCAGGTCTACAGTGAGCGTTTCCCTCAAGACTCCACAACGATGAAATGGCACTAGAGTTGGGTCAACAAACTATTGGAGGAGAAGAGAAAGAAGCAAATGTAAAGAAGGAAGAAATGCATCTAAGAAAACGGGTAACCAAGAGATTGTGAAGCAGAGGGCAACTCCTATACCACCTTGCAAGGGATTGTGTGGTACCCCTTGGGTTGTGGGTAAAGTTGGCCACTAGAGGGCAGAGTACGCATTGAACAATCAAAAAAAAACCACAAGACCCCTTGATGGAAGACAGGTAAAGCTAACAGGCTTCATTGCTGTTCCAGTGCTGATCTTTGCTTGTACCTCTCTTCAGACCAGGAGCAGATAAGGGGGGTTTGTGCTGGAATCGAACTCCTGATGATTGCATCTCAGAACGAGGTGTAGGAGAAGCGTCCTCTCTGATCAGCTCCATCCATTTTCAATATTCTTAGGAAAAACTGCTGTCTGCAGTTAAAGGCTTAAAAAGGAATATTTTCTTCAGTATATTACATACTTCCAGAAAAACGTGAAATAGTCGGTTTAACGTCTCTCTTGAACATGCTCATTATTGTAATTGTAGCAATAACTGAGGTTAGAATTGGTTTAGGGTTCAAATCCTGGCCCTTTTACTTATCAGGTATAACCTTAGCTAACTCATTCTACCTCTATAAAATATAACTCAATAAATTCACGGCCACTGAGTCAATTTCCATTCACAGTGACTATAGGACAGAGTAGAACTGCTCTTGTAGGTTTCCGAGATTATAACTCTATAGTCTCAGAAAAGAAAAACCTCTTTTCCCCTTGGAGTGGCTGGTGGTTTTGAACTGCTGACTTTGTAGTTAGCAGCCCAAGGAGGAATCCTGCACCACCAGGGAGCCTCAATAAAATGAATTACTAATACGAACTCCACGGAAGGCTTACTGTGAGGAGTAAATGAGCTAATGAGTAAAAATCTTCAGCACAGAAAGCATAGTAACAATCATGAATGGCAGTTGCTATGCGGTGGGGGAAGATTAGTGGGCCTACTGGGATACACGCTGAGCTGGGCACAGCGAGGTCAGTAGGGTGAAGCCGCCAGTCCTCCTAGCGAGAAAGAAGAGGCTTTTCTACTCTCCTAAAGATCTGCAGTCTCGGAAACCTACTTCTACTGGGTGCCCTCGGGTCGCTATGAGTCGGAAGTGCCTCAATGGCAGTGAGATGTGCCAACTGTTGTTGTTTAGACGAGGGTTGTAGTTATACATTCATTCCACAGAGAAGCCAAAGCCTCTCTATGTAACACTTCATCTTTCCGCCACCACAGTCCCTACACCCGGGGTGCTTCCACCAAGGCCACTGCCATGGTGGCCTTCACCACCACAGCCAGTGGGTGCTCTTCAGTCCGCCTCTGCCTCGGCTTATCAACAATTTCCAACACAGGTGACCTTATGGAAACGCTACTTTTCCTCAAGCTCAATATTAATTACTGTAGTGTCCGTGGCTGACTATCTTCTCTGCCCATCTTGTAGATGGTAGAATCTTCCAGGTTCGGCCTCTACTCCCGTTTTAGCAGTCTTGTCTATTTCAAAAGCAGCCCTAGTGGCACAGTGGTTATGTGCTAGGCTGAGATCCACATGGTTGGCAGTTGGAAACCACCAGCAGCTCCTCGGGAGAAAGGCTGAGCTTTCTATGCCCCCAAACACAGTCTTGCAACCCCACAGCAGGTCACTACAAGTCAGCGTTGACTCGATGGCAGTGGGCTTGGTTTTGTTGTTTTTGTTTTAATGTATTCCAAAATATCAAGTGTTCGCCTCTATACCCTTAATGCTTCAGAGTTTCAGCTTCTTGTGCACACACTTCCATCCAAATATCTCATAGGCACCACAAGCCCAAAGTATCCCCACTTCTCCCCTCTTCCTCATCCAACCACTGTCAGTTTGTCGTATTTTACTATGCGAAGTCATGCCACCAGTGTTTCAAGCCCAGCAGTGTTACCTATGGTCAACGAGGTTCAGCAGAACCACCAGACTAAAACAGACTGTGAAGAAAGACCTGGCAACTCAGTTCCCAAAGCCATCCAGTGAAATTCTGTGAGCCACAGCATTGTCTGAGACTTCAAACAGCTCGCTCTGGACACGCCATTAATAAACACTGGTCATGAGAAGCAACGATGAAACATACAACTTTCCCCTGGTTCTATTAAGCCTCCTTGCCCCACTATCATGATCTCAATTCTACCTTACCAATCTACTTTACAGAAGATGTACACTGGTACAGA
>NW_022103915.1:73009718-73011439 GCF_000313985.2 Echinops telfairi | reverse complement strand
ACGAAAACAGTATCCATCCATATACTCTCAGGAAAAACAGAGAGAGATCCACCTGAGACTCAAAGACACACGAAGACTTAAAAAGGATGCCAATAATATTATCAAGCCATCAAAAAGGTGCAGGAGTGGCAATACTAATTTCGGATAAATAGCCTTTAAAGCAAAACCCAGCATACGAGACAAAGGCCATTACATGACGATTAGCGAGTCGATTAAACAAGAGGACATAACCAGACAACCAATCAAAGAGCTACAACAACACCCGTTAAACTCTCACAAAATTGAAAAACTATACAACTCTACAATAATGTTAGGAGACTTTGATACACCATTTTCCATGAAGGATAGAACTGAAAGGAAAATCAACAGAGACCCAGAAGAACTAAAGAACACAAGCAACCAACTTGGCCTCATAGATGCACACCCTTCACCCAACCACAGCACCATATACATTCTTTCCCAGCATGTATGGAACATTCTCCAGAAGAGATCGTATGTGAAGCTACAAAACAAGTCTCAACAAACGAGAAAGCATTAAGCTATCATAAAATATCTTCTGAGGTCACAACACTGTAAAAGTAGAAATCAACAACAGGACGATCAAGGGGTGAGGGGAATCAGAGGCATGGGGCACACCCCGAGACCACAAGTAGGCAAGGGCTTCACTAAATAGACAAAATATAGACCAACATCCCACATGAATGTAGTTGTGAAAATTCAAGAGCATCTTTGCCAATAAAATCCAACAATATACCCAAAAAATGTTCACATCCTGACCAAGTGGGATTCAAGGATGGGCCGGTGTTAGAGAGACAATCAATGCAATCCATCACATCAATAAATAAAACAAAGGGAAGGAACCATATGATTATATAGCTTGACACAGAGGAGGCATTTGACAAGATTCAACACCCATTGCTGATAAAAAAAACTCAACAAAATAGGAATCAAAGGGAAATGCCTCAATATGATAAAGGCTATACACACAAAACTATGGCCAACCTTACTCACATATCAAGTACTGAAGATAAATAAATATATACATATACATACATTTAAGACAAACAGGAAACACAGATTTGACAACAACGTGAGACCATTGTGCATCTTTGAGAAAGAGTTTCTGTAGACTGGGATGGGAGTAGAAGCCAAATGACAAAGGAAAAAGCCTCTCAGGAGGGTGTGAAGACTGAGTATATTATTTCCAGAAGTTTGGTCATAAAGGAAGAATCTGTGATAGGAAGAAGCCGGAGAGTTTAATATTAATTATCATAGCCAAGACAAGCTGGCTAATTCCAAATGGGCTTAGGTCAAACTGTATCTGGTTGTCTTAACCTATGCAGGCAATTGGCAGAAATCCCAGAAAGGGGTGATGAAACAGAAAGAGGTCCGTTTACATCTTATATTCACCCAATGGGCCCCTGGAAGATAAACAGGAGACAGGGGTGCCAGCCTGCCTCCCAGCATTGGCTGTAAAAAGTGCCGAACAAAAGCTGGTTGTAAAATGTAAGCAGATCATACATTATAAAGTGCTTTGTAATGCGCCATTGAGGCAACCAAATAAGGGCTTGAATAAATGTCTATCCCAATTGCTAAACATTACAGTCAATTTAAAAACCCACAAAAGTTTTGCTGAACAACTGTATGAATTAGAATGAATCTATTGCACTGTATGGTACCTAATAGACTGAGACATAAAATAATCGGAGCTAACTCCCTCT
>NW_022103915.1:73004880-73006901 GCF_000313985.2 Echinops telfairi | reverse complement strand
AGCTGAGTGCTTGGGGGCAGGAGGCTGGCCTCTGGAATGGGATAGCTCTGAGCACTTAGTTAGGGGAGCTGGGCTGGCTAACTCATGGAGCTGAGTGAGGTTTTCCGCAGAGTGGCATGCCCTTTGGGCATTTATTGGCAATCCTAAAAGACTTTCATAGCATTGCCTGAGCAGGGCAGAGGCCAGCCAGGTCAATAGGCTGACGGCCGGCCAGAGAAAGACCTGCCTGCAGGCATGGCGGAGAAGAAACTGTCCTGACTAAACAATTGTATCCTGAATTTCTCTCCTAAGTTGTAACCTGCTAACTTCTCTAATAAACCCCATGATCATCTGGTCTGTGAGTTCTGTGGTCATTTGCAATGAATTATCAAACCTAGCCACAGAAGAGAGCGACGTGAGAGAGACACACGTGGTGTCAGAACAGGGTCAGAGGAACGGAGAGTGGAAGCATGCTTGACCTCCAGGCCTTGTGGCAGTCAGCCTTGGGAGCCAGAAGAGGTCGGATGCGGCCCCCATGGTGTTTCCTTAGATGTACCAAGGGAACTAACTCCCCATAGGTGATGAGAGAGCATGCTCCGCACAGGCTAGTCATGGCTTCTGGGGCATTGTGTATTCCGAAGGTGATAAAGCCCAGAGCAGCTGTCAGCAGGCCTGGTCTTCATTGCCTGGCCTTGCTGAAGAGGAGGCAGCCTGCATTCAGAAGTAGGCAATACTTCGAAATCCAAGGCAGCAAGCAGCCGCCATCCATCCCAGAGCATGCCTAGGGGAGCAAGGCAGTGGCTACCACAGAAGTCCAGGGCAGAACTTCAGGTGCCCGGTGGGCAACCAATATAGAAACAAGCCAGGGTCCTAGGCAGAGTGAGGCTCGGGCTCGGGTCCAAGTACTAAGACCAAGGTCCAACGAGAGACGCCTGCTGTCTACCTCCAGAACTAGTTCCAAATCTAAGCACCTGCCCAGCAGCCTACGTAAACCAGCTCAGAGAGCCGTATCTGACCTCCTCTCTCCTTGTCACACTCCATCCTTCTCGGCCTCCTCTGACACTCATCGCCCCTCCCACAGCACTCTTCTTCCATGTTGGCTTCGAGAATTCATTGCAACGGCCACACAGAACTCCCAGGCAACACCTGCGATGATGGGGTTTACTAGGGACGTTCATTGGTGAGCACAAGTCAGGGTCAGTAAATAGTGAGGATACGGTCACTGGTCCACAGCAACACCTCTCTCCTCCATCAGCAACCGAATACATCTCTGGTCTCTCACCCTGCTCAGTCATGTGGCCCCTGGGCCTCTGCCTCGATGGACCAGGAAGCGCCCTGTGGTTCTGTCCCACAGCCCCAGTCTCAGCGCTGCTCCTCTGTCTATCTCAGGGTTTCCTCATCTCAGCCTGGCTCCTTTGCTCTGGCCCACACAGCCTCTGGTGCCTCTGCTCGTGGCCTTCCCACTTCACACAGAGATCTTGACCATGTCCTTCCTCCCGTGACCCTGGGCTCCCTCCCTGTGTCAGAGATGGTTTTTAGACACAGGGGCGTTACGGCAACAGACGTGCTTCTTATCTTTTTCTTTTTTAATCATTTTATTGGGGGCTTGTACAACTCTTATCACAATCCATCCATCCATCCATTATCAAGCACATTTGTACATTTGTTGCCATCATCATTCTCAAACATTTGCTTTCTGCTTGAGCCCTTGGTATCAGCTCATTTCTCCCCTCCCTTCCTGCACACCCCCCATGAACCCTTGATAATTTATAAAATTATTTTATTATCATGTCTTACACTGTCTCTCTTCACCCACTTTTCTGTTGTCTGTCCCACAGGGAGGAGGTTATATGTAGAACCTTGTAATCGGTTCCCCCTTTCTACCCCCACCTTCCCTTCACCCTCCCGTTATCACCGCTCTCACCACTGGTCCTGAGAGGTCCATCTGTCCTGGATTCCCTGTGTTTCCAGCTCCTATCTGTACCAGTGTACACCCTCTGGTCTAGCCAGATTTGTAAGGTAGAATTGGGATCATGATAGTG
>NW_022103915.1:73002131-73002946 GCF_000313985.2 Echinops telfairi | reverse complement strand
GCCACAGCAGTGAGTGTGGTTTGGCATTTTCTCACCTAGATATTTCACCTCAACCTATGGAAATGAGCTCTTCAAACACAGAGGGACCATAAAGCATATTACCAAGGGAAAGAAGCCAGTCTGGAGAAGCAACATACTTGTTCAATCAACTACAGGGCATTCTGGAAAAGGCAGACCTGCAGAGACCATGAAGAGATCAGTGGCGCTCCAGAGTTCACGGGGGTAGGGAAGGAAGGAAAGGGTAGAATACAGAGCATTTTTAGGACAAAACTATTCTGTATAATACTTAACGACAGGCACAGGACAGATGCCTTGGTCAGAACTCATGGACCACACAACGCAGACTGGAAACGAATGTAACCCGTGCATTGGGTTGTTGCTGCTCCTGCTGCAAGCCTTCCAGGCAGTTCCCCGCACAGCTGTGTACAACAGAAGGCAGCTCCGCCCGGGCCTGTACCAAACCTGCAGCTCGTTGTGTGCTTGAGCCCATTGTGGCAGACACTGTGCCACCTCTTCTTGTTGGGGACTTTTTCGTTAACACTCCACCCAGCATGATGCCCTTTGCTCCAGGGACTGGTCTCTCCTGATGTTCATGTTCAAAGGACGTGAGATGAACTTCATCATTTGTTTGTGAGGGGCATGCTGGCTGTACTTCTTCCAAGACAGATTTCGTGGTTCTTTTGGCTGGCAGTCTGTGGTGATTTCAATACTCTTCACCAACAGTGCATTTCTTTCTTTTTTTTAAATCATTTTATTGGGGGTTGTACAGCTCTTATCACAATCTATCCATCCATCCATTGTGTCAAGCACATTTG
>NW_022103915.1:72999425-73001701 GCF_000313985.2 Echinops telfairi | reverse complement strand
TTGTGCAGTACATTTGCCCAGTGCAACTAGGCATTTCACCTCTTGACTGCTGCTTACGGGAGCACTGATTGTGAATCCAAGCCAGATAAAATGCTTGACAACTTCAATCATTTCTTCATTTATTATGATGTTTTTGGTCCAGTTGGGAAAATGTGGTCTTCTTTAAGTTGAGTTGTAATCCATAATGAAAGTTGCAATCTTTGCTCTTCATCAGCAAGTACTTCAAGTCTTCCTCACTTTCAATAAGCTCGGTCATGTCATCTGTGTGTCACCGGTTGTCGATAAATCTTCCTCTGATCCTGGTGCCACATTCTTCTTCATAAAATACAGCTTCTCTGGTTGTTTGCTAAGCATATAGATTGAGAGGATACAAATGTGAAGCACACCCTTCTTGAAATTTAACCATGCAGCAGTCCCTTGTTCTGTATACACAACTGCCTCTTGATCCATGTACAGCTTCTTCATGAACATAACTAAATGTCCTCAAATTCCTATTCTTCTCAAAGCTAGCCATAGTTTGCATGTCTGTGTATGTCTACAAATAATAAACATTTTCTGGTATTTTCTGTTTTCAGCCAAGATCCATCTGAGATCAGCAATGAGATCCCTTGTTCCACTTCCTTTCCTGAATCTGGTAGCTCCCTGTCAATATACTGCTGCAACTGTTGGGTGATCTCTAGTAAAATTTTACTTGCATGTGATATTAATGATATTGTTCTATGATTTTCACATTATGATGAGACACCTTTATTTGGAATGGTTACAAATATGGATGTCTTTCAGTCTGTTGGCCAAGTAGTTGTCTTCCAACTTGGCACAGACAAGTAAGTGGTCCTAGTGCTTCATCGGCTTGTTGCAAACTTTCCATTGGTATTCCATCTATTCCTGGAGCCTTGCGGGGTTTGGCGTTTTTTTATTTTTAAAGCTAATGCCTTCATTCAGTGCAGCTTGAACTTCTTCAGGACCATTGGTCCTTGATCACATGGTACTTCTTGAAATGGTTGAATATTGACTAGCTGTTAGTTGTTTTTATTTTTTTGTACAGTGACTGTATATTCTTTCCATCTTCTTTCAGTGCTTCCTACATGGTTCAATACTTTGCATATAGAATCTTTCAATGTGGCAACTCAAGGCTTGATTTTTGTTGTTGTTCTTTCAGTTTAAGATATGCTGAGTGAGTTCTTCCTTTTTCGTTTTCTACTTCTAGGTCTTTGCACACTGCTTTATAATACTTTGTCTTCTCAAACTTCCCTTTGAAATGTTCTGTTCAGCTCTTGAACCTCCTACTTTCTTCCATTTGCCTTAGCTACTCTGTGATAAAAAGCACATTTCAGTCTCTTGACATTCACTTTGATCTCTTCTTTCCGGTCCTTTTAATGACCTTTTTCTTTCATCATATATGATGTTCTTGATGTCCTCCCACAGCTCATCAGATTTTCTGTCATTAGTGTTCAATGCATCAACTCTGTTCTTGAGAGGTTTTCTAAATTCAGGTGTTTGTACTCGAGTTTTTTATTTTGGCCATCATGGACTTGTTTTAAAATTCTTCACCTTCACCCTGAGTTACATCTACGCAATTGATGACCTGTTTCAGTTGGTCCCTGGCCTTGTTAGCAGCTGATATTGCACTTCATCATCTATTGACTTTAATAATACTAAGTCATTAATATCGACTGAATTACAACAAGCATTACCACACAACAGAAGATATCAAAAAACATAGAAATACTGAGCAAGACAGAGATGGGAGGTATATGGGAGCTTTCTGTGCTTTCTGCATGATTTGTCTATAAACCTAAGACTGCAATAAAAAAATTAAATTAAAAACCAAACTCACTGCCATGACTCAATTCTGAGTTATAGCAAAAGCAAACCTATAAGGACAGAGTAGAACTGCCTCTTTGGATTTCTGAGATTTTAACTTTTACAAAAGTAGACTGCTTCATGTTCCTCCTCATGGAAAAACAGGTGGATTCAAACCACTGACATGACAGTTAACAACTCAATCTTAATTGAACAATTCATCATTCTCCCCCCAAGACAACCTTTGCCTCCTTTGAGTACTTTATCAGAGAATGACGCCACCATCAACCCCAGCTAGCAAATGGGAATCTGCTAAACTGTCCCTCCTTGTCCTGTCCGGCACCACTTCTACCCAATAGGTCCCAGTCACACCACTTCAGATCCATCTGCCTCCTTTCACTGCCTCAGTTCAAACCTTCATAATAGCTTCCTAATTGGTCTGCAAGCCTTCCACAATCCCCTTCTAATCTGTC
>NW_022103915.1:72990171-72996695 GCF_000313985.2 Echinops telfairi | reverse complement strand
AGGCAAGTGTTTTGAGAATGATGATGGCAACAAATGGGCATATGTGCTTGACACAATAGATGGCTGTATGGATTGTGATGAGAATTGCATGAGCCCCCAATAAAAATAATTTTTAAAAAAATTGTGCTGAACTACTCGGCTTATACACGAGTATATACGGTATGTGGTTCTCGCCCTGCACAGCTGGTGTGCCTGTCTGTGTGTCCCCATGTCCCCTAAGGGTACGTATAGTATATTCATCATTTCTAAGTGCCTAATACTACGTTGAGGTTAGTCACAGGGATGACTTAAGGAATCTTGTTTGAAACTTTTTAAAATTGTGAATTAGATGGTTTATCGTTTTAGACGCAACAATTCACACACATTTTGTCTCAACTCATCCACTGCAGCCCCCTCAACGCGCCATTGTTCATCCCACTTCTCTGTTTCCCGGTCTAGCCCGCCTGTCCCTCCCCCGCTGTGCGTTGACCTTGGGTAAATGCTACCTTTGAGGGTCAATGGTTGATCCTTCAAATGTGGTGGTGAGCTCGGAAGGTGACTAAGCGGGGGATAGTGGCCCAACAGTCTTTATCTGGCCAGCAAGCCTGGTCTCTCTTATGATTGAGTTGTGTTCCACATTTTTCTCCCACTCGATCCAGAGCCTTCCAGATGTGGCCCTTCTCTGAGCAGTTGGCAGTGGTAGCAGGCCGCCTCATGTCTGATGACTAGAAAGTCGAAGGAGAAACACACAAGGACGTAAAGGAAGTGAATGAAGAGATGGAAGGAGGGAAAAAACAAACACCCCAAACCGGCGGCAGCAAGGCATGAAAATAACGGCATGGGGATTCCGTGGGAAAACAACTGACTTAGGAATAAACTGGAAAATGGCTAATAAATAGGATCTTTTTTCACATACAGCTGAGGGGCGTCGGTCATTGGGTAGGACGGAATCAGGAGACATGGCGCGGAGTGAAGAACGTCGTGTTAAGAAGCTGTCTTTCACGTGCTCACTGCAATTTCTAAGAACAAAGTGACATTGGTGGCAGTCACAGCCATAGATCATGTAAGTAGCTATCAGAGCTGAGGCCCCGCTGTGCGCCGCTTCCATTGCTAATTAAATGCTGACTCCCTTAAGGATTATCTAAAACCCTGACCCCTCACACTCCTCCCCGCCAACAAAAATCCCACTGCCATCAGGTCAACTCCAAATCACAGTACCCTTGACCTTGGAAGAAAGAGTGGAACTACTGCCTGAGGTCTCCTAGGCTGTAAATCGTTACAGAGGCAGACTGCCTCCTCTCTCTCCCCTCAAACAGCTGGGGAGTTCAAATGGCCAAGCTTTCCACAGCAGCCCCATGCTTAACCCACGGGGCCACCAGGGCTCCTTTCAGACTCACCTAGCAGGTCTCAACTCTGCACGCTTTTGTATTAAATCTGAAGGCACTTTCTGAAGTTCAACAATGTCCCATGTTTTTGCACAAGCGTGCTTTCGTACTATACAACCCCTGCACATTTTCATAAGCTACACCAATACGTGCTCTATGTTGCTGACTTCTGTTTGAATTCCCACCCACCCCCTACCCCCAATGGATTTAATGTTACGTCTTCATTGTGATGCCTGTTGAAAAGGAAGCTTGGTTCCTAACAGCAAGCCTTTCCCTGGAGTGTCTCAAGCAGCTCCTTGTCCCGGCAGGAGTCCTTCCCTGCTCTGCAAAGGACTCTCCAGTGCAGAATAAGTCACTATCTGCCTGACCAACAGCCTCACCTCCGCTGAGCCCAGGCCAGAAGCTGAGCAGGGAGGGGAGGCCAGGGCACTGCAGCCACACGCTTTCCACCGCACAGTTGGGCTAGCTACCTGCTGTGTTCAGACAGTTCCAAGCTCCTGCCCCCATGAACTCCACAGGTCAAACAGGAGAGTCGTGAGCACAAAGGAAATACACATCCCTCACTTGGACAAGACCAGTCGACCTGGCCACTGGGGACCCTGCAGGGCCAAGGCAGGGTGCACTCACACCCACACTGTCCTGGCATCCAGCTTCACTTGCGGCCAACGCTCAGGACTGGGGCATGAGGGGGCAACTGCTATAAGACCCAGCCACGTTAGGATCGCAGCAGCCCCTGTGTCCAGCGCTCGGTGCTGTACCTGGGCACAGACTGGTGATCCAACGCCGACCTGGCCGCCAACCGCCCCATGTGCTTTGCTTATTTTCTGACTGCCACGCTTGATCCATGACTTCTTGGTCATGGCTTAGACCTTTATTACGCAAATACGATCAAAAGTAACAGAAATTCACTTTTGGAAATCTCAGAGAGTGTCCGGGGTACGCGTGGGGGTGCTGTCCCAGAAGCTCTCCCTCTGCTTTGTTGCTTCTGTGTGTTATGTGCGCGTGTGCCCCTTGTTTACGTGGACACCCTACTTGTGAAAATAAAGCATGCAGGCCACTTCTCTTCCGAAGCGTCAACAGAGGGAGAGGGGACCACAAGGACGCTGCAGAGGTAAACGTGTGTGGTTGAGAAGAGATGGGAGAGTGAGCATGAGAAGTATAAAAGCTATCTCAGTGGTACTGGACAAGAAAGGAACTCCCGGGGGAGCATTTAATGCAAGATGGAGAAAGAGCACAAGCCAGCGGGGGATGGGCTACAGGAGCAGAGACTTTAAGGACCAGTTTTCCCCTTTTTATTTGTATTGAGAGAGAAAATGGAGTCCCCAGATCTGAACCGCTCCTTCCTCCATTTAAAACCTGTCAGAGGCTCCTGCCCCAACCCCCACCCCAACATGCCTCTTGGATCCACCCAAAATTGGATCAGGTGGTAGCATGAATGAAACCCACTTTTGCTCCTCTTCCAATGATCTGGTTCTTCTCGCTGCTGCTTTGTTAGGTGCCATGGACTCAGTTCTGACTTATAAGGGACCCCGTGTACACTGGGCAAGGCACCCCCGGGTCCTGTGCCCTCACAAGCGTTCTGATGGTGGAGCCCATTGTTGCCGCCACCATGGCGATCCATCTTATCGAGTCCTTCCTCCTCATATTGTTTTGCTGTCCCTCCACTTGACCGAACATGAGGTCCTTCTCTGCTCTGCCAGGAGTGAATCACAGATCAAGTCTTACATGTGGAGGAACAGGGAGGCAGCTTAAAGGACTGTACTAAATTTCTACTACACATTAAATCCACCACAGGTTTAACCGCTTAAAATTACCTATTTATTATCTTAGAAGTTCTGTGGCTCCAAAGTATTCTGGATACAGCTTAGCTGTGTCTTCTGCCTAGGGTCACATAAGGCTGCATTCAAGGTGTTAGCCAGAGCTGTGTTCCTGTGTGAATGCTCACATTGGGAAATTATCTGTCTCTTCACACTCATGGGTGTTGGAAGCATTCAGTTCCCAGCTGGGTAGGATTTATGGCTTCAACGTTATCAACAGAAGCGAGCTTCAGCAAGTCAAATGATACAATCACATAAACGCTTATCAGGTATATCCCATCATGTTTGCTATATTGCATTGCTTAAAGGCAAGCCTCGGGTCCTGCCCATACTCAGCCCAAACCTACTGCTGTCCGGTCAATTCCAACTCATAACAACCCTACAGGGCAGAATAGAACTTCTCCAGTGTTTCCAAGACTGTCCATCTTTACCTAAGCAGACGACGGTACCTCCTCTTTCTCCTGCGGAGTGACCAGTGAATTTGAACCACCATCCTTTCAGTCAGCAGCCCCCCAACACTTAATCCATTGCACTTCCAGGGCTCCTTCCATACTCAAGAAGAAGGGGTTCCATAAAGGTGTGAACACCAGGAGGCAACAACTATGGGGACCACTTTGAAGTGCTCACCATTGAAAGTGTCACCTATAAATCTATTTGCTGTGCCAGTTTTGAAGCATTGTTCCCTCCAGTATGGGGGAAGATCATAAGTATCATCCTATATCATAAACAGCAATGACAGCACAATCAAGTTGGCTGTGTGTGTGTGTGTGTGTGTGTGTCACTCAACTTTAAACTCTTTGGAGAGAGGTATATTACTTATACTGAGTATCTCACTGTCGATCAAGACTAGCACATATTCTTTTCATATAACTTTATAAGGAGTAGACAGGCTGGTTTGAACACGTAAAAATGTCAATAACCAAACCAATGTAGATTTTTCTGAGTCCCAATTCCATTTTTCCTATGCATGTGCCCTCAACATGGTTTGTCCCGCAGATGTTGGTGAAAGCTCTGGTAAGAATGTTGGCCATCTCAACCCTTGTACGTAACAGCTTCAGACTATAAAATATGTCAGTGGCACACTTGGGGTTTCTGTTTCCTAGATCTTAAAGAACTTGTGTGGGGTGACGATTTGGCCAACGTTATCTAGAGGCCTCTCTGTTATAAGAAAGGAGATGCTCATGCAAAGCACATTCTACAGATTTGGTCTGACTGTAAAAGCACTTGGGGAAAGAGGGGTGGCGGGGACTTTGACCCCAGCTTTCCCATTTCCACCTGCTCCTTGGGGATTTGTATTTAGACCATCACCTAACTTTCCAACCAGGAGATGTGTGTGAAAAGCCCTTGCAATATAAGCCTTTGCCGTAAGGAATGAGAAGTTGTGTCTGTATAGGCTCTTTCTCGTGACCTGTCATTCTCAGGTGCAAAATAATAAGAATTGGAGAGAAGACCGCTTGCCTTCACCTTCTTGGTTTGACAAGGAAAGCATTAAATATTCTACCCAAGTTTTTAATTTGTAGTTTCCTTCTGGGCATGGGCTAATTAAACATCTAATTACATGCAACTTGTGCAATGCCAACCGGTTCAGTTCCATCACTACCTTACAAACCAATAGATTAAGATACTGTGGTGAACGTAATATGTGCACAGCAGCATCGGATGGCATAAGGGGCCGTAGACATCTTAGAAGGCGTGGAAACTACAACAACATTTCTTTGGCTCCTGGGAAATCGAGCAAACTGAAAACGCACATCCACATGGGACCAAAATATTCCTGGTCTGCACCAAATTCTCTGTGAAACCAAAAAGACTTTCAGTTATTGTTCTCATCCCAAAGTTCTAGTAGGATGAAAAACCATGTTAGCCATTTCTTCATTAGTTTTCAATGTACACATTGAAACATGTATACATTAAAAAAATCAAAACAAAACAAAAAACCAACCTTGCCCACATACATTTAAAAACCTAACACAAAAGAGATTAGAAACATACTTTCAGTGAATTTGGGGCCATTTCAAGGGTTGTTAAGAATTGTGGTAGACTGAAAAAAAAAAAAACCCAAATGATATCTAAACCCTAATCACTGGAACTTGGGAATGTTACCTTTTGAAGCAAAAATGAACTTTGAAGATGTGAGTAAATGAAGAATCTTGTGATGGGATAGTCTCCTCCATTCTGGGTGGGTGCGTCCTCGCAGAATAGGGAGCGCTAATATACTGACGAACAGGACGGCTTCGGAGGCCGAGCTTGGAGCAACCTACAAGCCAAAGAATGCCTGCGACCACGGAACACCGGGAAGACCAGAAATGGATTCCCTACTCAAGCCTCCAGAGGGTGCCAGCACCTGGATTTCAGCCCCCTGGACAACGAATTCAGACTTCTGGCTTCCAGAACGTTTTAGAAGACGTGGAAACTACGACAACATTTCGTTAGCTCCTGGGAAATCGAGAAAACTGAAAATGAACATCCACATGGGACAAAAATATTCCTTGGTCTGCACCAAATTCTCCGTGAAACCAAAAGGACTTTCAGTTATGTTTGTTGTTTTAAGCCAAGTGTGTAAAAATTGGTCGCAGGATCCCTATGAAACGCAGACAAGGATGGTAGCAATTGTGAGTTGAGTCAATTCCATGCAGACAAGGGTTGTGGTATAACTTAGGGAGGGAGACAGGGGAGGGCTCTTAAGAAGGGGAGGGGAGGACATGGGGTAGGAAGCTGCTAGTAAGGCGATGAGACTGATAATGATCCCAGTGGGGCTGTGAGACCTGTTTGGAATGATTCAAAAGTGAAGAAGGTGATGAAGGGGAGACTGAATGGAAGAGTAAATAGCTTTTGAATAGCTTTTTTTTTTAAAGAGGAGCAAAGGGGCAATAACTAGAAGGAAGTATGGGTCAAATATCTATTTATAAACTATGTGTAATGGTCACAATGATTCTGAAAGAGTCATTTAAACTGAGGTTTAAGAGATGCTATGATCTACCTATGGATTACATAGCAGGAAAGTGGCAAAGCAAACATTCAAAACAGATTTTGTTTTTCTTTAAATTCTTAGAACACCCACACACACACACTCCCCTCCCACCCAGAGGGATGAACAACAGAAACATGGGTGAAGGGAGACAGGGTCGGTGTAAGATATGAAAACGATAATAACTTATGATTTATCAAGGGGTCACACAGGTGGGAGGAGGAAAGGGAGGGAAAAATAGGAGCTGATACTAAGGGCTCAAATAGAAAGTAAATGTTTAGAAAATGATGATAGCAACATGTGCAGAAATATGCTTGATACAATTGATGTATAGAATGTTATAAGAGCTGTAAGTACCCCCAATAAAATCTCTTT
>NW_022103915.1:72983802-72989599 GCF_000313985.2 Echinops telfairi | reverse complement strand
TTGTGATAAGTCCAGTATGAACCCCTAGTAAAATGATTAAAAAGCAAACAAGCAAACTTCTTTATGCTATAGTAATAGCAGGGTAGAAATAAAACCACTCTGTCTTTGGAAGAAAGAAAGGTAAGTTGAGCCAGGTTACGTATACAGGTGTAGCCCCTGAGCTATTGTTGACCAACCAAAGGTCCAAGCTTCACACCATTAGTTTTGCCTCTAAAGTCCCAGAGAGGGGTGGGGGGACAAGATACACAAGAGAAACGCTCCCCACGAGGAATTTGGTCCATAAATGCAGGTGCAAAGAATGAGTGAAAAGTGAGACTCTTCATTCTCACACACTGCATGAGCAACTCTTAGTGAGGAAAGTGTTGATAATGATCAAAGAAATATTGTGATTATAAATGTTAACTGACGAGACAGAATAGACAAGTAAAAGATCTGTAACATATGCTCCCATGTAACATAAGAGCGAGTGTTTCAGAGGAACCCCAGTAAAGCTAGATTGAAGAGAAATGGAAATATTCATTGAACAATGAAATCAATCACACAAGCATCCAGTGGGTGTTTTGGCTAAAAATAAAATCTCATTTCAAAGTTGTGTCAGTTGATCATTTTGTGTGAAAACACAGCGGGCTTGACAGGGTTCCAAAGTAACCCTTACAACTCAAGAAGAAGTGAGGGACTAAGACTTAGCCTCCACAGCTGATGCCCTTTATAAAAGGAAAATGACAGCCCCCACTCCCCCAGGGCTGTTAGGAAGATTAAATGTGATCGTGTTAGGGGAGGTGGACTAGAGAAACAAATCCAGGGACACTCATGTATAAAAAAGAATTTTATATCAAAGAGTAATGCATATTAAGAAAAGATCCCATCACAGTCCAGATCAAGTACATAAATCCAATATTAGCCAGTAAGTCTGGTACTAGTCCATAAATCCCTCTTCGGATTCACACAACACATGCAATGATGCGGAATGCAGGAAGATCACAGGCTGGTGGGTGCTAAGTCTTGTAGATCCGATGGCAATGGACACATCTCCAGGGCTCTGGCTGCCATCAGCATGGGTTGTCAAAAGAAAGGTGAAGCAGAGAGAGAGAGTGACCCACTTCCAGTGAGCCATTTTTCTTGGTTGCCCTCCAATCAAGCTACAACCTGATTGACAGGCTAAACTCCGCCCACATGTTCATATGGGAGCCATTTTGTCACAAGATACCTAACTACCAGTGATAAATGCATGGAAACCTCTGGCTAACAGCTGCCCATAGCAGACACATCACTTGCACAGCATCTTCCTCCTCCACCATGAGCCACGGGCTGCCAAGCTCTGTCTCTGCCTACCTCTTTGGTCTCATTCCTATCCACCCTTCCTGTTGGTTACACTCCAGTTACACCAACCTCCTCTCTGTTCTCTGATCGCACTTTGCTTGTTCCCACCTCAAGCCAGAAAGATTTTTTCCTCCAATCCAGGCAAGAGAGTCT
Organism: Echinops telfairi; assembly: GCF_000313985.2. NCBI lineage: Eukaryota > Metazoa > Chordata > Mammalia > Afrosoricida > Tenrecidae > Echinops > Echinops telfairi. Next base: position 72,988,126 of record NW_022103915.1, on the reverse strand, counting down.
CTTCATTCAGCTCTGAGCTGTTCCTAAAAAGTTCCTAAAAAATCCATTATCTTTCAATTCCAATGTTTCCACAAACTTTAGTGAAGCCCCTTCGGATGTTATTTATCTCAGGCATTAGGCACTATTGTAGGCACTAAAGGAGACAGAGGAAAGGTCAAAATTATTAAAATGTCAGCCTACAGAGCTTACAGAACAGACAGTATGAGTTTTGTACCAATTTATATTAAATTTGGTTTTGTTTAAATTGATCAGAACCTTACTTTTGCAGAGGAGTAGGTTAACCTACCTATTCTAGTACCGCCCTTAAAACAGGGGCCTGGAGCCTGGAACTCTGCACCTCAGAGTCCTGGTCTAGACCTCCTCCAGCCTTGCCTGTCCCCCAAGGTACATGTTTGTGTCAGAACCCTGCATCCGGACAAGACCCAATGTAATACTGCTGTAGGCTGATGAGCAAAGTAGTAGTCCATAAAATATATGGCCAGGATCAAAGTATCAGACAGCAGCAGCTGGATCCGAGGCTGGCGCAGAAGCCGGTGTACTAGTGACTGGTGCACATTGCACCAGAGTTGTAAATGGCTATATCTTTTTGCGATTAACTAAGCCTTGCTATCTGTAGTAGGGTCGAGGCCCAAAGCCATATATCCATCTTCTCAGTCATACTCCATACAAAATAAAGGAAGAACTAATTTCAACCATTGCATTTATATTGCACGGGTCTAGGAGAACTATTCTCACTAGTTGCTACTGAGTCAGCTCCAATTCATGACAACCGTCGTCTAAGAGACCAAAACCACTGCCCAGTCCTGGACCACCTCATTGGTATGTTTGATTCCATAGTGTGGCTATACCAAACATGAGGTCTACCTTGCGCTGGGCTCTTTAGATAACCGGCGAAGAGTGTACACCTACACAGGCCGATCTCTTTATCTCAAGGAAATGGCTGTAGAGGCACCCAGTTCCAGGTCAGTGAATTAGATATCAGACTGAATGTCTAAATCCAAGAATGGCGGGTCAGAGAACAGGCTGCTGGCTGCAAAGGCAACTGAATCAAGTCAGGAGGTACAAGGGTAGAAGCTGCTGAATCTCAGGCTGCAAAGGCTAAAATATTCCCAAGATCAGCAGGCAATACACCAGGCCGCTGGCTCAAATCCAAAGGTCAGCTGACAACCCAGATGCAGAATCCAAATCCAGCCAAAAAAGCAAACCAGCTTTTCCAAGGTATCCATCGATATTGTAAGCGGGGTACATGCCTGAGGAAACTCTTTTCAATTGATTGACTGTTCGAAGCATGTCTCAGCATGGGAGTGATACAATACATCAGATCTCATCATGGGGAATAATCGAATCACAACTGCCCAAATCACTGAGCATCATGGCCAAGCCGAGTTAACACACGATCGTAACCATCACCATGCGCTTCGCTAGTGATTTGTCTTTCCTGATGGCATGTTAAAGGTAAGTGAGCCAAAGTCTCGCCCTTCTTGCTTCTAAGGAGCCTTCTGGTTGTATTTCTTCCAAGACGGATTTGTTTCTTCTTCTACAAGGCCACGGGATATTCAAGATCCTTGGCCAGTGCCAGCGTTCAAAAGTGCTCATTCTTTTCTAATGTTTTTCATTATCTAGAATTTGCATGTGATGTGTAAATTACATTTATATCATATGCATCTCTTTTCTATCCCCTGGTAGAATGTTACAGTAATGACGCCGATGAACCATACCTGCTAGTATCCATGCCTTTACTAGAGCCCTGCCACCTTAGCTCTGCCTTTTGCCACATACTTCGTTAAGTGCTTGAGGATTACAGATTTTCCTCTTGCAACTCCAAGGGCGCCATGCTACGAGCCAGCCAGTTTCTTGGAGAGAGGGTTCTCGATGTCTTAACCATGCCCAGCTTTCAGCTGGCGCACCAGCTAAATGCAGCTACTGTAAGCCCCGGTGAGAGAAGCCTCTGAATCGCCCTATGTGGTGAAAAATACTAAGTGTTGCTGTTTAAAGGGATAGTTTGTGATCAGCAAGACAAAACTGATAAAATCTCCTAATTGGGTAAACATCTGTCTCCTGTTCTGAAATCTTATATCCAACTCTCTAACCCACCAGCTTGAAAGCAGAGAGCAAAGGGAGCGCTCGGCATCTATTGATTAACACATGTTTTATGATTATCTGAATTTTAATATAAGTTTAAATTGATTATCCATTTGACATATTTCCTCAAATATTGAAAATGTGATCACTGTAAAGCATGTGAGCATTTGATTTACCAATGAATTTTCATGAAAATACGTCTGTTGACTAAAAAACCACAAGCTAAGTCTACAGACTACATTAACTATTACACTAATATAAAAAGTTTATTAAATTCTAATCTAAATTATTTTTGAAATTTACTACCTATGAGAGACAAAAAGCCCAACTTCCTGAAAATCAGTCCACTATCACTTTAATATTTTGTCATAAGAACACAGACCCTGAAAGGGAGCTGATGTCAGGGAGTCCAGGGAGGGAGAAAAATGTTTGGAAACTGATTGTGGCAGCCAATGTACAATACCCCTGGACGTGATTGAACTATGGAATGATACGTTATATGTATTAACACCCAATTCATTTTAATTAAAATGTAAAATACTTTTTTAAATGAACGCACACCTCACCTTTGGGCAGGCTGCATGTTAGGGAAGCCAGGTCCACAACATGGTTAGAAAACTAAAAGGTAAATGCCAAAATTAATGAGCACAGACAACCCACACTCACTGCCTTCCTCCGTCCCACCTCACAGGGCCCTAGAAGGCAGGGCAAAACGGACACCCTGTGGGTTTGCAAGACTAACTCTGTGCAGAGCTTTTCCTTTCTCCTGAGGAATGACTGGTGATTTTGAACCGCTCACCTTGGGGCTCGCAGCCCACTGCATATGCACCACACCACCGGGCCTCCTAGCATAGACAATAGGTGCCCAATTGATGAGAATTCAGGAAAACCACCACTGTGGCCTGGAATCTCTAGAAGTCTCTGAGAAATGACTGGAAGAGAGGAAAACGGCCTTCTACTTAGATATGGAAAAGCAAGCATGGTCCCTCACTTCATACGTTGCTTAAAATTGCAGAAACGAGACAACATTTAAAGGACTAAACTAAGGGCAAGGAAAATAAGAGCGCAGCAACCTTTTGCATGCCCAGTAATGAACCTAGCAGGCCTGAGAAAACTGAACCAGGAGCTTCAGCTGCCCCACGTGGCCGAACAAGTCCCCCCATGCCACCGGATGCAGCGCACACCTCTGAGAGGAGGCGGGTCGAGTAGAAGGCAGGAAGGTCTTCAACAGGTTGACGATTGATACAAGGGGGCTTCAAAAAGCTTGTGAGAAAATTCCATTATCTTTGCACTCCACTTTTCCACAAGCTTTCTGAAGCCCCTTTGTGTGACAGCCACCTGGCCCTCCTCCCTCAGCACTGACCCCTTGTAATCGCCCCTCACCCAACCCTATCCAGGAAGGCCCTAGACAAGATGGATCGGCACAGTGGCCGCCACAATGGACTCAAACAGAAGAGCCATAGTGAGGCTGGCACAGGACCAAGTGGTGTTTGTTTGTGTGGTCCACAGGGTCGCTAGGAGTAGGAACAGACTAGGTGGTACCCAATAACAGCAACAACCACTACTCCCCTATAGAGGCCCAGCGCGCCAGATTCTGGCGCACCAAACACGACTGAAAGCAGAAACCTGGAGCGACAATCTTTAGATCAAATCAGAGATTTCAAGTTCCCTTTTCACTTGTCTCTAAGATCGCTAGCAGCTAAACTTAGACCTTTAACGTGAGAGATTAACGGCTTCCTTCGGAAAGAATGGCCATTCTTTAGAAAAGACCTCTCCGTTCCGAGTGTCGGTGAGCACAACGCACAAATAGAGCTTGCGTCAGTTCTACAAGGCCTGAACTCTGAAGGGAGAGGGGACAGCCAGGAAGCACGAGGTAGGTACCGGCCGTTGATAACGTGAAAGACAAAGAGCCGAATCAATCAAACGAATGCAACTGGGAAATGTAAGAGGTGATTCAGAGAGCCAGAGGGAAAAAAATAGCAGAATAGACCTGCTAACCTCAGAACAGACATCACAGCCATGAAGATAAATAGGATGCTACAAAAGTAAGAAAGCGCAATAGAAGAAACGAAAATAAAGAAAACATGTTAATTCCAATATGGTTTGGGAAACAGAGCAGCGTTAAGTCAGCTGGAAAGTGAAAGGAAATGTAAGGTTACTCTCAGAGGTCAATCACCCAAATCAAAGGGGTTCCAGGAAAAGGGGCGGAGGGGACGGAAAGAATGAGAACATTCTCACCAGG
>NW_022103915.1:72981959-72983013 GCF_000313985.2 Echinops telfairi | reverse complement strand
GGGGGGGGCCGGTAATTGGCAGAATGGAAGACTTCCCCTGGAGTCACCGACCTGAACTGGGAGTAAATGAGGTTCCCGTTCGTTCAAACAGCCCCAGACTTGTAGTAGTCCACTTATGTAGCACCAAAAGAGTGGCAGGACCTGCCCTGCACGTTGACCACCGTGGGGAATAGGGCTGGAAGCGGCTCTCGAGGGTGCTGAATCAAAAGGACTAGAACTGAAGGCCCAGTGAAGGGAGAGCTGACCAGCATGGGCTACTCTTCCGTGACAAGACTGAAGGCCACAGGGCATTTCTAATGGCTCTGAGCAGCCCGATGCATGTGATGGCCCACAACAAATGGCGAAGAGATTTCAGAACTTGTGTGGTAGACAATGAAGGGAGGATTAGCAGCCTCAGAGAAATGTGCGTGCTGGAATGGATTTATTACAATCCATCATGCCAGAAAACCCATTAACTGATGATACATGGAAGATGTAAAAATTCAGTGGAAAACTGCAATTAAAAGAGAATTAAAAAAAAAAGAAAGAAAGAAAGAAATTTCCCACAAACTTTGGGAAATCCCCTCATATCTCTTGGAAGAGCCCAGAGGACGCTCTGGTGATGGACGCACTGGGAAATGTGATGGTGAGAGGGAACTGCTGGTGTCATTGAGAAGTCGAGTTGTAGTTGTCGTCTGTGAAGTGCTCTTGGCAGGGAGGGGGTGTTCTATCATTATTGGCCCCTGCTCTTATTAATAGTACAGTCTTAGAAACCCACGGGGGCAGTTCTACCCTGTCTTCTCGGGCCACTCTCAGTCAGAATTGACCCAATAGCAGTGAGTTTTTGAGAAATATAGGGGAAGAGGTGGGATCATATAACTCCAAACTAGGAGCACTTAACTGTCAGGAGTTCTAGTAGCCTAGTGGTTACGCAGTGGACAGCTAACCACGTGGTCAGCAGTTTGAAACCATCAGCTGTTCAGTGAAAGAAAGACAGGTTTCTACTCCCATAACGAATTAGTCTTAGTCAAAATGGGTGCACAAGCAAATGTGGTGAAGAAAGCTGATGGTGCCC
>NW_022103915.1:72969682-72980159 GCF_000313985.2 Echinops telfairi | reverse complement strand
AAAAGAAACCTACAGGAGCATTTCTACCACGACCTCTTGGGCCACAATGAGTCAGAATCGATTTGATGGCAGTGAGATTTGTTTCGTTTTTAATTGCCAGAACCTGTGAGACCACAAATATCATAGGGCAACTCAATCAGAGGTGCTGATCTATGGAGGTTTATCTATAAGACGTGACATGGTAGTCAAGAAGTATGTTTCAAACATGCACAAAACAATGCATGAGTCGGTTGTTACTCATATCAGCCCCCATATAGGGTTTCTGAAGCTGTAAATCTTTCCTTGAGCAGATACTCCAACTTTCTCACACCGAGCAACTGATGGGTTTGAATCCCCAACCTCACAGTTCAAGGCTTACCTGACAGTATCACCGAGGCTTCTTTGTTTAGCCTTATCAGAACATTAAATAATTTATGGGGCTATATTAATATAAACCAATAAAGGAGAAAAGGGAAGCTCTTTCTCGCAGTAAAAAGCCAACTGAAAAATGTTGACGTGCAATGAACAGCATGCAGTTGGCCATAGCTAACCTTCTCTGCCTTCCCTATTGACAGAGGCAGGGGTCAGACAGACCTCCACGCTCCATCTTCCTTTGCTCTCTTCTCACACCAACCGCTCCTCCCGTGGCACTCTCCTCCTGTGTTAGGTTCAATCACTGGTGTCAATGGCCACACGGAACTCAGACAGCAGTCACAGTATGAAGGCCTATTGTCAGTGTCATCAGGTGCCACTGAATCAGGACCTACGCACAGCGACCCTATATACAACAGATGAAACACTGGCGGGCCGGGCCATCCTCACAATGGTTCCTCTGTTTGAGCCCATCTTGTTGAGGAGCTTCCTCTTCTTCACTGTCCTTGCACCAAACATGCTGTCTTTCTACAGGCACGGGTCTCTCCTGACAACAGGAACAAAGTGCTGAGGGGGTTATTGGGGAAGCTAATAGGCTCCCCCAAGCCAGAAGCAGTAAAAGTAAGGATATAGCCATTAGCCATAGCACCACCTCTCCTAAACCAGTATCCAAGGCTCTCTCTGGTCCTCAGCCTTTCAGCACGTGGCCCCTGGGCCTCTGTCTCCATGGACTGGGAAGCCTACGTGTCCCTCTGTCCCACAATCCCACAGTCTCAGCCGGGCTTCTCTTGCTCTGTCTCATAGTCCGTGAGGCACAGTGGTGCCTCTGGTCTCAGGCTCTGCCACTTCAGGCAGATCTGGAACATGCTCTCCTGACGGTCCTGAGCTCTCTTCTCTGCTGCTGCCTCAAAGATGGCCCAGCCTTACAGGCAGGAGGGTGGTCACAAAAGCTGACCAATCGCCGTTGTTGGCGTTACACATACCTCACTGACATTGTCCCTCCCGGTCATTTCATGGGAGGAGTTACAGAGACCTGGATAGAAGAGCCAGGTTAAGAAATGTCACTCTATCACAAGAATGATAAAAATGACAAAACAACCACTGGACAAACATCATGAATCAGGCAAGCATCAGTGATTATAAAAATGGTAAAAGTTTATTAAGACAGATAGGATGTTCGTATAGTCTCAAATAGCATCCCCAAATACTCATCACTACGAACTACAAGGTAATAGTATTTTAAAAACTCATTTTATTGGGGTCTCTTACAGCTCTTATCACAATCCATACATCCAGCCCTTGTGTCAAGCACATTTGTGCATATGTTGCCATCATTTTCAAAACATTTTCTTTGTACTTAAGCCCTTGGTATTAACTCATACCCCCCCACCTCCCTTCTTCATGAACCCTTGATAATTTATAAATTATTGGTTTTTTTCTCATGTCTTACACCTACCACTGTCTCTCTTCACCTACTTTTCTGTTGTCCTTCCCCCCACCCCACTCCCGGGGAGGGGCACATTATATGCTGATCATTGTAATCTGTTCCTCATTTCTCTCCCTACCTTCCCCTTCCCCTGCCCCTTCCCCTTCTGGTATCACTACTCTCATTATTGGTCCTGAGAGGTTTATCTGTCCTGGATTCCCTGTGTTGCGAGCTCTTGGCTGTACCAGTGTACTTGCTCTGATCTAGCCGGATTTGTAAGGTAGAACTGGGGTCATGACAGTGGGGAGGGTGGGGAGGAAGCATTAAAGAACTAGAGGAAAGCTGTGTGTTTTGTCAGTGCTATGCTGCACCCTGGCCCTGACTGGCTCATCTCTTCCTTGTGGCCCTTCTGTGAGGGGATGTCCAATTGTCTACAGATGGGTTTTGGGTCTCCACTCTGTCCTCCCCCTCATTCCCCTCGATATGATTTTTTGGTTTGGGGTCTTTGATGCCTGGAGGTATTAGTATTAGTCTGAGCAGTATTACAGAGGAAGCTGGAGAATTTGACTAAGGCGTGCCACCCACTTTTTCTGAAGGCTGAAGTAATATAAAAATAAATATATTGTCGCAAAATAAAAATAACGAAGCTGAAATAGCACAACACTTTGCATTTGACAGGGCAGTGATGCTCCTCGTCCTTGCTGAAGAAGACCAGGTGCACTTACCCAGGTCACCACACCGTGGGGGAAGGGACAACGGGACAGACTGTGAAGAGCTGTCTGCGATTCCAAACTGAGCTTGCGTGTTAGAACGCCAAAGTGCCCGTTCCCACCCTTGGAGGCAGGAGACACTCCCTGAGAGACACTCTACTGACAAGACATATGGCACTACGCTGATAGACCTGGTGCCTTGGGAACTAGAGGAGCCACGTGCAGAGCCCTGATACTACCACTGGATCCACAAGACTTCCAACCCACTGTCCTATGATTGTCCTGCATTCAGCATCATTGCATTTGTTTCATGAGTTTGAAGAGAACTTTATATATTGGTATGGGACATATGGGCTAATATCGGAATTATGGGCTTGGACTGAACTGGGTTGGGGTGTTTTCTCAATATTCAACTGCGTTTGTATATAAACTTCTTTCTTATATATATATACACATGAGTGTCTATGAATTTGTTTCTCTAGTCTACCCGGACTAACACAGAAGGCCTCAAAAAAAGGAACACTGCGACTGGGATGAGACAACGTGGCAGATTCAGTAGTACCAGAGATTTCAGCCCTAAACTCCAAGAAGAGAGTCACAGCACAGATCTTTAAGGATCTACAGCAGAGAATTATGCATTCAAAAAATAAATCCTGGCACACAAATGGAGCATCTTAGCATGGGTCATTTAGTGACCCTGTCCCAGAAATGCCCATCAAGACCCACAAAGTTTTATGGTCATATTGACTCAGAAGAATTCGTTGTTAGATGAAATTTGTCTATCTTCGGGTCCAGTTCAAGTGAGTCCCACCCAGAACTCACTCCCATCTGGGCATTTCTGACTCGAAGCAACCATGTGTAGGGTTTCTGAGGCTCGCCTAGCTTTCTCCCATGGAGTGGCTGGTGGGTTGAACTGCCCACCTTGCAGTTAATAGTCCAATGCTTACAAGACAGTTCAGAGGTCACAAATAAGTTGCAGGAATAGGGGACCCAAACCTATGTCACCTACCATTATTTCACCAAAACCCCTGCCTCTGCTCACATCTATAGCTTCATGGGGAATGCCCCTGTGACCACCTGTGGAGACGACAACCCCAGTTGTTCCTCATGAAGAACCTGGGTATGAAGAGCACTGTCTGGGGAGACAGGCACCAAAGTCCCTTGCAGGGCAGCGACTTCAGCTTCTGCCTGCAGCCTCTCTTCGGTGGCCATGGCTGGATCCTAAGTGAGTCACACACTGCCATCTTCACTCCTTTCTTAGACACACATGCAAGCACATGCACGTGCATGTACACACACATCGTCAAAGACTCTCTACCACTGGCATACAACCCAGACACAGACATTTGGGAGACCAGTAGCCCCCAAGTTTGGTGGACCAGCCTAAGCCCACATCCCAGCCATGGTTAGGGCAGATCGCACAGCAACTGGAGGAAACGGGTCCACGTGGGTCTGTTTGGGGAAAGGGTAGAGAGGCGTTGACAGGACAGAGAATGACAGCTGATGGGAACCCTGTTATATTTAGGCAGAGGGTAAATATACACCTTGGCACCTGGGGCTGGAAACCTAGTGCAAGATACAGAAACGAACCAGGATGTTGGACTCGGGAAACGTACACCCTTCCGTTTCAAACACACATTTAAAGATCACAGCATTCTTTCCCAGCGTAGTCGGTTCCTAGCATTATGCCCGATTCTTACTGCCGCTATTCAGTCGATTGTCATTCAAAGAAATCCTATGTGTCAGGGTGTGTGTGTGTGTGTGTGTGTGTGTGTCAGGGCCTGGGGGACGGGAGGGAGGGAATTGAACTCCATAGGATTTTCCATGGCTAGTTTTTGAGAAGAAGGTCACCAGGCCTATCTTGTGAGGGCCCTGGGTGGACACAACCCTCCGACCTTCCAGGTAGCAGCTGAGCACATCAACCCATTTGCAACTGCTCAGGGACTTCATTCTTGTAGGTAAGCTGTCTGAAATCACTCATGTTCTAGCGGTATTCTCTTCATTCATATTAGCAAGGTCCACACAGCAAATTATATCAGCTAATACACTGGATAAAATATATATTTTTAAAAGATTTTAAATAGTCCCGATTTCTTAAATGTTTCCTTTTTCTTAATTACTATGTTTTCAATAGATCTCCTCTTATATTTAAGAAGCCCTTGTATAAAAGCTGCCTTCCGAGCAGAAGGAAGGAATGTTTCCCTCTATCCTCTCCAGACCCAGGGCCAGTGCAGAAGCTTAGTCAGAGCTACAGCATCTTTGGACTTCTAGTCCCAAACCCTCTTCACTTCTAGAAAACAGTGAAACATATGGTGACAGAAGTTTCAAGTGAAGTTTCTTTATTCTAATAAATAAGGTTGACTTATATACAAGGGGACGCTTCCAGACGTTTGTAGAAAATGGAATTAAAAGATAAAGGAATTTTTTCCTATGAACTTCTTAAAGCCCCCTCATACCATCACCTCTTTTGCCCAACCTTTCATATTGGGATACATGTCACCTATTCAACTAATTATTCAGGAAAACTTTTTTTTCCTGTATATACCACAGTGCTTATAATTCTACAAGGTATAGAGATCATGCTCAATAAATTCTGGTGGAGTGGTTGACAAGCAAAAGATTTAGAAAAGATTCTCAAACCTCTGTTGAGAGGAAATCCTTTCATGCTATATATGATAGAAGGGCCCATAAGTAAAATTACAATCTATTGATTTGCTATGATTTGGGACCTGACACACTCATGAAGCCCAATGACTGTAGCCTTCAGTATGATTGTACCTTGATATAACCAAAAATCTTCAAACGGGATCAGTGAGTGATAGCATGATAAAGGGAAATAATATTAAACTTGTCAAAGATTTCCTTTTGCTTGGATTCACAGTCAACACCATGGACGCAGGAGTGAAAGTCCAAGCAGTGTATGACACTGGTAAAATGTGCTCCAAAAGCCCTCCGTGAAGCATCAGACCAGAGAAGGCACCTTGAAAGCTAAAGGTGTGCCTGGTCCACATGCTCACCTCCTACGCATGGGAAAGGTGGACAGGGGAGAAAAGGCTGGAATCACTGACTCATTTAAATGACGGTGTTAGCAAAGACTACTGAATATACTATGGAAGAGCGATAGCCGGAATGCTCCACAGATGGGGAGTTCATGTGGTCCCGGAGGACTGGTCCCTGGACGACATCATGCTTCGTAGGGAGTCAGTGAAAAAGAGGAGGTCCCTCAACAAAATGAACGAACACCATGGGTCCAGACGCAGGAAAGAGTGCGAGGGGCACGGAAAAGGTGACACGGGACCGGACAATCTTTCATTCTTCTGAATGGCTGCTAGGAGACAGAAATAACTCAACGGTTCTGAACAACAGTAACATGCTGATCGAGTTCAACTAGAAGTAGAAAATGGTTCAGAGACAGATGAGCAAAATGATGCAATGAGCCTGACTTATGAAAAGTGATCGTATGGAATTCCCAGGTATTACAACCTAATAAAAAGATTTTCATCAAAAGAGGGATCAATCATGGGCAGAAGAAAAGGCAGAGTTGCAGACACACTCGCTGGCACACAGACATCTGGGAAAGGTACTTGTGGCGTGTTTGAAAACAGAGCAAAAATGTCTTCAGTAAGTGATAGCCTAGTAAACGGAGGTACACGGGCTCCTAAGACGTAAGCTACTGGGAAGACAGGGCCTTGTCCAGGGGCTGGTTAGCTCGAATGGATAGAGCAAGAAGCTCAACCGCAGCAAGGTTTCAACTATGATGACTCGCTTGCCCGAGTGCTTCTCCTCCACATCCCAACCAGCTTCCATCAAATCCAGCCCCACGCCTGGCGGCCCCATGCGCTAAAGTACAACTACCCAACAGAGCCGACTTGAATGTCACCTTTGGGAAGCAGGTCCCCAGATCGTCCTTCGAGGGTGTCCCTTGGGGGCTTGAATTGCCAACCTTATGGTTCACAATCAAGGGCAGACTGTTTCTGGTGCCCAGAGTCCCTATGACTGTTATTAAGTGACCACTTTGTAGAAGGTATTCAAATAGGAATTTTGTTTCCGATACTTAGAAAGCTATATCTAACACAATGTTCACTAATGACGGCTACCTAAGGCAGTTTATCGTGAGTTCCTGGAGCAACGGGAAATTAAGACAAAACAAAAATTAACATTGACTTTGGTTTTGAAGGATGGATAAGACTTTGGCTAAACGGGCAGAAGAGATAAACTCTGCTAAGGAAGCATGCCTCCTTCCTAAACTGGCTAGTTATTTTTCCGATCGACTCCAACGATGGCCAGATCAAGAGAAGGTGGTTCGTGAGTGGGACCAAACCCAACGGACCTCCCTAATCAACAGTGCAAGAGGCATTTAAATCTGGCCGAGGACAGGCCAAAAGTGGCACTGTTATACAAAAAAAAAAAGGGCCCATGTGGGTCTGAGGACAGCGTTCTCCTGGCCAGAGTCTGACATTACATGGTCTCCTTCAGCTGGTTCAACACCATACCCTGCGTGGAGCAACCTGGAAAAACCTGCGATTGGCGGGAAAGGCATTCAAGGCAGGAGGTTCGGCGCAGAGTTAAATGTGGAGGCTGTACTCCCCCTTGGTTTTGCAGCGTGAGGAAAACACAAACCTGGGCCATTCCATTACTACTAATGATGTGGGCAGAGAAGCAAAGGCAAGACAAGGGTGCATTGCTTTTGAAGATAAATCCCTGCAGGAAAGCTGCTTTGCTTTGTGCAGGTAGAAACAAAGAGTGGCAAGAAAATGGTCACATCCTCTAGCACTTTTATCTCCCTGCTGCCTAGCAACATTCATAAGGAGAGCATATAAAGAGAAAATCCTTCTGGAAGCCCGAGCAGAAGCAGGCCCTGTGTCTGCAGTGTCATCTCTAAGGAGTTGTATCCACACAACCGCTGCCTGTGGAATGAGAGAAGACTGCCTCTCACCAGTAGTGCTTGGGAGAGTGCCCTTTCTTCCGCACGTTCCTCATCTAATAGTATTTTGCGTAGGGTTCTTTGGGCTTCCATGGAGGCCTGGTGGCCTAGTAGTTATGTGTTGGGCTGCTAACTTCAAGGTCAGCAGATCTAAACCACCAGCCACTCCGAAGGATAAAGACATGGCTTTCTACACCTGTTAAGAATCACAGTCTCCACACAGGAGCAAATGAGGGACGGAGAGAGATTGGAACACATCCTGGCCCACCAAACTCTGAGGATGATATTCCTGTTCAGAGCAGTCAATGCAGAGAGACCACCATAGGGCCAGCCCCACCACGAGACACGACGTCCCTCACTGATCCATAGTGCTACGAGGGACAACACTGTAGGCACAGTGTGGGAATTGTGCTGGATCCAAGCCCACCACTCCGGGGCGAGATACTAAGGGCATGCAGCAGAGCAGCAAGGGGAGCAAGAGCAATGATGTCCCAGGGGAGTACCAGCAATAGACTTTTGGGCCAGGGTATGGCACCCTGTCAGACTGGATTGGAAAACACCCCTAAAGGTCAACAAACAGACCTGGAACTATTCATAGGCTGTTTGTTTGTTTGTTTGTTTGTTTTTGTCGTTGGGTTTGTTGTTTTGTTTTCTTTTGTTGTTTGGTTTTGCTCTGTCTTATTTTTGTGCTTATTATTGTCTCTACATGTCTATATAGATAAGATAGGCAGAATAAACAACCCAGAGGACCAACGGTTCTGGGAGGATATGGGAGAGGGGGGTGTGGAGTACAGGAAGTAGGTGTCAACAAACCCAGGGACAAGGGAACAAGTGATCTAAAATCGATGGTGAGGCAGGCATAGGATGCCTGGTAGGGCTTGATCAAGAGCAATGTAACCGAGAGGAATTACCGAAACCCAAGTGAAGGCAGAAGATGACAGTGAGACGAGAGGAAAGGAAAAGGAAATAGAGGAAAGAACTAGGAGGCAAAGGGCATTTATAGAGGTTTAACTACAGGCATGTGCATATGTAAATATATTTATATATAATGATAGCAAAACAGACCTATGTACATATATTATATGAGATGTCGATGGGATCAGGTATCAGGCATCAAAGACCTAGAACAAATATCATATCAATGTGAATGAGGGAGAGTACGGGGTGGAGACCCAAAGCCCATCTGTAGACAATTGGACATCCCCTTACAGAAGAGTCAGTAAGAGATGAGCCAGTCAGGGTGTAAAATAGCACCAAGGAAACATACAACTTTCCTTCAGTTCTTTAATGCTTCCTTCCCCGCCTCCGGACAAATCATGACCTCGATTCTACGTTACAAATCCAGCTAGACCAGAGCATGTACACAGGTACAAATAAGAGCTGGAAACAGGGAATACAGGACAAATACACCCCTCACAACCAATAATGAGAGTAGTGTTACCAGGAGGGTAAAGGGAAGGTGGGAGGAGAAAGGGGAAACCAATCAAATGATCTATATATAACCCCCTCCCAGGGGGATGGACAACAGAAAAGTGGGTAAAGGGAGACTTCGGTCAGTATAAGACATGAAAAATAATAATAATTTATAAATTATCAAGGGTTCGTGTGGGAGGGAGGGAAAGGGAGAGAGAAGACAAAAATAAGGAGCCGATATCAAGGGCTCAAGTAGAAAGCAAATGTTTTGAGAATGCTGATAGCAACACATGCACAATTGTGCTTGACACAATGGATGGATGGATGGATTGTGACAAGAGCTGTATGAGCCCCCAATACAATGATTAAAATTTTTTTAAATTGCAGTCTCAAGAACTCACAAAGGCAGTTCTACCCTGTCCTATAGGATCACTTTTATCTGACATGTACTTGACCGCAGTGAGTGCCTGCTTTGGCCTTCATTCTCAGAGGAGCAGGAGAAAGAAGTCACTGTATTGTTAGAAGCCAAGGAATACTAGGACTTAAAAATAAGCCAGTGCAGGCTTAGTGAAATCCATTTCCACCCCCTTCTCACTTAGACTGGCTCCATCTGACAGTGTTTCTGCCAGCGCCAATTCAGCAACGGGGAGTGCGGTGAGCACCCTCCTAGAAACAGCTCCCTGATCTTGAGAGAATCTGGCTCTCAGGATTCTGAGAAAATGCTCATAGAAGACTGGGAAAAAAGAGTAACTGAATAGAAAACTATTATCCCAGTTAGAGATCAGAAGAATCCAACTTCGTTATTTTTATGTGCTGTACAGTTGATTCCAAGTGATAGAGCTCTTATGTACAACAGAACAAAACACTGCTCCAGTGCCAACCTCATGATTATGTTCCAGCCTACTGTTGCAACGACGGTGTCAATCCATCTTCCTCTTGGCCACTGCCCTTCTGCTTTACAACCATGAAGTCCTTCTCCAGGGACTCGGCTCTCCTGACATCGTGGCCAAAGTATGTTCTTCCTTCAGTGTCATTGGCTCTTGGATCACATGCTACCTCTTGAAACGGTTTAATGTCCTTTTTGTTTGTTTGTTTCACTGACTCTGTATTCTTTCCACCTTTTTTTTCCTGCTTCCTGCTTCACTCAATATTTTGTCCATAGATTCTTTCAATGTTGCCACTCGAGGCTTCTTTCCTTGGTTCTTGCAGCTTTAGATATGCTGAGCACGTTCTTCCTTTTTGGTGTTGTAACGTTTGGTCTGTGCATTCTGATGCGGTCTTGTTGAGATGCCCTTTGAAATGAAGGTCGCACAGGCTTCACTCCGTCCGTGTCACTCTGACGCCCTCTACGTTGAGAAGGCAGCTCCTCCTCAGTCATGTCGTGAGTGCCTTCTGCCCGGAGGGCTCACCTTGTGGCACCCCATGAGAGACACTGTCCTGCCGCTACTCGAGCTCTTCAGTGGCTGATGCCTCGTGGGTGGGCTGCAGACTCCTTCTTCGCTGTCTCAGTCGAGAAATGGTGCTGAAAGCTGTTCAATTTGAGGGACCCTGCTGGCACTTTAAATACCAGTAAGAAGATTCCAGCATCACAGCCGCGTGCGAGCCCTCCCAGGACCACAGCCTGGCAGACGAGTGGTGTTCACCAATTTCAGA
>NW_022103915.1:72966887-72968779 GCF_000313985.2 Echinops telfairi | reverse complement strand
TTGATCCTTTCAAAGAACCAGCTTGTTGCTGCATTGGTTTTTTAAGCATTGTTCTCCATTTGCCCACTTTATCTCCACCCTGATTTTTATTATTTCTTCTCTTTGGAAGAAATTGGAGGGATTATACTGTTGCTATTAGAGGTATTGTACTGTTGACTCTGCTCTAGTTGCTGAAAACTTTGCGATAATGTACCAGTCACAAGTCTCTTTTCCTTTTTCTATATGTGCATTAATCACTACCGACCAACCTTTGATAACTGCTGTTGTTATGTCCCATAGCTTTGGATACATTGTGTTCAGATTCTCGTTAGTTTCTAAACACTTTCTAATTTCCTCTCTAATTTGGGTCAGTACCCACACATTCTGCATAAGGTTCATCTTCCAATTGTTTGCCCTTGTTTGTCCTTTTGTTTATATCTAGCTGTATGGCGTGGTGGTCCAAGAGGGACATCTGAGTCACCTTTATGTGTTTGATTTTACTCAGGCTTGACTTGTGCCCCAGCATGTGGTCTATTTTTGAATAAGAGCCCTATGCACTTGAAAAGGTGAATTTTTTGCATTTAGGTGGAGAGCTCTATAAATATCTATCAGGTCAAGTTGCCTAAATTGGGATGTTTAGCATTGTAGCTTCCTGATTGAGTTTCTTTCCTGGTGAACTTTCTCTGACAGCAGTATATTAAAGTCACCTACTATGATTGTAGAGGAGCGGGGTTTGCTCCTTCCTATCCTTGGTTAAGTTTGCCGGCAGTTTATGGATTCCATTGATCCTTTCAAAGAACCAGCTTGTTGTTGCATTGGTTTTTTAAGCATTGTTCTCCATTTGCCCACTTTATCTCTCCAGAGCCCTGAAGGTTCTCCCCAGCTCTGGGGCCAAGAGCTCGCTCCAGAGCCCGGGAGGCTCTCTCCAGCTCTCGGGCCAGGGGAGGCTCCCGGTTCTCGGTCCCCGAGGCTGCTCCTGTCCTTGTGGCCGGGTTCCCCCCACGAGGACCACCAAGCGGGGCAGAGTTGAGCAATGCTACCATGTAATGTGTCTGATTGCATCATTGTAATATCTTTTTTATCTCTCATGTTCTCGATGACTTTAATATTATATATATATATATATATATCAACCGTACAATTGTGCATTACTGCACCCGTGACTAGTGGTGGGGGCTGGCCCCCCACCTCCCTTCATAACTTAATACTACGCACAACAAACCAAAAAAATGAAACCAAGCTCACTGCCATTGAGTCAGTGCTGACTCATAGCAAGGACAGGGCAGAACCCACCCTGTGAATTTCCAAGGCTGTCACTTTTAGTGGAAATAGAGAGCCCTGTCTTTTTCCTGGTGGTTTCAAACTGGGGGCCTTGGGGAATCACAGGCTGAGATGTAACCACTTTACCACCAGGGCTCCTCACAAATGCACACACACAGCCTAAAGTTAGACTATCCAAAAGCAATGAAAATATTTATACTATTACTAGCAGCAAGCGTTCAATTCTTATGTGCCAAACATTGTTTTAACTACACTCTCTATAGTAGCCCACTTAGTCCTCATAATAACATGGAGGGTAGATGCTATTGTCATTTTCAGGTGAGGAAACTGAGGCACACAGCAGTTAGAATACTTACCCCAAATCATAGAGTCTGTAAGTAGCAGGCAGAGTCAGAATTAGAACCCAGGCAGCCTAGTTCCAATGTCCACACCCTTACACACTCTATTCCACAACTTTTTTCTAAAAGCCATAGGTATGGAAAGAAAAATCCATACCCTTAAAAGCCTTCGAGGCACCCTGGTAGTATAGCGGATCAGGTGTTGGGTTGCTAACTGCAAGGTCATAAGTTCTAAGCCACCAGTCAGTCTGTAGGAGAAAAATGAGGGTTTCTGAGCCCATAAGGATTTATACA
>NW_022103915.1:72965218-72966087 GCF_000313985.2 Echinops telfairi | reverse complement strand
TCGTGACTTTGACTAGCAGGGCCATGATGCTCCAGAGAAACATCAACGGTTTCTGTGTAGAGTCAAAACTTGAGTTTGTAGTGAGTGCCTCTGTAATACTTTGATGACAGTAACTTGTGAGTGAGGACTAAGAGCCGGAACGGGGCGGTTAGACATTGGTCTCAGACTAAGGTCTGGCCACCTGCTGGTCTGATGGCTTGGGGGAGTTACATAACCTCATGTTCCTCTTACGGAAAGTGGGGGAAACAACAGCCATTGCGCCCTCTGGTATCCCCTGCTGTGCTTTTGGGGACCAACCATCAAGTGCTTGGGATGGTGCCAAGCAGAGACCAGAGCTGCCTTATTTTCAGTATGTTGCACGGACACACCGCATGGGAAAATAAGAAACTTTATCTATAGACCAAAAATTGTTAAATGCCCACTACCCTCCAAAGATCAGAAACTGCCCCGAGAAACCATAATGCTGGACAGGGTTATTTGGACAAACCCCCTTGCAAAAACATCAACAACAACAAAATCTTAAAATAGCTAAATATTTTAAGGTAGATAGATCCATCCTCCTTTAAGAGTAAAAAGGTCTAGCAACAAAGTTAAAAATTTCCCAAATGGGATTCCAGGTGTCATGGAGCCCGGGAATGACTTATATCCTGAAAGAATAACTTGTCAGCGTTGAGCTTGTGTGTTGATAGCATTTGGCTGCACTGAGGACATCTGTCAAAGCCCAGGCCTGCTGAAGGTGGAGGTCAGTGAACAGTCTCCCTTCAGTAAGTTGGGAATACAAAGAGCTAGACTTTCAGGGTGAGCGTGAACCCAAGGAATCCAGTGTGTGTGTGTGTGTGTGTGTGTGTGTGTGTGTGTGTGTGTGTGTG
>NW_022103915.1:72960315-72962390 GCF_000313985.2 Echinops telfairi | reverse complement strand
AATTACAAAGGCCATGACCAAAGGAGCCACACCAGGTCATTCCACTTCACCGCAGTAGCTCCGAGAGGCAGCGAGGGCCGGAGCACTCAGCAACAAGGTCTCATTGGAGTTCCTGAAGAAGAGAGGGGTGACCAGACTGCATTTCAAGAGATAATCGCTGAGAGTCTTCCAGGGGTGACCCAGATTCAAGGTGCCCAATGGGTTCTAATCAGAATCAATAAAAATAACCTCCTTCCTAGGCATATCATAATGAAGCAGCCGAAAGCCAAAGATAAGGAGGACACTCCTCTCCCAAGGGAATTCAGAGGAAAAGCAAACAGACTTTTCTTCAAAGGAGAGCAGACTGGCAAGGGAAGCTAGGGAACGCTGGAATGATCTGTTCTTGGAGTACGTTGAAGGTAATTATCAACCCAGAGTTCTCGTCTGAGTGGAAGTGTTTCCAGAACGCAGGCGAAATTAAGGCATTTCCAGCCAAACAAAAGCAGTTTGTCACCCACGCAAAAAAGGAAATTCGGCAGATGCCCTTCAGGTGCAAACAAAAACAACCCAAAGTAGAAGAGAGATGTGAGGAAGATGTGCAAATTCACCTGAATAAACACCAAATGCACAGTGATGAAAAAGACTCTGTGACCTTTCAACATAGAATTTAAATACATGAACGCTAGCAGGAAAAACTGGGACGGGGCATGTAGAATTAAATGTTGTAAGCAACTGCATTTCTCTGCAGCAGAAACTTACCAATTATTAACCTGAAACTTTTATACATGTTGTCATTTTTAGGAGGATAAAAGCTAACAGAAATAGAAAGAACAAGTGACATCCAAGGGAATAGATTTAAAAGTGGAATTATTTTTTAAATGAAAACACAGCAAAATATGTACAAAGCCTAAAATAAAATGCTAGATAAAGACCCAAATGGTAATCATGGTTATTTTAATTAAAATGTACAAACAACAAGGAATATCTCTTCCTGATACAGGATAATTTTCAGGATAGAGTTTTTCAGTGGAAAAGCAAAGTACAAAATATGACCTATATTATCTTGTATGTAAGAATGGATAATTAAGAATACATAAATACTTGTTAGATAAAACAAATTGGAAATATTGGTTACTTATAGATCAAAGGGTAGGTATTTTATAAGGTACAAATATAATTGACTTCTAAACTATGTTTACGTAGGAAAAAAGTTGAAAACAAGATGGAGGAAACCCATAAAATTGAATACAAGCAGAAACAAAATAAACGGCTGTGTATGCTCACCGGAGCCCTGGTGGTGTCGTGGTTAGGTGTTGGACTGCAACCCGCAAAGTCGGCCCCTTTGAAGCCACCAGGATCTCCAGGAGAGAAAGACCGGGCTTTCTACACTAAGAAACAGTCCCAGTCCCAGAAACCCACGGGGGAGCTGACTCGATGGTAGCTTGGTTTTTCGGTATGTGTCAACAGAGATATCATTACACAGAAGAAAAAGAATCTAAACACTTTTGATCATAGCACGCTGACCTTCGATGGAGTAAAGTCTATTTAGAAGACAAAAAGAAAACTGAAAATCAAGTTTCACTTAGTAAGTCTGTTGTTGGTGAAGCAATCATGAGCTATTTTGAATTTGTCACAGGACTAAACAAATACTGTTGGGAGCCTGGGCTCTTGCTGAAGGCGAAGAAATGTTCGCGTGTAAAATAAAGGGAAGAGAGAATGGAATCCAGAGCATCAATGGCATCTGCATAAACTGGCCATTTGTTTTATTCCTCAGCTCTCTCCACAGAAAGGCCCCACAGCAAATACTCCTCTGTAGCCAAGAGCATCCAGATTTCAGTTTTTGAAAGGCTTTTCTCAACCACAAAGGAAAGCCTAGGAGGACTGGGGGAAATTATTTATTTCAAGGCTGACACATGGAAACTACAAAGGATGCCTGGAAATTTTTGATGGATGTTAACAGAGAATAAAGAAGTATGCAATAAATGGACAGACATCCTTTAAAAATTGAACACAGCACTACTGTAAGACCAGCCATCCCAGTCCTGTGCAAGACCCAAAAGAAGCAAAGCAGAAATACGAACAGAAACATGTATACC
>NW_022103915.1:72957888-72959933 GCF_000313985.2 Echinops telfairi | reverse complement strand
AGCTAATGATAGAGGTGTGACATATGTAAATATATTCATTCCTAAAAATAGAGGTATTGGCCTATGTACATATATTTATATGGCAATACATTGAGGAAGCGGACAGACTTTGGGCCTCTGTTCAATCCCTCCCTCAACGCAAGAACACTTTGTTCTAACAACCTGGCATTCTGTGATGCTCACCCTCCAGACACGATTGCTGAAGACAAAATGGGTGTACAAGCAAATGTGGTGAAGAAAGCTGATGGTGCCCAGCCATCAAAAGATATAGCATCTGGGGTCTTAAAGGCTTGAAGTTAAACAAGCAGCCATCTAGCAGAGAAGCAACAAGTCCACATGGAAGAAGCACACCAGCCTGTGCAATCATGAGGTGTTGACAGGACCAGGAAACAGGCATCAGAGGACCCAAAACAACAACAACACATATTGGTGAGAACGAGGGAGGTCAGAGGAGAGGCCCACCCAAAACCCATCTGTGGACAATAGGACATCCCCTCACAAAGGGTCGCAAGGAAGGGGTGAGTCAACCAGGGGACAACATAGCTCCAATGAAGCACACAATATTCCTCTGGTTCCTTGAGGCTTTTACACACACACACACACACACACACACACACAACCATGATCCCAATCCTGCCTTTCAATTCTGGATAGACTGCACCTTGTACACTGGTACAGATAAAAGCTCACAACACATTGAATGCAGGTCACATAAACCCCTCAGGAACAGAAATGAGAGTAGTGATACCAGGAGGGTAGGGGGAAGGCAGGGGGAGGAAGGGAGAACTGAACACAATAACTGACACATAACCCTCCCTCCCACCCCAGGGGGACAAACAACAGAAACATGCGTGAAGGTAGACAGTGGTTGGTGTAAGATATGAAAATGAAAATAATAATTTATAATTTATCAAGGGGCCAGGAAGGTGGGAGTGGTAGGTAGGGAGGAGAAAAAAGAGCTGATATCAAGAGCTCAAATAGAAAGTACATGTTTAGAAAATGACGATGGCCACATATGTACAAATATGCTTGATAACAATTGATGTGTGCATTGTTATAAGAGCTGTAGGAGCCCGCCAAACAATGATCTTTATAAAAAAAGAAAACCCAGCCCACGTGGGCATAAAACACAAGGAACACAGAAACCAGTAAGAAAACCAGTTGCCATTGAGTTGACTGCAGCTCGCGACAAACTCATGTGTGGGGAGCAGAGCTGTGCTCCACCAGTTTTCAATGGGTAACTTTTTAGAAGTAGTTTCCCAGGCTTTTCTCCCCAAGGCCCCTCTGACGGACTCAACCACCAGCCGTTGGTTAACAGTTAAGTTGGTTAAACCATTTGCTTAACCCAAATATACAATGGGAACAGAAGAAACGGCAATCGATATACTTTGTACACCTCTCCAGGATATGATTGAGCTACTGAATTGTACGATGTGGATAAAGTGCCAATAAAACTATTAAAAGAGAGAGAGAAAGTACTCATTCATGTCACAACATGAACAAACCTTGAAAACATGCTGAGTAAAAGAAATCGGGTGCAAAAGGATCATCACTGATGATCTCAGTTATATAGACACTAAGGAGTATTCATTGCTTCTAAGAAAGGAGGGAGGAGGAATTTTTGTTTGGGGGACATTGTAAACTCAGTGCAATTGAATCAATTGCAACCCACAGTGACTGTGTTAGTCTGGGTAGACTAGAGAAACAAATCCACAGAAACTCATGTATATAAGTGAGTTTTATATAAAAGGTACATTCAGAAAACATCCCAACCCAGTCCAGTCCAAGCCCATAAGTCCAACATTAGCACATATGTCCAATACCCATCTACAAAGTCCTCCTCAATCTCACAAAATACACACAATGATGCCGACTGCATGATGAAAGCCGAATCAGTGAGCATGTAAGCATCTCAGCGTTGGCAGGGGGCTCCATGCGGCTGCCCAAGCACCCAGGACTGCATCAGGGTAGGTCCATGTGGCTTCTCCTTAGGGATGTCTCGCAGGAAGTGAGCCTTGCCAGCTGAAGGGAACTGGCTAAGGAGC
>NW_022103915.1:72955596-72956805 GCF_000313985.2 Echinops telfairi | reverse complement strand
CACTGAATTCATATATATACACCATATATATATGTAGTTGAATGGATGTGTATCTTTTCACCATTGAAAACAAAACAAAAGGTAGAAAAACTGATGAATTTCATCAATAAGGCACAGGAGTCCTTGACCCAGGAGCTGAAGGCAGCTCTCACTGGCCAAATCTGGGATGATTTGGACTCAAAATGAGTTCTGACAGGAGTCCTTAACAAATAAAAGAACTCATGAACCCGCACTGATACTAAAACTACTGTAGAGAGGACGGGACAAATGAGATCGAGAGAGAAGTTCCTCCTGCAGAGCGAACAAGGACAAAACGTGGAAGGAATGGCAGGTGAACGTTTCACAGCGAAGAGCAGTCACCGATGGCACTACATTGTGGACTAGTGATTGATGGGGGGAGAATGGGGAGAGACCGGATCAACATCTTAACCGAGTGAGAAGCAAAACAGACAGACATTGATGAGCTGTCCGTGTATACACATGAGTTTATGCATACACCAACATGTGTCTGCACCACATTTTGACTCCAGTGAATGTGTACTCCAGGCCACAGTGACCACCAGGTGGGCACGGCTGACACCACAGCTGCATGCTCTCCACCTTGACATCCAGCGGGCTGGCTGCCATGCTCGGGCCATTCGAATTTCCTGTCTGCACAAATGCTGCAGGGTGGGCATGGGAGGCACAGAGGGAACACACATCCCTTACTCGGACAAAATGGGCCTGCCTGGTGCCCCACAGGGCTGGGGCAGCATGCCGGCACTGGCACCAATCTCCATCAGGCTTGTCTGGCACCAGCCCGGAGACCCAGGTCCTCTGGGCAACAGCCCCCGCTCACAGGGAGGCCATGCTGTGCGCCCCGGGTGGGGCGGCTCCAAACTCGGCCCTATGCTACATACCCAGCAGGGCATTCCTGGCTGCGACCAGCCACTAGGAACCCCGCCACTCCCAGGCCCAGTCACTAGCTGCCCCAGAGTAACTGAAGTTTTACTTATTTGTTTTCTAATTAGGGGAAATTTTCATTATTTCCCAAATATTGGGAAACTGTCAAAGTCATTTAATTACTGGGAAACTCGAATATTGTCCAATTATTGAAAACCACCTAATTCAATCTATGATTTCTTGACCATGGCTTAAACCCTTATTATTCAAATATGGTCAAAAGTAACATTTTTGGAATGCTGGAGGGCAAAATTCACTTCTGGAAGT
>NW_022103915.1:72953204-72954034 GCF_000313985.2 Echinops telfairi | reverse complement strand
GGGGGATTTGGGGAGTGAACAGTGAGTGGGGGAGGGTGAGGGAGCACTAGAACTGAGAGTGATTGCTCAGTTTGAAGGTGCCGTGACCTTGCTGGGGGGGCTCTGAGGTAGATGTGGTGGTGACTGTACAACTCCCCACGAGGTGATTGAGCAATCGAAGTGTTCAATTGAATGATATGTGAATTACGTGCCAATAAAACTGTTGGGAAAAATTTTTTAATAAAAAGATTTTAAATGTAGGGTTAATTAACTACTAGAAAGAGGTGCTCTGGTGGCGCAGTGATTAAGTGCTCAGCTGTGCCAGGAACCACTACAGCCTAGCAAAGCTAATGGGTAGTGCTACTGTCCAATAGGGTCTCTGTGCATTGAAGTAGCTCAACAGCGTACAACCACTAGAAAAATACAAATAAGTTCGTGTTGTTTGAGGGACACTAGAGTGGAAAGCAGAAATAACAACACAAGCAAGCAAACAAAAGTGATCCAATACGGGAAAAGGCACAAGCCAAGCAAGTGTGCTCACAGGCACGCCACCGCACACACATTAGTGACTTGGACAGAGGGGATTTATCAGGGGGAGCAACGTTATGCGCTATTTACAGGGCTATTTATTACCCCTCAGATGATGCCCCAAAGAGTTTTTTGGGGTTTTTTTTCCATACATGATCTGAAGAGAAACCAGTTAAGAGTATTCAGTTTTATTTTTTTAAAGGGATAGAACACATATTCCAGAAAATTGCTAACTATTAAAGAATCTGTGTCGTCACATCAATATCAGACCAAAGAATTCAAGAGAGCTACCACTGAGAGATAAAACAAAGTTGTATATTTCT
>NW_022103915.1:72920076-72951982 GCF_000313985.2 Echinops telfairi | reverse complement strand
TGGGGTCTTAAAGGCTTGAAGGTAAACAAGCAGCTATCTAGCTGAGAAGCAACAAAGCTCACATGGAAGCAGCACACCAGCTGGTGTGATCACTAGGTATCGAAGGGATCAGCTATCAGGCATCATCAGAACAAAAAATCTTACCATAGTGAATGGGGGTGTGTGTGCAAAGTGGAGACCCAAAGCCCATGTGTAGGCAATTGGACATCCCCTTGTGGAAGGGTCACAGGAAGAGACGAGCCAGTCAGGGTGTAGTGTAGCAACGATGAAACATACAACTTTCCTCTAGTTCCTAAATGCTTCCTCCCCACCCACTATCATGATCCAAATTCTACCTTACAAATCTGGCCAGACCAAAGGATGTGCACTGGTACAGATAGGAACTGGAAACCCAGGGAATCCAAGGCAGATAGATGATCCCTTCCAGACCAGTGGTGTGAGTGATGATACTGGGAGGGTGGGTTGGAAAGGGAGAAGCGATTACAAGGATCTACATATAACCTCCTCCCTGGGGGACGGACAACAGAAAAATGGGTGAAGGGAGACATCAGACAGTATAAGATATGACAAAATAATAATTTATAAATTATCACGGGTTCATAAGGGATGGGGAGTGGGAAGGGAGGGGTAAAATGATGCCAGGGGCTTAAGTGGAGAGCAAATGTTTTGAGAATGATGAGAGCAATGAATGTACAAATGTGCTTTACACAATTGATGCATATATAGATTGTGATAAGAGTTGCATGTGCCCCCAATAAAATTATTTTAAAAAAACATTGAAAAGAAATACATATACACACACAGAGATCTAATACCCTTAGAATCCACTGCCTCGCCTATACATACACTCCTGGTTCCTTCTCAAATATACCAGCAGAGTCCTACAATTCTTTTAGGGATGAAGTTATTTCTCCCCCAGTCATAACGCATACTGGTCCCCTGGAGGAGCTTCCTGGTTTTGACCCCAGTTATGGGCTATGGGTGACAAGAGATAGTTGTCATGGGTCTTGAAAACAAGCACCCCTTTGGCAACCCATCTGACCAACACAAGGTCCTCAGAGGGTTTCCCAACAAAGGGAGGCTGGCTAGTCTGTCAGATAGGATAGGGGATGGGCTTCTACTGGCAACGGAAGCCCAGGTGGCTTGGTTTCAAGATGATTAGTTTTATCTGCCTCCAGCCAGGTAATTTCATTCCAAGTTTCAGAATTCCATTCTTCCCTAATCAATGTTCTAATTTCAACAAGAGAAACTTGCCAAGACCGGGACAATCCAACAATCACAATTCAACATTCCACCCAATTCAAGTTTTTAAACTTGATCTTCAGCCATTATCAATCCCGTGCCTACAAGAAAGAGCAATTCTTTTAGGGTTGTCATAGGAGCGGACTGCTAAAGAACTTGGACTTGCCGTTTACTTTCTGTAAACACTCTAGGTTACCCAGGGAAACCCAGCCAGCAAGACCATCTTCGCAGTCACTGTTGCTGCCAGTACGACCAGCTATAGGAGGTTTTGCAGCCCATACAGCAAAGAGCTCGGTGCTGCATTTGGCTGAGATTTAAACTTGACTTCATGTCAGTTCCATTTTACAGGGACCCCCGTAGGTCAGAGTAGACCTGTTTCTGAGGGTTCCCAAGGCTACAAGTCTTTACAGGAGCAGGAAGCCTTTTATTTCTCTGGAGGACCACCTGGTGGGTTTAAACCGCTGCGTTTGTGGTTAGCAGCCCAAGGCATAACTACTGCATCATCAGGACTGCAGGGGCTGGGGGGAGGGCGAGGGGCGGGGCTATTAGAGGGAGGAGGGTGTGCCTGTGTTCTCAGATCACTCAGAGGGTGTGCCTGATACTAATTCTGTATCAACCAAGGTTCAAGCAGGAACAAATACTGCATAATTTGAACCAACCCCCCACCACACCCCAAAAAACATTGCCATCAAGTCTACTCTGATTCACGGTGACCCCATATGTTACACAGTAGACTTGTTCTATGGAGTTTTCCTAGTTTTAGTCTTTATGGAGTTCGATCCCATAAAGGCCTGCCTTCTAGGCTGCTGCAGGCAGGCTGGAAGTACAAAGCTCTGCATTAGTAGCCAGCACAAACCCCGTGCACCACTCAGGGTCAAGATCGACTGGGGCAGTGAGTGTGGTTGGGTTTGGAGGCCCCTCGTCATTTGCGCGGAGTAGGTTTCCTGGGCCGGCCTGTGTACAACGACAGCGGAGAAAGGAGAAGCTAGGGCGAACAGAAGCGCAGGCAAGACATGAACTAACAGACAGGAGCCCTCCTTCCTGAGGGATCCAGACCTTCTTATAGAGGATGTGAACCCCAGACAGACGGCCACCAGCTGCCCTGAGCCAGAGCTGGTTCAGGGTCAGGCGCCGAGGCTAGTGCTCAAGTAATCTTCCACTGGGATTCCACAGCCAGCGCACAGGCTGAAATATGGCAGCCATACTTGCTGGAGGCCGAATGGCCCTGGGTTTCCCCGCATATATGCTGCTAACAGGCATGAAGAACCAGAACACATGGCAAACGAGAAGAGAACCCCCTTCCGCCTGCAGTGGCCCTCCAGCACCCCCTACTGACCAAGTTCCACGTGGTGTTAGATGACAGAGCAGGCCACTTCCAGCTTCAAGACAAAGAAGCACATTATAAGTGTTGGACTTATTCACTGCCCCTTGCACCCCTTTCCTTCAACCAGCTCACCAGCTGTTCGGGGGCGCTTAGCCAGCTCCCGAGCCCTCATTCCTAATTGGCCAGAGTCCTTGGCAGTCTGGCCTGGGTAATGTTGCCAGAGTGGCTGATCTGTTAGGCCTTTGTTATAGGCTTCAGTAATCCCAAGACAGACCCCAGGGCATGCCCAGGTAGCTGCCATCCATAGTTCTCGGAATCCTCCTTACACTAATACCCACACCTCCGCTCTGACACACACACACCTGTCTGTACTGGTTATCATTCCGTTTTACCCATTCCAGGTAGTTCTTCCACTCAACTTCAAAACAGCTATCACGGTCTCACCTGGTAGAGGCATTTCTCTTTTGGACATTTGACCCTCGAAGTGAGCAGAGCCCAGATTTACAGAGCAGAAAATGCTCTGTGAGTGGGTTGGTGGGAGTAGTCATTAGAAGGAGTGGAAGACATTACAGAGGAGGAAACTGAGGCACGTGAAAAGTAGATGCCTCACACAGGATGTACAGTTGGCAACAGTTCTGAATCCAAAGACCTGTTTCCCAAACACCACGTGGCCTCCCGACTACCTGCCTAGCTGCTAGCAAGTAGGGTGGCCAAGACTGTCAGAACCCAAACTTGTTCCTGGGCATGGAAGAGGAACACTTGCATCTCACAAACGCAGCCCTGAGAGTTGGGATTTGCTGCTGCTGCAGCCCAGGGCAGTTTTTGAAGCAACATCCATTTAAACAAAGATGACAAAACCAGTGTCATGCCTTCGTATCTAGCGTCCTTACCTTATCGCGAAGCTGAGCCTTTTGCAAGTTTGAAAAACACCCGCTTCAAGGGCTGGCTAGGCCTTAGGTCAGAGCCTGCCCAGGCAGCTCTATGACCATGTCTCCAGCCCCCGGAGAAGTGAGATGGCGGCTGTCCCTTCTGACCGCTTGTCCTCCTCCTTTAACGTTATGTAAATTTGCCCTCACTTTGAAACAAGTGAACCAATCCCTACTTGCAACACATTCTTCATCCCAATCACCTTCACTCGCTGCACGTGGCAGCCTGTAACAATCACTGGAAAGGCTTTGACTCGTTTCTTGCATCAAAATAAGATGCACCTGTTCCACCTTGCCTGCACATTCCTGAAGAGGCGGTTAGGCATGGAGATCTGGGCTGTTCCTACCCCGGAGACTGCCTGGACTCAGCTAACTGGGCTTCTGGGTGATGATGGTGGTTTTGCAGATACAAAGACACACACAGCTGGTGGGACAGGGGTGGGATTCAGGCTCCTAATGAAGGCGCAAGCTGACCTTTCGCGAACCCTCTGAGCCTGGGACTGGCTGTTTGCTCTGAATAGGAGCAGCAGCTGCAAAGGAGCTCAACTCCTACAGATGAGTAAATGTCATAAACACCTCGCCTCCAAAAGATGGTGGGGCGTGTCCAGCACGGCCTTGAAAGATTTCTTTTTCATGATCTCCACAAGGAGAGCCTTGCTTCCTGAAAGCAAAGATGACCTGAAACGCTGATGACTGAAGAGACAAGCCTACAAACTTCAGTATGGATTACACCTCACCATAAAACACACATCCCAACCGCTGCACCAATGAAGCAGCCTCATGCGAAATGCAGATAATATCGACGTGGTCAGGGATCCATTTTACCTAGATCCCCACTCGATGTCCATGGAAGCAGCGTCCAAAAAATCAAATCACACCGTGTTAGTCTGGGTGGACTAGAGAAACAAATTCATAGACACGTATATGTGTATAGGAAAGAGCTTTTTATACAAGAGCTGTTGAATATTGAGAAAACATCCCAGTCCAGATCAAGTCCATAAATCTGATATTAGCCCCTCTGTCCAATACCAATCTATAAAGTCCTCTTCAGACTCAAGAAACACATGCAATGACGCCGAATGCAGGAAGATCACAGGCCAGTGGGTGGGAAGTCTTGTGGATTCAGCGGCGTTGTAAGCATCTCAGCACTGGTAGGGGTCTCCACATGGCTCCTCCAGCTCTCTGAGTATCTCAACAGCAGGAAAGGAAAGGCAGAGAGACTGGGTCTGGCTTCCAGTGAGCTAGTTTTCTCTGACTCCACTCCTTCATTCAAGTTGACAGGAGATTATGTAACTGCCGTAGACACATTATATTGGGAAACTCTTGCCACCCAAGCTCTCTCAAACTCGTTACAGAGCAAAGCTGTCACTTTGAGGATTATGGTGTGTCTGACCCAAGACACGGTCTGTTCAGTGGTCTCATGTGTGCGAAAGTTGGACGCTAACTAAGGACACCTAAGGGAGACTTGATTTACAGTGCTAGTGATAACTATGAAATGAACCACGGAAGAACAGGTATGTCTTAGAAGAAGTACAACCAGCATGCACCGTAGACGTGAGGATGGTAAGACTTGGTCTCGTGTCCTTGGGACAGGTCACGAGGAGAAGAAAGTCACGCTTGGTGAAGCAGAAGGTCAGCCAAAGAAGTGGGGAGATGTTCAGAGATGGAGTGACAGAATCGCTGCGGCAATGAGCACAGGCAGGGCGGCAAGTTTGAGGAGGGTGGACAACTGCATGCTGTTTCCTCGTGTTGGACGCAGGGTTGCTATGTCCTTCGAAGCGGCTCTGAGCACCTAACAGCAGGATGACCTCGGAATGAGTACGTCAGCCAGTCACTGAACACCCCGTGCACAGTTCTGCTCAGATGCCCATAGAGCCCGTCACCAGGGGTCAGAAACGGCTGGGTAGCAACGAGTGGAGGTTTGTTTTCTCATTGCTTGTGATGCTCTCTACCTCAAAGTCACCCTAACAGGGGACCCATGGCTAGGATGGGGGGGGGGTGACGAGACATTTACCAGGGCCTACAGGAAAGGCTGCAAAAAATGGAGTCCTTTTTAAAAAAAGAGGCAGCTGGTCATAATGTAATAAGCAAAGCCATGACCATGATGTAATTATTGTCCTTGAGGATGAAACTTCATAACAATATTACTTTCACTGATCTAGGTCACGTCCAAGACGACGATCCTATGTGGGTTTTAGAGACATTATCTAATTTCAAGAACTCTAAGTGCTCAGTCCGGGTCAGGAATTACTCATCTACTCATTCCATTTTACAAATGAGCCCAGAGAAGCTGGCTGCGGGGCCCACCTCGGGAAATGGAGTGACGGGGGAGGAAGTGCCCTCCCTCGCCCCCTCCTCCGGGGTCCTCCTTCACCCCGCGCCCCCAGGTCCTGCTCTGCTCGGGGCTGACTACAGCCTGTGTCCTCTCCCTCCTGCTTGCAAAGCCCAGGGGGTCACACAGGGAACCCCATCAGCAGATCCGCGTGCCTGTAAAGTCCGCTCACACCATGTAAGCAACTTTGGGGAGGAAGGGCTCCCTTTTCTACTGTGACAATAGTCTGTTCATTTAGCAAGTACAGATAATAATGCTTCCTATGCACCAGCACTACCGCAAACAGGGGCTCAAAACACCCCACAGTCATGGAGTCAATTCCGACTGAACCGGACTCTGTAGGACCGACTAGAACTGAGGCTCGGAATCTTTACGGACTGGAAAGCCTCCTCTTTCTCCTGCAAAGCAGCTGATGGTTTCAAACTGCCGACCTTTCAGTGAGCAGCCCAACAGGGAACCTTTCAGGCCAAGCCAACAGGACCTTAGTAAGCAGGGTTAGAGTGCCCATTGATCAAGGTCAGTCTGGACTTACGGGTACTTCCTTACTAATCTGTAGTGAACAACTTTGCATGGTTTTCACCCTTTCAAAGATGTGAGAGGGAAAAATGCAGATTAGAAAGGAAGCACAAGTAAGCCTGTGCTTATCTTGCTTCCAGAGTATTCGGTCCCTGCCGAGGACGGTAAATTGGAAAAGCAGCTTGGATTCTCTAGGAAAGCGCGGTGGAGGTGCGACACAGGTGCCAGTCATCCCTCGGACCAGAATCTTTGATGTGAAGATGTAAAATGGCTTACCACAGATTAATAGGTAAGCACAAGTAAGTGGTGCCTACCTTGCTTATTGGTAACACAACACTGGATGTAAGCATTCTGCAACTACTCATGAAGCTTCAGCATAATCTGGAGATTATACCTGCTGCCCTCACGTCACTTCCAACTCACACGGCGTCTACTGGACAAAGCAGAGCTGCTCCCACGGGGGTTCCAAGGCTACGGAACTTTCTGAAAGAACACTGCCCTTGCTCTAACCCGGGGTTCTCAACCTTCCTCATGCCGCGACCCTTTCGTACAGCTCCTCATGTGGTGGTGACCCCAACCATAAAATTATTTTTGTTGCCACTTCATAACTGTCATTTTGCTACTGTTATGAATCGGGCGACCCCTGTGAAACAGCCATGGCACAGCAGGTGGTTCTCAATGACTACCTTTCAGTTAGCAGTCAAGCTTAACCACTGTGCCATCTGGGGCCCATTAGATTATTAGGCCCATTTTATAGGCTAAGAAGCCAAGGCACAGAGAGGGTAAGAAATTTACTCAAGGTCACACAGCTAGTAATTCAGACAGGTTTCAAATGTACAATACTTTCACTCCCGTCTCTCCCACACCTCCAACAACCTGTTTGGCTTAGACCATGCTAACTGCATGGAATGTCAAGTTCATTCTGCCTTTACGGTGAAAGAAATGGCCCCGATTGCAATCTCAAAATGTGTGCGAGGGACGTTGGGGCAGAAACTGAACTAAGAAGAAGTTAGGCTTCTCTGCTTTCAGGTTGATGTCCAATCCCTCGGTGGCCGCGGTCAGCCACAGGTATTTGAGGTCCCCTGAAGTCGGCAGATGACATCACCACCTTTCCTTGCTAAGAATCAGAAGCGCACGTGTCTTAAGGGCTGATGCTGCCCTAGGGAAGGAATGCTGGTCTTCCCCGGCCCCGCCCACCTCCCAACAGTCCTCAGCTGCTCTGGGCTGATTCTCTCCCGCCTCCACCGCCCACCACAGCGGTGAGCACCTGCCTTCTGGTCTGGCCCCCAAAAGCTGACCTTTGTCCATTAGATTCTTGGGAACTGAGCAAAGAAGCAGCCAGGAAATTCCAAGACTGGAAAGCCACAAAGATAGGTTGTTATGATCCCCAAAGAAATGCTTCCGAGAAGGAGGAAGGGTAGGGAAGACAGAGACAAAACAAGAGAGAGAGATTGGAGAGGAGAGAGAGAGGTAGGCACCTTCCCCTGAGAACTTCCTCAGTTCCTGGCTGCTCTCACCATGCCCTCTTCCAGTCCAGGGAGGCGGTGGTTCTGTGCTTGGATAGCCAGGACTTTCCTGCCGTAGCCCAACAAAGGCTCCAGGAGCACTACACAGAGAGTGGTTGGAGGTTCCACGCACTATCAGAAGCTCACGGAGTTCCAAACAGCCCCAAGGTTTCTGACCTCAACAGTGAAAGAAATTGAACTACACACAGGCCCGGCTAATCAAACGGAGGTCAGGTGGTGGCGCAGGTGTGTAGTGGCTGTCTTGCAAGTCAGGAAAGTCAAGGTGCCTGGAGGAAGGTCAAGTGAGATAACCCCTGTGACCGCTCATGATAAATTGCCAAGGGCAACAAGAGTCACAAATGTCTCCCTCCCAGACTTAGCTTCCGAGCCTCACTCTGCTCAAGGGTGTGAAAGACGAGGGCTGAGCCCCCTGGTCTGGCACAGAAAAGACATTTCTAGATGGAACTAAAGTAGAGTGTTCATGTTGTGGTGGCAAGAGGTTGAAGGCTTTTCTGTACTCGGTTGAGTTGGGAATGCTCAGGACATGGCCATGAAAATGGGGAGGAGACCCCTTGAAGTAGTAAGGGGAGATTTTGTATAGATTCCCTGCAGGAGCCCTGGTGGCAGGCTGGTTACTTGTTGACCTGCTAAACTGCAAGTTCAGCAGTTCGAAACCACCAGCCATTCCTTGGGAGAAAAAATGAGGCCTTTCTCTCCCATAAAGAGTTACAGTGTTGGAAACTTACAGGGGCAATTCTACCCTGTCCTATGGCCTTGCTAGGAGTTGGCATTGGCTCGATGGCAGCGAGGTTGATTTGGGGGTGGGTGGTGGGTGTTGGGGGTGTAGATCCAGACAATGCCATATGGTGCTGGTAGCCATGCTACAAGGCACGATTTGCCTCTCCCCAAAAGTGAAGGGGGAGTCTTTCAGTCAACTCCTGTTGAATAGCTAGGCTCTCCCAGAATTGCATGTTTCAGTTCCCACACCTGGTCCAAATCCAACTGGTCAAAACATGAACAGACCCCTTGCAAATGTTTAAGGCAGCGGTTCTCAACCTGGGGGTCACGACCCTCTCACAGGGGTCACCTGATTCATAACAGTAGCAAATTACAGTTCTGAAGTAACAATGAAAATAATTTTATGGTTTGGGGGGGGTCACCATAACATGAACTATATTAAAGGGTCGTGGCATTAGGAAGGTTGAGAACCACTGGTTTAAGGTAACATCTAAATTGTGCAGTTTAATCAGTCTCAAACAGTGAAACTTTGAGCATGTAGTAAATATCGACAGTTTAGAATAAAATTGTTCTATTACTTTAAAAAAATGTAAATGCAAACCCAGATGAGAACGTCTATGAGTGGAGGGTGGGGTGGCAGTAAACTGGGAATGGAAATCTTGGTGGAGACAATATTAGAACGGAGATCTAAATGACCCTTGCCAGACTCTAGGCCAGGGGATGAGCTCTCTAGGTAAGGGACGCGTGCAAAGGCCCCGAGGCAGTAACACATCTGGACTGAGAACAGAAAAATACACAGCAATGAACAGATAGAGCCGGGATAGGGTTCTGAGAAGCAGGCAGAGACACAGCTTGTAGATTTCTGAAGGCCATTTGTGTTGACTTTTTCCCTCTGCCCTCCTTCCCAGTGTCTGCTTTGTGCTGGAGCAGGTCGAACTTTATGGACCGTTATCCACGCACGGGCTCTGACTTCTAGATCGGATCAGCCCAGGCACACCCCAGCAAGTCTGAAGAGGGGGGGCTGGCGAGGGAGGGTACTTGTTTTCCTGTCTTCTTTCTCGCACGATCTCATTCCTCCACCAAAGGTCACAGCTCCTGTCTGGCAGCCCCTTTACCTAGACTGCTTCTCATTATCCAGTGCTTCCTCCTCCACCCCTTCGGACCATGGGATAGTGCCACCTGCTGCCAGCCTTGGGTATCGCACTATTTCTCACAGTTTCCCTGTACCTCTTCTCTGGGATGCCAAGTCCCTTTATTTAACTCTCTCCAGTTATCCTAATTGGAGTGTGTCATCTGTTTCCTCCTAGGATTCCGGCTGGCACATCATAATAAGGTGTTTAAATTTTATTAGTAATCTTCTTAAGTCCTTTGATAGCGGCTTTCTATTCTGTGAAGGTACATCACAGAATTTTTTTTTTGTAATGTTTGTGTCCAAGGGCTTATCACAGTGTTTTATGAAACGTTTGATAAAAAGAAGCCCGTTGCCATTCAGTTGATTTCGACGGAGTAGAGCTGCCTTCTAAGGATTCCAAGATCATAAACTGTGTGCAAGCCACATCGTTCTTCCCCAGAGGGGGCTCGAACCACCGACCCTTCAGACAGCACCCCAGCGCTTACCCATTGCACCACGAGGGCGCCTCATGAAATGCGTCGGGGCTTTATACAACGTGGGGGACACAGCTAAGTGATAGTTGGGAGACAATTGGCCTGCGGTGAACAAAATGCTGGTGGAGGCCATGGAGTTCAAGTCCCAGTCAGCATTCCTTCCCAGGAACAGCCCTCTCTGGGGAACGAGGCCCTCGCTGGAAACCTCAGTCCCCTCTCAGGTTAAAAACTTCCTCTTCACCCCAGTGTTGGTTGGAAATGTCTCAGTTATAACCATATTTAGTCATAACCATATATATATATATATATATATGAGTATAAATACCCTAAATAGCTAAGCGTGGACTCCTAACATGCTTGTCTGGGAAAGCTTCAGGCAGGCACAGCAAGACAAACACTCCCCCACCCCCTACCCGGGAAAAACCCTAAAAACCTTTCCCTCCGTTTGAATGGGCCTTGGCTACTTTCATTCATCTCAATCCGGGTCCCCTTGTGGCCCTGGAGGAGCCACTTGCTAAGAGGGGATGTTGTCCACGCGAATCACTGCGTGTCATGCTGGGGGAGGGGGGAGGATCGTTTTGTTTTCTCTTTGCATGTGTTTCCTTCGTCAAGATCATGTAAATTTGCTGACAAAAGGAAATTTGGACCCAGCCCCGCAGGGAAACCGGAGGTCAGAGTGGATTGTCCGGTTACAAAAAGGCAGGGGGGTAGCGTGCAGAAGGGAATGTCTCCTGCCCGCCCAGGCCTTAGGAGCTCGGCCAGGTTCCCAGGCACTGCCCCGCGGCTCCGGGAATGGAAAATCCCTGGTGAGACGTATTGTGGCCAGCCTTTCTCCCCACACCTCCTGAGAAAGTCAGAAGGGGCTGAGAAGTGTGGGGGCTCATAAAAAATGAAAGGCAGTGAGGAGGAAAGGATGTCGGGGCTGGTTAAAAATAAAACTTATCAGATGAGAATTAAACCGAGAATGTTATCTCTCCCCACAGGAGGGTGGGGGGGAAAAAAAAGGCCTGTCAAGGGGAACACAGGCCACAGGATGAATAAGCATAAAAATAGGAGGAAATGACCCAGCAGACATGCTGGAGGAGGTCCTTCCAAGGTGCTTACTCTCCAGGATTGCTGGGCTGCACCCTGGCTGGCTGAGGAGGTTGTCAAGGCTGACGACCCGGAGGAATACCAAGAAACCAGCCCAGGGCTTGCTACTGGAGAGGGCTGGGGGACTTGTTTGTTCCCTGTACACCAGTGGTCCCCGACCTTCCTGATGCTATGACCCTTTCATACAGCTCCTCATGTAGTGGTGACCCCTAACCATAAAAGGATTTTTGTTGCTACTTCATAACTGTAATTTTGCTACTGTTATGAATCGGGCCCCCAAAGGGGTCATGACCCACAGGTTGAGAACCGCTGCTCTTCACTTTTAAACCGCTGGGATTCCCCCCCACCTCCCCGCCTATGTACATTGGATTACCTTTAAAAAATATTTCAAAAATGTTTACTATGGCAAAATATAAATAACAAAAATAATAAAAGCACAGGTATGATAAACAATCGACTCTAATCAACATGCCCCTTAACTAAGTGTAAACAACCCCCAGCCTCACCATAATGCTTGGGTTGCTGAAAATACTTTGCCATGAAGCATACTACCAGGCTTTGTAGGAATTAGATTGTGTCTCTCAAAATGCTGTCAACTGGGCGAGGCTATGATTCTCAGGGCTGTATCCTTGTCCTCCAGCTGTGATCTGATGTAAGCCCACGTGTTGTAGAGCCTAACCTCTGTGCTATGCGTGAGGCGGGATCCGTGGCAGTTATGTACATGAGATAGGAAGTCACCTGCAGGATTCAAGTATATTTGGAATCCCTCGCTTTTGAAATAAAAGGGAGATTAAACAACCAAGCAGAGATCAGGGGGACCTACTACCATGAGGAAGAGAAGCTGAGCCTGGAGCACCCCCTTTGGACCCAGGGCCCCTGCACAGGAAACTCGGGAAAACTGAGGGCAAAGAACCAGCAGAAAAATCACGCTTTTCTCTAGGGCCATTTTCCTTTTTTCAGATTTATAGCCTCCTAAACGATGAGAGTATCAATTTCAATTTGTTAAAAAGGGAAAAAATGCAGTTTAACTGTTTTCCAGTGGCATTAACAACACCCCGGGCCCTTACTAACGTGTGGCCTTTAAGATGTATCGATGCTACCGGGCATGGAAATGCACTTGGGGAATTTCCACGTCCCAGGTAGCAGAATCTCTAGAGCCCTGGTAGTGCTGTGGGTTTTAAGTGCTCAGCTGCTAATGGAATGACCGGTGGTTCAAAGCCACCAGCTACCAGAGGGGGGAAGGTGAAGCAATCCGCATCCGGAAAGATTTACAGCTTTGGAACGCTGCAGAACAGTCGCCTCTGTCCGATAGCATTGCTACGAGCCAGGGGAGTCTATGAGAGTGGAACTCTGTTCCACCCGTTAGCTCATTTGGCTGCTAACAGAAATGGTTGGAGGTTTGAGTCTTCTAAGAAGTGCCTCAGAAGAAAGACCTGGCAACCGGCTTCTAAAAATAGCAGTGGATGAGTCAGCGCCAACTTGACAGCGACTGGCATGTGGCCTTAATGAATTTTCCACAACCATGGAAAAGCCCTCCCTCATCCAAACCCAGCACCTGCCCCCAGCTCTGAGTGAAGAGCCGAGAGAGAGAGAGAGAGAGAGAGAGAGAGAGAGAGAGAGAGAGAGAGAGACTGACTTCTATTCCCCAAGAGAGTTGCAGTCGGAGAAGCCCACGGGGCAGTCCTAGCCCGTCCCACAGGATCACTGTGCGTCCGAATCAACTCCATGGCATGAGTCTGAGCGTTTGTTTTTTTATTCAACTGGACAGTAACTGGTATGGATAACGTGAGGCTCCTAATGAGTTCAACATAATGAATCTCCCTCAACGACTTTCAAATGCGTTGACAAAACTGAGACAATGAACCACATCAGCTATCCTCTCTCGATGATGTTTCTCAAATTTTAAACGATGAGTCACAAAGTGATCTGCACAAAGGTTCTGAGGAATTTCAACACTCGGGAGTTTAAGTTCCAACGCTTCCAAAAAAAAGCTTTTATAAGGGCTTAGTTTATCAAAGGTCAAACAAACAAGATTCAAAAGCTAGATATTTGGTGCCTTTCAACACTCCTCATTTTCATAGTAACCAAAAGTGATGTGTAGTTGAATTCAAAAGGTGTCATTCCAAAACCCATTCCAAACCCTATAGTGATCCTATAGGACAGAGTAGAACCGCCTCTTGGGATTTCCAAGGCTGTACATCGTTCCAGACGCCGACTGCCACTTGGCTCACCCCCGGGGCGGCTGGTGGGTTGGAACTGCTCGTTTTGGGTTCGTAGCCCTGCACGAAAGCACTCTGCCACCAGGGCTCCCTGTATCCTTCCACGGTCTAGGTGCAAAAGCTTCGATGGAGACTCCTGTGTGTCTTTGAGAACGAGAAATGTCTGTAATTCTCTCAGGGTCACTCAAGGTGGGAAAGTACTTCTGAGGACGACAGGGCTCTCTCTCCTAACTTGGATTCCGATTCACTCAAGAAGTGTCAGTAACAGCCCACCACAGACGTCTCACCTCCACTCATGGGTAGCTGAGCCACGCTGGAAGTTCTTCCCCTCAGAGCACCTCCTACACAGCACCAGAACAGCAATAGGCACACTGCCTGAAAGTTCTGCTGCATCCAGAAAATCCCAGGCTGCTTCACTCGGCTAACCAGGCGAGTAAGAGCCCCATAGAGCTCACAGCCAGCATCAGTCTGAGAGGCCATGAGGAGCATCAGCCCAACGTGCCTCTGTGGTAGGGTGAGGCTTGTGGTAAAGAACTCACTGCAAAGTCCAGGAAGAACTGTGGCAGTTACATAATCTTCTGTCAACTTGTGAAGGGGTAGAGTCTAGCCTGTCAATCAGGTTTCAGCTTGATGACCCCATTTGGAGGCACAGAGATGAATGGGTACTGGAGGCCAGATACATTCTCTCTGCCACACGTTCCTGTTGACAAGTCACATGGAGCTATGCTGATGGCAGCCAGAGCCCTGGAGCTGGAGGAGCCACATGGAGACCCATGCCAGTGCTAAGAGGTGGTGCTTCCACCGCCACTGGATCCATAAGACTCTGCACCCACTGGCCTGTGATCTTCCTGCATTCAGCATCATTGCATGGCTGTCAGTCTAAAGAGGAATTGATGGACTAGTATCGATTTAAGGGGTAATATCGAACTTACAAACTTGATCTGGAGTCAGCTGGGATGCTTTCTTAATGTACAGTTGCTTTTTTTATATAAAACTTTTTCTTGTACCTATGAGTATCTCTGGGTTTGTTTCTCTAGGCAATCCAGACTAACACAGGAATTCAACCATGGAGTTGGTGTTTTCTACTTCTAGGCCTTTTATTGAATAATTGAGAGCTCTTTAGGCTTCTGGGCACTAGAGCCTTATTGATGACCATAAATAACACCGTCGACTTTCAAGCAGCAAGCATTTAATCTCCTCATCCCCCAACTCCATTCATGACTGCTCTCATTTGGCATCTCCTCTGTAGGAAAGAGATACCAAAGGCCACAAACATGGAGGACCTAGAAGCCTTGAGACAAATCCTGGTATGTCACTCCATCACTTTCTAACCCGGGCAAACTACCTAACCTTTCTGACTCTGTGTCCTCCTGTGTCAGAGAGAAAGAGCTGCCTCACAATGGTTGCAGAGTGAACATGTTCAGACATAGCCTAGGACCTGGCATGCAGTTATTCCCTAAGTATTTAGATACATGCTACACCCCCCTGACAATCCCCCCACCCCAAAACCCTTCAGCTTTTCTAACTGAGGACTCTTGAAGCAGCTCACCATGCAAATACAAAGAAGTTAAAAGCAATTTCTCAAAGAACCTAACAGCAACATAGCAAGACAGCAGCGTACCTAGAGCCCATTTACCCAAACACCTACTGCCACTGAATCGATTCTACCACATAGCAACCCTCTATGGGGCTAAGAGGCTGCAAACCTTTAAGGGAGCAGAGAGCAACATCTTTCTCCAGAGGCCAGTGGGTTTGAATTGCCGACCTTGGGCTCAGCAAACCACCACTTACCCAGATAGCAGGGAGTACAATGAGTCTTCATCACCCATCTGCCGATCATACCACAGTGGGCCGTGTGCTCAGACTGGGAAAACTAGGCCACACGTGTTTAAAGAAACAGCAGGGCTGACCTGGGGCAGATTTCAGCAGAGCTTCTTAGATGCAGCGGGACTAGGAAGAAAGGCGTAAGGACCCCGCGTCAATCAGGAAGGTGGCACCAGGCTGGGCAGCACTTTTTCCTATCATGGAGTCACCGCGAGTTAGAGGTGACCAGACATCATCTGACATCTAAGTTGGAGCCAGACAACAGATGGGGTCTTTACTGTAAGTCAGCGTGGGTGATGCGAGAGCAGAGGTCAACTATAGCCTACTTCCTTTTGAAAGGAGCGGTTTTCTCCATTCCTTGTTCTCCTGACAATAGTGCCCCCCCCCTCCACCTCCACCTCACTAACCAGGGATCATCTCATGCTGTTCAAACTCAGGACTGAAGCCATTTTTAACATTTTTTCAATTTAAAACTATTTCGCTAGGAACATCCCCTGTGCTTGTCTTCATAGTTGATCAAATATTAAAGTGCCCTCATGTCCAAACTCCTGCTTTCTACAAACTGCTGAACCAGCATGACACTTCCCAGCATTGCTTTCTAAAACAACAGTGGCCCTTTCAAGACCCACTGGCCGAAGGCAATGGGGAGGACCCAGCCCCTAACAAACTTGAGTTATCTGAAGGAGAAAAAACATAGTTATGTCTGAATGGATAATTCGTGATTCAGACAGCCCAGCATTTAATTGGTATTAACCACTCTACTAAAGATCTATTTAATGCACTTAGGTAAGATTTTTCATTCTCATGAAATTGGATCTTTGGTTCAAAATTTAATCTCCTGCCAAGGACTCTGCTCTATTTAGGTGACGTAATGGTGAGGTAGGCTCTTAACATTTCATTGCCAGGAATACAAATGAAATTCATCAGATTATTTGCCAAATGATGTTTCATCAGCAGGGCTGAGGCCTGGCCTAAGTGGACTGTCAAAGAACAAAAACCAAGGGGTATTATAACTATATTTTCCAGCTGAATCTTCCCCAGCACTCAAACTCAGCCATGAAAAAAAACACTATATATATATATATATATATTTTTAAAGCCCTAA
The DNA here is from genome assembly GCF_000313985.2 of Echinops telfairi. NCBI lineage: Eukaryota > Metazoa > Chordata > Mammalia > Afrosoricida > Tenrecidae > Echinops > Echinops telfairi. The sequence goes on along the minus strand of NW_022103915.1, from coordinate 72,935,554 downwards.
TAGAGCTTATCAGTTTATAGGACCTTCATATGGAAGAAATAAGCAAGACCTAAAAGGCCAGCTCTTTTGGCAAGTCAAAATATTGACACAGATGAAAAATACATGCTACATACGACTGGTACTACACCATGATATACCTGTAGAATCCTGTCACTGTTGTTCCTTTAACATTAGGGATTATGGAAAAGCCAAGCGGAGTTGGTAATTTTACAGAATATAAATTAGCAAATAAACTTCTTTCTCTTACTGAGTTTTTTTTCTTTAAGTCTAAGTAGAATGGACTTACTGACCTATCTGAAACTACTCTTAAAATCTGTTCAATATGGGGGGGAGGGGATTAAAAAGAGCTGATACCAGGGGCTCAGTAGAAAGTAACTGTCAGAAAAGGAGGAAGGCAACATATGTACAAATATGCCTGAGACAACTGACGTATGGATCGTAATAAGAGCTGCAAGAGCCCCCAATAAAATGATCTTTTAATTTTAAAAAATCTGTTCAATGTTCAGATTCATAATAGTCAAATAGGTAAGCAATATGAAATGACCCTGTGGTCAAGGTTTTCGAAAACAGCCTAGATTGATAAGCTCACAATGACAGAAGGTGTGCAAACATTTTTGCAAGCCTTGCTGCCAAAGATGAAGGGAATGAGCATCAGAATGCCAGCACAGCAGAGCAGGCTTCTTCAGCAAGGACTTACTGGGCTCCTCCTACGTGCTAGGCGTTATTTTACATGTTCGGTATGTGTCACTGCTTAAAGCATACAAAAGGAAAAGAAGCCTGTCCTCACTGAGTTTATACAATAGGGAAAAGGACATGGGATGTAGTCAATTAATATGAACCTTCTAGCCACAACTCCTTGTGAGGGATTATAATCTTAGACTACAGTACATACCTATGCCTTTGATCCCATTTTGGAGGTTTGTTGTGGTTACATAATTTCAAATCAAAATCAGTTTGGCCTGATAGTGCTTCCTTGTGGGCATGACCTCCTCATGAGGAGGGTCTTGGGAACATCCCCCTCTCTGCCTTCATCTTCCTACTGGTGAGCCACGATGCTTCCACCGTCAGCGGATCCACAAGACTTTTCACCCACGGACCTGTGCTCTTCCCGCATTCTGCGTGTGGCTGCATGAGTCTGAGGAGGGGCACGAAGACTCAGAGGGGCAGCCCGGAGTCTATGACGTACTTTCTCATGTGGCCCAAGACTTGGGGATGTGAGACAGAGTGACAGGTAGGCTGACTTCCTGGCCCATGAAGGTATGTGCCAAGGGAAGATGCTTAGCAGGTGAGGCCTGGAAAAGGGCTTGGTTGCCGACTGACGAGAGGTGTTTCTGTGGACTGAATCCTTACTGTTGACTGATCCTGACGTGCGTGGTAACCTGTTACCTCCCATTAAACACCTTTAATCATGAGTATTGTCTGAATTCTGGGTGGCCACTGCAACCAGTATGACAAGCTAAATGAAAAAGTAGATTGTGTTGTTTGGGACAACACAGGATATAAGATCATCTTAAATAAGGTGCCACTGGTGGCATACTGGTTATGCATTGGGCTGCTAATTGCAAGGTCAGCAGTTCAAAAACACCAGCTGCTCTGTGGGACAAAGATGGGGTTTTCTACTCCTGTAAAGAGTGACAGTCTCAAAAACCCACAGGGGAAGTTCTACCCTGTCCCATAGGGTCACTGTGGGTCAGCATCCACTCAGTGGCGGTCAGTTTGATTTGAGATAAGTGTATAAGTTGGAAAGTCATAAGTAAAATTAAACAAAAAAAAAAGAGTAATTTTAGGAATGAGTGAGGACCAGTCTTTTCTGGAAATTTTCCAAAACCATAGAAGGGAAAAACAAATATCCTGGTTGGAAAGTCCCAAAGTGACATAGAAAATATTTCTGGTTCTTTAATATTCATGGGATTTTCAGGCAAGAAACTAAAGGCATTTTAAAAATACCATAGTGAAGTTGAAAGCTAGATGTGCCACTTTCATACAACGGGCACTGCTGGAGGGAATGGAGCCTGTGTTTGCTGAGGCAGAACCACGGGCAAAGAGCAGTCATCGAACCCTTCCCGTTCTAGGAAGCGCCGCCGTCCTGGCTATGGGACCAACCACAGTTGCCTCAGGGAGTCACCTGCTGAGGAAAGTCTGTAGGGACAGACAACGCCGAAGGGAAACTCAGTCAGCTTTTCAGATTTATCTCAATTTCCTATTTTAAAATGTGGCACCCTGTTCTTTCTAACTTTGTGAAAGACATAGGGCACGCTCGTTATCAAAGAAAACATCCACATTTCCAGCTCCGCCTCAATTGTTCCAGATGCACGCACGTTTAATGGAGATCACTAGACAAAGGTTTTTTACACCGTTATCAGAAGCTGACCCTAAGACTACTGAGGAGATGTTTCCCCCCCTTTGATTGAAATTCAAATTCCATTGCAACAAGAAAAAAGCAACCCCAACAATTAATGCCTAGCTTTAGGCTCAAGATTTCCAGATTCAAAAATGAAAACAAGATAAATGATGTTCTCCCCCCCCTCCCCCCCAGCAAACTCCATTTTCAGGAAAATGGCCAGCGGCAGAAAGTCCAGGCTATAGGATCAGAAAAAGGAGTGACTGTCCCATACGACACTTCCAGGGTGACGACTGTGGCAGCAGCCCTTTCCCGAGGAGATGCTATCCTTAGGCTGTGAGCATCACCCAGAAGCCTAACAGCCCTGGATTAAGAACATCTGGAGAGTGTTCAGACGGCGCACAGTTCTGTTTCTTCCGGCTGTTGAGGCTTCAATGGTGCCTCTCCGTGGCATCGGTCATATCCCACCCCCCTTCTTTCACTAATCTCTTTTCACATCCAAAAGTGAACATAAAGTGCAAGTGAGCTCCAACCCTCCCCTGTCCGTCACGCTTGCATCTTGACAGCCAGTGGTGCCAAAATCTATCAGCAAGGTTGTCTGCTGGAGTTAGCAAAGTATTTCTGGAGTTAGCAAAAAAGTTGGCAAAGACGGTGTCTGAAGGCCAATGAAGTCTTGGCGAGAAGACACCAAGTACCACACACAAGACAGGGGTGTGAACCGTGGGAGGCATTCCAGCAGCTGGGAGAGGTTCTCGTCATGAGTTACGAGAGAGGCCATCTTTGGATCGGCTCTTCCGAAGAGCTCAGGAACTATCACAACAATGAACGATGTCAGCAGATTTCCGCGCCAGTCAGTCCTCAGCAAGGGCGGATTCCGCTGTCCCTGGGCACAGAAAAAAAGAGAGTCTATCGTCAGAACCATGGGGTTCATTTCTTTCTTTCTCTCACACACACACTCCTCCTCTCAGTCGATTGTAACACCTGGCAACTTCACGTATTTCAGAGTACACCTGTGCTCCAAAGGGTTGCCGATGGCTGTTTTTTTGCCCCCTGCTCCCCCAATAAACAGACTGCCAAGCCTTTCTTCTGAAGCATCTTGGTATAGCTGTGAGTTGCCAACTTTTGGTTAGCAGCCGAGCTCATCAACCATTGGTAACACCTACGAACTCAAGTCATAAAACTGCCTCCAGTCAATATGTCCTCTCTTGTAGCACACACTTGGGCAGAGTGCCTTCCAACAAGGCTTTCTTTCCACAACGTGTTCACTGCGGGGTTTGATGGGCATCCACTCTGAATGGGTCGTAGGGTTATGCAATGCTACCTATGTTTCCTTACTGCAGGATTTGATTTGATGTGTCAATGACTACTGGGATGCTTCAAGAAATGGACACGCTGGGCAGCATTTCCCGCTTTTTTGTGGACCAGGAATTTACCGCCTCCCAAACCCACTTTGCCAGGACTAGTGCGTCCAGGAAACATATCTTGAGAAATGCTGTCTTACAACAATCTGGAGGATCCGGAATGGTATTAAATCCCATGCCGCTTATTCAGTCTCTATTACATGGGGCCCGTTTTTATATTGTGGCTTGTAGGCCCATACCAATATAATAATACACTTAAAACCCGCCTAGTAATAAAAACCATCGTCACTGGGCTCTACTCTATTTCCTTTGTAACCTGTGCCCAAATCATAGGTAACATTTCATGTAACCCTGCATCGCTCAACACTCATGATTAAAAGGTAACTAATCTTGAATAATACTCATGGTTTGGATTGATCACAGGTCATAGAAAAACACTGAACACATACTGGTTAAGTTCTTGAACTTCTTTTTGGCTTCTGCCCTTTCTTCAGCATCAAAGTACCAAACCGTCATGGCGTATCTGTGAAAGATAAGCAGGCATAAGAGGTAGAGAAATCCTGAAAAGAGAGGGCTAACTCTGGAAACTATGTATCTTACATCAAAATCATCTGCAAAGCCAACATTGAAAGGTTTCCCTATTATTAGGGATTAAATTTTAACTTAAAATATACTTCTCCGCTTTCGATTCCATTTCAGTATAATAATGGGCTTAAAGAATGCCAAGTATGTACCAGGCATTATTGGGAACGCTGGGAATTCGGAGGCTTGAGCTGATCTTCCTCAAGGAGCCCAGGCTCTCATCAGGAGAGACAGCAATTCAGCAAACACTGCAACTAGCTCAACACAGAAAGGATAAAACCCGCTGCTGTCCAGCTGATTCTGCCTCGTTAGCCACCTTGTAAGGACCGGCCAGAACTGCCCATGTCCTTTCTGTAAACTAGGAGCTGGGCTGCTTACCACGTGGTCATGGCTCAAATCCACCGGTGGCTCCGTGGGAGAAAGAGGAGCCTGCTGCCGGAGGGATTCACAACCTTGGAAGCCTGAACGGGGTTGCTCTGAGCAGGAATCAACTCAACAGATGGATTAAATCTCGACGGCAATATGCTGCAACATCTTTCCATCGAAGAGCGGCTGACAGATTCAAACTGCTGACCTTTCTGTCAAGGAGCCAAGAAGTTGAACTACTTTGCCACCAGAGTTCCCATAGAAAGGGATAAACCTCAAACCAAACTCACTGCCACTAGTCAATTCCAACCCACAGAGACCCTGCAGGCCAGGGTCGAATTGCCCCTTAGGGGTTCCCGAGACTAACTCTTTATGGGAATAGGAAGTCTCACCTGTCTCCCACACAGAAAGGACTAGGAAGTGAGATATTCTGCTAATGATTGGGAGACTAAAGATGATCGGGACTCGAGAGGCGTAGAGAGGAGGAGGTAAACTCGGTGAAGCTTTGCAGAAGCTTACTCAGATCACAGGACATTTTAAAAGACTGGCCCTTTTTCTTTAGCTTCTGCCCATTGGGGCAAGGAAGCAATTGAATAACAATGTCCTTAAGTACTCTATTGCAGTCACATTAATTGGATTCCGTCATGTGACAGGAGCCATTTGATGACTGAGCTTCCAAAAAGTTTCTTTTTATAAGTATTGTCAGAAATTGAGATTTCTATTAGCATTAGCTCTTTTTCCCCCCCAAGAGCTGTCCACCAACATTTACTGTTGTTGTTTTTTTTCCTACGAAGTCACAAGTCACTGTGGATCAAGGAAAAACCAAGTAATTCTACGACACGCGACAGGATCCAGGTACCATGCCCCCTGGAACAAGCCACAAGGTAACTAGTTAGGCAACAGAACTAGTTACTGGTTTCTAGTTTGACATTTAACATGCAACTTTGTGTTTGCGGTTCAGATATGTAACTTTAACTTAGTCGGGTTGATACTCTGAAAACCATGCATGTGCTAGAGAAAGTGTATGATTTAAAAGGCTAACTGTTGGGACATGGAGCCAGTGATCCTATGGCAATGTTAAGCCAAGGAAAGGTCAAAAGAGTGTGTGTGGGGGGGAGTCCTTTCTTTTCTCAAGATGTAGTCTCCTCCCACCTCTTAAGGCAGGCAGAATTCTGGATTTGCGCTGTGTGACACCCCACATTCTTAAAGGCTAGCTCAGCATTAGATTGAAAAAGAAGAGAAACACAGAGAATATTGAATCCAATCCGCCCACCTAACAAAGGGGTTGATGAATGGGGTTACTTCAATGGACACGGCTTTATATGTCAGAGAATATGTTTCCCTTTGAATATTTAACAACTTCTCACAGAGTTCTGAGCAGCTTTGGGGTGTGGTGGGTCCCCTATATCCACAGAAACTGGAGTTTGTCCAGCAAACTCCTCCAGAAAATAGTGTGTGACCCGCGGCTCTTACCTGGTTGCGTAAGAAGGCTGAACTTCATGTGGGTTCCGGCGGTCTGACCAGAAGAAGAGGAGTCTGTCAAAGATGGGCTCTATGTCAGCTATGAAAGATTTTCCTTCTGGAAATATCCGTAGGATCCCACCGTGCAGCTGAGAGCCACAAAGAAAGCAAGTTAGGTTCTGGTCGCAGACCTAAGTCTACTGCTAACAATACTTCATCCTCTTCTAGGCACAGAAACTGTCATCGTCCAAGCTTTATTCCCAGCCCGCATGACCCACAAACTTGTACTTCAACCTCATGCTTTATACCAGATTTTATTTCACCAGTTTGTGAAATAAAGTTTTTCTGCAAACCTAGGTAGAACCATCTCCTTATCCCGGCCCCCGCCCCCAAAGGATGACACAAAATGGAGTAAATTAAGTACCAAACAAACAAAACCCCCAACTCACTGCCATTGAGTCAAAACTGATGCATAGTGACCCCCTGTGGGTTTCCTAGGCTGTAACTGTCTCAGAGGGTAGAAAGCCCAGCGTTTCTCCCTGGCTGAACTACCAGGACTTGATATTCGACTCTTTTTGACCTAAAAAAAATACCTTTTATGACATCCATCTCTCTTCCTCAAACTGCCTTTTTACATACCTTGTCTGCCCTAGTGGTTAAACCACAGCGAAGACAGAATTCAGGCCTCACCTAGCCACTGCTTCCCCATGTCACTTATTTGTTCAAGGACTTCACAGGTCACAACTTATTGACACCGGCCTGATGAGTGCAGTCCCTCGCCCAGACCCGCCCTCGCAGTGCTTGAAAGGAACCTCGGGATGTGTTCCAGCCATGTTACCAAACAGGGAGAAGAGAGCATTTGTCACCGATTCGCTGGTCTCCCAGGTTTCGGTTTTCTGAGCCCAGATAAAGCACCACTGCTTTCTGACAGCCAGTGCCGGGCTTCACTAGCCGGAAGCAGAGATGCAAAAGGTTCAAAAGTCAAACAAGCTTGAAAAGTTCTCTGACTTCCCAGATTCCTAAATCATTCTGAGCTTCCGAGAGCAAACAAAGTCCACACAGATGTCTGTAAGCGTGGAACCAGGACTACACACCGCTCTCTTCATGTTCCGAAGGCAGAAATAAGTCCCAAGCCGTTGGCATTCGCAAACCATAGCAAGCCACTGCAAGCGGCCGCGAACCAGAGGGGTCGCCATCAGAGAGGCCTGTGGGATCCCTCCCTTGGGGATAGCGGTATGTCCCGCAGTTCTGTTTTTGTGGAATTCTCTCCGTGCTGCTGATGGGAGGGAAGAACAGTCTATGCTTCATTAAAAGGCCTATCAACTCTGAATTAGACTAAAAAAAAAATTTAAAAAAAGACCACTGTTTCTAAAATAATATTCAATTACCCTCTCTTTTTCAACTACCCTTCCCTTACACGACTACTCCCAAACACATCGAATCACAGAGATGATTTTCATCTCACCGAATTCCTTAGGAGGACAAAGAAAAGTAAAACACACAATTAGGAATGGTTGATTAGTGGGAGATGGGATTACCTTCAACTCAAAACTCTTTATTACCTTAATTGTTAGCTGGTGGTGTAGTGGTTACACCTTGAGCTGCTAGCCACAAGGTCAGCAGTTCAGAGCCACCAGCTGCCCCTCAAGAGAAAGAGGAGGCTTTCTACTCCTCCCATGAACACATACTGTTGGAAACCCACAGGGGCGGTTCCACGCTGTCCCAGAGGGTCACTAAGAGTCAGAATCAACTCGATGGCAGGGAGTTCTTTGGTAACCTCACACTCCATCCCCATTGCGTCAAAGTACCTTAGCATCCCAATTCTTGTTCAGATAGTAGATGCAGGTGATACAGCGGCCGTCACCGTTGGGGTTGTCCACATGGCGAACATAACCTGTTCCATTGCCCGGGTAGCAAGCCACCATCGCCTAAGAAGAAATCCCAAGAAAGCTGGTGAGCAAAGCTGGGGCCATCTGCTCCCACTGGTCAGCATCTACACCCTGGTACATGCAGCCTCCTCGGGCACTCTCCACCACATACAAGCAGCTGCTGGCATCTGCACTGCAATTCTTTAAATTTGGGCTCTCCAGTATAAATGGTTAACAATAAGGCCATAGGTCATGGCTCACTCACCCTGAGGAGGAAAGTGGTTAGATGATTACCCTACAGCTCCAGAACTGTCTAGACAGTCTATTAAGTCAGTCTACTGCATCAAGGGGCGCTGGTGGTACAGAGAGGTGGTGTGCATTAGGCTGCTAGCTGCACGGCCAGCAGCTTGAACTGCCCAGCTGCTTCGTGGGAGAAAGGTGAGGCTTTCTACTTCCATAAAGAGTTACAGTCTTGGGAAACCCACAGGGGCAGTTCTACCCTGCCCTATAGGTCCCTAGGAGCCGAAGGACCCGATGGCAGCAAGTTTGAGTAAGAATAAACGCAGTAGATGTGGTTGCCTGGGGTTTGGGGGGTTTTCTCTCCCCTTTTAAATGACCTCAACTCCATCCTCATTAGATTACCTGGCCTCTCTTCAATCTTCCTTCATGAAAAATCAGAGTCCAGGGTTATAAACTAATAAAAAGGTGTATTGTGTAGTCCAGTGGATTGTCTCTTGTGTGGTACTCTCAGTGCTGTACAGGGTTTTCAATGGCGGGTTTTCCCCAAGGGTTTTCTTTCCTCAAGTGCCTCGGGGTAGACTCCAACTTCCAACCTCACAGTTACTTAGAATGCCCCTGGTGATTCTTAGTCATATTAAAATTTGAACCCAGTATTCTTAGAACAAAGGCTTAAGATTCTTGCATTTGCAAAGGGATAGAAATAATCGAGGACGAAAAAGTCAGGCTTACTTAATGGAATACCTTAGACCAGCAGTTCTCAACCTATGGGTCAAGACCCCTTTGGGGGTCGAATGACCTTTCACAGGGATCACCTAAGACCATGGAAAGCATATATTTCCAATAGTCTTCAGAACTGCGACACCACTCCTCTGTCGGTCTCCAAGTGGGTCTGCCCCCGTGCAGATACACCCACATCTGGATACCTGGAGTGAAGACTGTTACCCATGCTACACCAGGCTTCCAGAAAAAATTTCATGTATTTTTAATTAGAAATACATATTTCACTATATAATTACAAATTGTTTTTGTGATTCATCACACTATGCTTTAGTGATGTTCATTTTGTAACAATGAAAATACATCCTGCATATCAGATAGTTACACGACGATTCATAACAGTAGCAAATTTTCAGTTATGAAGTAGCAACGAAAATAATGTTCCGGTTGGGGGTCACCCCATGAGGAAGTGTATGAAAGGGTCACGGCATGAGGAAGGTGGAGAACCACTGGATCAGACAGGAGGAGGAAGAGGGAAGGGTCCTGAGGAAGCCTCGCCCTCACTTGTTAGCAGGAGACAACACAACACATCCCTTTCATGAGGAAAACTACAAACACACCCTCGAACACAGTTCTCAATGCCTGTCGTCCTGACTATCGTCACGTCAGGTAATGACTCGCAGTTCTCTTCCTTTCCGTAAGTGCTACCTGTACTACCTGGTGGAGAAGCAAAACAGAAAGTCAGACCAAAAACCCATGGCAGATGATGCTTAGAGGGCCACTCACCTCTCTAATTGCCCCATGGGAAACTTATGGTAGAAAGTGGAAAAACTAATAATAAAGTGGAAAAACACAGACATATTCTTAATATTTCTATAGGGATATATAAGAGCCGTGGTGGCTTAGTGGGAGCACGCTGGGCTCCCACGGGTCAGCAATTCCAACCACCAGCTGCTGCTCAGAGAAAGAAGGCTTTCTGTCCCAGTGATGGGTTGCAGTCTAAGAGGCCCCCAAGAGCAGTCCTGCCCTGTCTAGGGTCAACGAGCCAGCAGTGCGTTTGGGGATTTTTGGTATCTTCAAACATGTATGTAGGGAAAGCCACCTGACTGGATGAATCATCACAGACCAGAAGCAAGGAGGCTCCAGAGTCTGACCACCCAGAGCCCTTTCAAATAAGGACATAGTCGGGGGTCCCAGCTAACAAGGGACAACCACCTTTAAAGCCAAAACAAAACAGCCCTGAGGCTCAACAGCCCGTGCCAGACATATAAGAGGGGCCTGCCAGCTCTGGAGGAATCTCCCTGCTTTCGTCCTGGCAGTCGTGTAGACCCACTGGGGGCCGGACCCCAGTGTATGCAGGCTTTACTCCTCAACAAACCTGCTTCTTGTTCAGCCTACGTTGTCCGGAGAAGCCTTGGACAAGGGGTCATTGTACCCTACTGGAGATCAGGTCACGCAGCATGATAAATGATAGAACTACTGCAGGGTTACAATTACAAATGACCGATCAGGACCATGCCATACGGATGCCAAAGTAGCTCAGGTACTCCGCTTTAAAGCTCTAAGTCACCCCAGTGGTGGTGTGAAGACGGGAACGAGACGTTCAAAGCTTTGGCCGTGTTACAAACCAGAATTCACAAGGCTGCCCGGTAACTTGGCGTTACAATCTTCTAAATCACCATGTCCCTACACGTCAGACCTCATACAGCACGCAGGAGTCACACGAGCCCTGTGGACACCTAAGATGTCAACGGCCTCTTAGAGCTGAAGTTGGGCTATTGACGTGGACACTACAAGAAGGTGGAATTTTGAGCCTGTAGCAACCAAGATTTAACAAACGATGATACCGTTGAGATTCCTTGGGCAGGAAATCCGAAAGAAATTCACGTCGAAGCCTGGTTTGTGATCCAAGTGAGTTTTTAGAAAAGATAGAAGTTTCAGGTTTTTCAGTTAACTGAACACGGTAACACACACACACACACACACACACACACACACACACCCGCGCCCCCACCCCCCACCCCCGCATACACACAGGGCGACGGAGGCCGGAGAGAGAGCACAGACAGCCGAGTGGAAGGCAAAGGAGCAGCTGGGGTCTGGGGTTGGGGTGAGGGAGTAAAGAGGGCAGTGGTCTTCAAGTTGCAGTTTTTAGGACCTTCTGCTGGGAGGCATGGTTGATGGTACTGGTTGACCCCATTGGCTGAATTAGGCCCACCTGGCCTAGATTGAGCCAATCCAGGTGTACCAGCCCCCTCGGTGTACCGCCCCCCATCTGGCTTCAGGGCTTGAATTGGCATATGCCTGGTGGACACTCTGGTCCCTGTTCTGCTACCTAACAGTAGCATGGCAAAGGATGGCTTGAGGAGAGGTGACTGGTAGCAGACAAACATGAGGGAGGGGCATAACTGGAAAGGAAGGGATAAAGGAAGTCCCCTATAATAACTAAGGAATTAGTTCCCTCTGGAAGCAGCTATTAGGATTAGGGAAGCCACTACTGAGCCAATAATGAGAGTCACTTAAGCCACAAACAATTACAGGCTGGGTTCCCCACCACCTCAGCCATCCCCACTGTGACGCTCTGAAAAGAAAAAGGTCCCATCAGTACAAGATAACCTCATATTCTTGACTTGGTTCTACTTGGAGGAAAACAGCGGTCTGGATGCCTGCCATCCAGTTCACGCTGCAACTAATTGTGTAATCTCAGGCTCAGTTTCTTTCCCATAAAGAAGGCTCAGTTTCTTTCCTATAAAGATCCAAGAAGACCTAAGACCTAGTTTAATCATCCAACTCCAGCAAAAGGCAAGAGAGCTCTTCAGAGCATTATAAAGTGCTGTCTGCTCCAGGTCGCAGCCTGTGAAAACCTACTGCAAAAAATAAATAAAACAGCTCAGTGCCATCGAGGCAATTCTAACCCAGAGCGACTCTATAAGGCAGGCTCCTCTTTACAGGAGTAGAAAGTCTCATCTTTCACCTGTGCAGTAGCTGGTGGTTTTGAACTGCTGATCTTGTGGTTAGGAGCCCAACATGTAAACCCACTGTGCCACAGGGCTCCTGGAAAGAAAGAATGAATAAAAACGGATACAACCTAAGAGAAGAACATCTTTTGCTAATTGCTACATATTCCAGGGAGTTTTCTATCAGGAACCAAACCTACTGCCATTTGGTGGAGTTGAAATCAACTCGATGCTAGTGAGTGTGTGAGTTTTTGTTTTGTTTTGTTTTGTTTGAGTGAACTACAGACAGAACTGCCCCCATAGGGGTCCAAGGTTTTTTTAACTCCTTAAGGAAGCAGACTGCCACTGCCACACCTTGTGGCCCCTGAGGGCTCTTTTCTATTAGGACAAAACCCCTAACTGCCAGCAAAGTATCTGATAACCTTAAGGGAGAAGAACAGATCATTTTTCTAGCCACAGTGCATATTCGCCCTCTCCTGAATCCTGAAGCCATGTGCGTCAAGTTTGGAACAATGGAAGGAAATCATTGTGAGCCTCAGTGGGTCTCTTGAAACTGCACACAGCCAATTTAATCAGTGCATTCTCTGGATCTGGACCATTGCCACAGATGGGGCTTGGCTTGGGCACATTCCCAGCTATGCTGGTCGCAGCCATGGCCAAACACACACACACCACCAAAGTGAAGGATGCGCTGAAAATCAAGCTTCCCTTCAGTTACTACCCACTCGCTCCCACGCCAATTTGTGCTCGGGCAGGAACAAACTCCGGAAACAGACCCGTTGAGCCGAGTCACTATCTGAGCCTCATCAAGCCGGAGGAGGCAATTGGAGTGTATGAAGGAGGAGAGGCTTCGGAACAATCACAACACAGACAGAGCGGTATTATCATGTGGCAGACATGCCAAACGACAACACGGACATAGATCAGATGTCTTCGGTGTAGGTTTTTCATTTGCCAAAACTTCCTGGTGAGATGAATCGACATTTACAGAATTTTAATAACCCACTAGTGTGGATCGACAACAGCACCTACAGATTCTGACTCACGGCCATGATTAAGTGGTTTGCTGCTAAGTGAAATATTCATCCAGTGGCTCCATGGGAGGAAGATCTGGGTGCTCTGCTCTCACAGAGACTGCACCCCAAGAAGCAGTTAGTTGTAGGCCATCACATTTGGGGTTCACACTTACTATTGAGCGGAGCTAACAGCAGCTAGCAGCAACACCACCTCCACCAACAACTCCCAATTAAAAAAACAGGCACAGGGTCTGCTGAATAGACATTTCACAAAAGACACGCAAAAGGCCAACAAGCGCATGAAAAGATGCTCAGTAGGGAAAACTGCATAGAACGACGGCAATGAGATACCTTTTCTACCGAATCGATCTGAGAGCAGAAAAATGGAAAATCGCAATTGCTGATGAAGAGGTGGAGAAAAAAAAAGTTATAGAAAAAAAAAGTCTGGCAGGCACGCAGAAAATTAAACAGGCTTCCTAGGCAACCAAGCAATTCAATGTATACCCAAAAGAGAGAGCCCTAGTGGGGTAGTGGGTTGCTGGCTCCAAGGTCGGAGGCGGAAACCCACCAGCCACTCGGTGTGGGAGAGATGAGGCTTCCTGCTGTCAGGAAGAGTTGGGGTCCTGGAAATCCTAGGGCTCAGCCCTACTCTACCCTCCAGAGTCAGCATGGGTTGAAGTGGATGTGATGGCAGTAGACAGGTACCCCGAGAGATTTGAAAGAAAGGAACTAGGGGAGCAGTGATCTGCCTCTTCATTGCTCTGGAGAAGGGAGCTGACCCGCTTCTCAGGTGAGAGCAGAGTAGCTAAAAGGGCACAGGGTTTACCATTGTCAGTTTCCATCAGTGCCCTGGCTTATCCAACCATGAACTTGAGGATTGTCCATCCACAGGCGCATCAGATCAAGTATCCAGGCTCTGGAACCTTCAAGTAAGTTCTCCTGGGTCCCTTTTAAGACTCAGACGTGAAAGATGGGGACTGTGTTGTGAAAGTCTGGTATCTATAACCCTCCCAGCTGCTCCGCAGGAAAAAGACTTCACAATCTCTCCCCAGAGAGATTACAGACAAGAAAACCGCATCGAGCAGTTGTGCTCCATCACACAGGGCTCTAGACTAATCTGACTAGCTGGTCAACGCCACCACCATGCAATGTAACACCGCCATCCCCCACGTGTCGGGAAGACGGCCCTGGGGGGTAGAGTTGGAGGTTTGTGTCCAGAGTGCTTCAGAAGAAAGGCCTGGAGATGTAGCTACTTCCAATAACCAGCCAGTGGAGCCCAATCTACCGTGCCACACACAGGGTCGCCATCAGTTGAAGTACATGGCATTCCATGTACTTGTGCTGGTAACTTGTGCTGCCCACACCCACAAACCGCCTCCAACGTCAAGGAGTTCAAAGGGTTCAAAGAACTTAAGTAGAGGCCCCAAGTGAAGAAACCAAATATTAGATTACAATTCTACTCCACCGCGTGCATGAACTTCCAGTAGTCACCCTCCCCCAAGAAGCCACAGAAACTCTGGGCCCAGGAATGTGAGAGACTATTGTCATTCCTGTCTGAATTGTGGTTCATGCCTTTCCTTGGAAGGGATTCAGCCAAGGGCCCTACAAATTAAGCGCAGTAAACAGGCTCAGCCACCAACGTATCAATGCAGGCTGCCTGAGTTTGGGACGGAGGCCCTTCCGCGGAGGGCTGGCTCTTGGCCAGCTGGGTGATGGCTAAGTGACAGGGCTACGTGCACTGCGTGAGGGAGGGTGGCGACCAGCCCACACCCAAGCACACTGCCTGGAGGGCCGCTGGGGGAACATACAATGGGGAGCCCTGCCCCCTTCCGAGATCACTATCCCAGTCACCAGCGAAATCTTTCCAACAGGGACTTCCTTGCAATTATGCAAGCAGTGAAATTCAGCAAACTCCGTGTGAAGGACATTTAGGCGTTAAGGACATTAAGGCAGGCACTTGCACCACATCCTTTCTGGTGCCTCTTCCCCAAATAAGAACACTTGCCGTTTCCTGAGGATCCAGGTAGCACCTTGCACAGCACACCATCTCAGTGGGCTCCTGGTTTCCGGGAAAGTGAGCCCCGGGCAGCCACCTGCCCTGAGTCACCTTCACAAGGCACTGACCCTGGAAGCGCTCCCTATGGACATTGATGTTATCTCTTTGTATCACAAAACAAGGACACGAGAAAACCTCCAGGCAATATGCGGTAAGGACTCATAATGTGTAACTCACTGTCCTGTGATGTACGAAAGCAGCCTTATCAGAAACATAAAACTTCACCTTGGCCCTCTCTCATGCTCTGAGGACAACCGAGAAGGAATGATGAATTGCAGGATGGTCAGAGAATTCATGTTCATGTTCATCTGCAGAGGCATCCTAACCCACTTGAAGGAATCCACACCTTCCCAACAACTGGCAAGGCAAGTCTTTATTAACGGCGAATACATGCCCATGCCCTGGTGGGATTGTGGTTACGAGTCCGGCTGCTAACGGCAAGGTCAGCAGTTTGAAAGCGGCAGGGGCTCCGCATGAGAAGACGAAGCTTTCTCCTCCAGGGGGGTTAGTCTC
>NW_022103915.1:72907159-72919913 GCF_000313985.2 Echinops telfairi | reverse complement strand
GTATGTAGTTACCAATCAAAGCATACCATGAAAAATACCTCGGATCAATATTCTTAAGCTAGACGAAACCTAGAAAATAGTTCACCTGGAACCCTCAATGAATTTTAAGATCATTTACCTTCATACACTGCCACTAGACCAGGAAAAATAATAAAGTTAAAGAATTTTCTCAAACAGCAAACCTTACATGTACCATCCATCGGTGACTTGCATATTGCTGTGATGCTGGAAGCTATGCTACCAATATTTCCAATCCCAGCAGGGTTCCCCTCAGCACACAGGTTTCAGTATTGCTTCTTGACCAACCCTACACTGGGAAGAAAGACCTGGAGATGTTCTGAAAATCAGTCAATAAAGCCTGAGGGGTCACAACAGAAGATTGTCTACTATGACATCACGGTCAGGAGGCGGTCTTGGGCCTGCGAGGTTCGTTCGGTCATGCATGTGGTTGTTGGGAGAGAGCCGGAGCAGACTCTGTGCAACCAGCAGCCAAAGAGCTTCTGTTTCCATTTGCATTGTAGCTCTCGGGAAAATATATGAGGGCTTCAAATGGTGCATGGAAAATTCCCATTATCTCTTAGTTCCATTTTTCCACGAGCTTTCTGACACTCCCTAGTTTTGGCTGAATCAACGAAACAGCACACAGCAACCAACTCAACGTATAATTAGAACTCACGAAATTCAGTGGCCACATTGATTTAATGAGTAACAGTCATATAGGGCCGGACACTGTTGGATGTTCTTTCCAAAGATCTCACTTGATTGTCATAGTAACCCCAGGAGGTACGAACCAGGAATTTTTAATCTTCCCACTTTACATAGGAGGACACTGAGGTCCAAGGAGGTTAAGGGCACAGACCGAGTCTGAGACGGGGGATTTTGAGCCCAGTTACTCGTTTCACTGTGTGGCTCAGTCACGTAAGCCATGCTCTCATGAAGCAGTTTACCTAACGTCAACACGTTCACTTCATGTAAAATTTTTAAAGTGAGCTAGGCGAAAGTTCCCTGAGCAGATGATCAGCTTCACACTGAACACTTCGTATGGGTCTGATTCAATGCACCCACTGTATTCCCCTCAATGTACCGCCCCGCCATTTGTCTCATTTCCTCCCTGGGTTTGTTGCCAGCCCTTCATTCCGAGCCCTCGAACCCTTGTCCCTGTATACACGTTGCCCTGGGGGTCTGAAATCACTCTAATGTGAAGGTGATCCCAGCTCCAGATCTGAAGGGTAAAGGTCCCTCCCAGGTGCTATCGAACCAGTAAACCTGGTCCCTTATTATGACTTTGAATTCCATATTTTCCTCTCATACTCTCTGGGACCTTCTAAGGCAATCCTTTCCAGAACAGCTGGTAGTGGTAGCTAGGTACCATCTTGCCCTGGGCTACAGTTGAACAGCTGCCTTGGATGAATTGTGTTCCTGTTGCCTTTCAACTTGCGCCACTTCCTTTCCTCTGGTTGGAGAAAGACTAAGATTTGCATCTTAGATGGCTGTACACAAGCTTTTAAGAACCCAATTGCTTCTCACCAAAGTAGGTTATATAACATATGTAACATTGTCTTTGTGAACCATGTAATGTCAATTGACCGCCGCTCCCTAAGACCCCCTGCCCAGACTACGGTCCGGATCTCCGGAGCTCAGTGACTCATTCCTGCAAGGTGTTTAGTTAGGTCTAAGAAGTTTTCATAATTGCATGTTCCACCACATCTGTGGATCTATTTGCACTAAAAGTAAGTACACATATACAAGTATCCTCTGCCGAATCTGTATATACCCCCACCCATTTCCTTTCCCACCTGTTCAGCTTGCACGTCAATCCCAGCACCCATTTGTAGAGCCCCACGATTGCAGGACTGTATCTAACAGTGTCTGCCTCTCTTTGCCACCATCATTTCTCTCCTGACCTCCTTCACTGTGCCTGTGGGTTCTCCTAACCCACTTCACTGATTGCCACTTGTCCATCCCTAGCCCATGACGCCCCCTCCCCCAACTTCCAATCATTTGTACCCATCTCGAAGAACATTTTGGCGGGAAGACCTGTTCTTAAACCTTTTTAAATTCTGATCTCATACAGTATTTGTTCTTTTTGTGACTAATTTCAGCCAGTCTCACGTCCTCCAAGCTCACCCCCATTGTCAGGCGTCTCGCACTCATCGTTGTTCTTTAATGTTGTGTGGTAGTCGTCCATTGTGTACATGTACACAAGCTTATTTATCCATTCTTCCACGGAGGGCCGTATCGATTGTTCCCATCTCTTTGCTACTGCAAATAGTGCTGCTATGAAGAGGATGGTGCATATAACTTATTTTCTCTAGGAAATAATCCTCCAAGTAGAGCTGGTTGCTGATCATATGTATTTGCAATCCCCACCCTCTCTAGGCTGTGAAATCTTGGTAGCCCCGGCAGGGACCAGATCTGCTTGGGAGCAGTTGGTCAAGAGCCCAGGCTTCAGTTGAAGCCGGCCCACAGGCAGGCTGCTCTCCGTCTGCCTCTGGGCTGTGGAAGGAAGCCAGTCTCCCCAGCACCATTCCGAGGTTCAGGGCAACACCAGTCAAGGTTTTCGGGCTTGTTTCAAAAGGACAAGATAAGTGGCCCATTAAGGGGGCAAAATGTGTAAAGGAAATCTAAGCAACACCTGGTGAACTCAAAGGAATCCCTGAGGTGAGAAAAAAGTTCCCTACTCAGGCACAAAGATTGCATGGGGGACCCTTTCCTCTTCCTCTGCCACAATACTTACCCTCCCCAGGAGGAAGAATGCCTTCCTGGTGGCTTAGTGACCTACAAGTCGGGCTGCTAACTCAAGGTTAACAGTTTGAAACCACCAGCGGACACTCTGTGGGATGAGGAGGAGGCTTTTTGCTCCTGTCAACACTTAGTCCCAGACTCCTCCAAGAGCAGTTCTACCCTGCCCTGGAAGGACGCTAGGAGCCAGGACTTAGCTCACGGCAGTGAGCTTCGCTTTGGAGTCTTGGAAACAGCACTTTTTAAAACTGCATTCCAGAAGCCCCCTGCTAATGACGTACTCAATGAACCCCGTTTTTTTTGGTTTCTTTTCTGTGTATCTTATTGTTACTCATTTGTACTCTATACAATGCTGCGGCACGTAATGTGCTGATACTGTTATCATTCTCCGATGTGGACTCGTAGATGTTCAAGTTTATGATTGACCGCTCATGGCCTGGTCTATGACGCAGCCAGTGTGCATGTCCGGAATGGTTAACAGGCAAAGGGTTGGGCAGCAGTCAATCTAATGGTATATGACAACCGAACTATACACAAGCCTAACCGCCATTACAGCTGCAACTTCACCGCCGACCAGGCCTCCAGCACGGTCCCGGCAGGATTGTGTGCATGCCCCAGAAGCAGGCGGTGCTGTTAATTTGAAGTCAAAACGTGTTCAAGCTTCTCCAGTTATGATGCCTGTACTGCTTGGACCCCCAACATGTCTAACAAAAGGAAGTTCTAATCCAGAAGCAGAAGTCAAAGAAGGCTGTAAACATGGAAAGAAGAGTTAAGGAGAAGTTGGACAAGTTGGAAGAAGGCGAGTCTTCGTCAAGATATTTCACAGGGGAAAAAGGGGAGCCAGGGTGTTTTCTAAACTAAACCAAAGGCTTCAGGCACCTGGACACAAACACTGATCACTTGGTTAGAGTCAACAGGCAGATTCAGGAAACAGTGAGATGTTACCACAAAATACATTTAGAAAAAAAGAAAGGGCCAGCAAAGTAACTGGCTAATTTTCTGACGAGAAAGTCACCCCCGGTCCTTAGGATAATCCAGAATCTTCCACAAGTGGGGTTATGACCGCAACTGGCAAAATGCTGACACTGGGAGGGAAACAGTGTTAACTTGAGGAGAGGTGCTATTAATTCCAGAGAGCCCACAGGTAAGACTGCCTCCTGTACACCCAAGAGAACACAGCAAAACTTTCATATGTTCCTCATGGCTCCTGAAATAGCGGTTCAAACCCTAAGTGACAACTAAAACCATCCATGCCTAAGTGAAAAGAGAAGTCAATGTGTGCTCACTCACATCTCTACCTAATGAAATTGTTGATTGCAATTAATCTAGCTTAGTGTCTCAACTTTGCCCCCAACCAGGCCCACGCTGCAGCCTCATGACCTGTCTCATTTCCCTCTTGCCATCTTACATCAGAGGCCAAAGATCATCTCAGCTTCTCTGTGGTGCCCACGGGTACTAAGACAGACACTAGCATGCAACAGATTGTCAATACCACGAGAATGATCTGCTCACAGGAAGTGTTTTCCAGTTTAGTTCCTCAGACTCACTCTGGAGACCACGTACATGCAGGTGCCTGAAAGCACAGGGCCTGCTAGACTGGGCGAGGGGCAACACCCTGAGGTCATAGCAACCACTCGGCACGGCAGGAGGGAACCAATTCTGATTGTTGCCAATTTCTGTTTCTGGAAAATAAGTTTATTAGTACAAAGGAAAATGATATAGAAAATGAATGGGTGCGTTAATTTAGCATAAGATGGGTTTAAGCCTGAGTAGATGTTTGGGATGTCTACAGTCTAAAAAAAAAGCGTGTAAAATGGATTAGAGTGTGAACTGGAAAACAAAAGGCAGGTGATTTATGGCTAAAGTAAGTCTTTTTAAAAGGCTCCTTTAAGAATTTCTAAGATATGAAAGAATAATAATAATAATAATATATAATTGATCAAAAATTCACAAGGTGGGATGGTAAAAAAGAGGAGCCAAGGGCTCAATATTTTGGAAATGATGATGGTAACATGTGTACAAATATGCTCAATACAATCAATGTATGGAATGTCATAAGAGCTGTAAGAGCCCCCAATAAAATGATTTTTAAAACATTTTTTTTCTATCAACTAGGAGAGAAAAATAAATTTTAGCTGAGGAGAAGGAGGGGGAGAGGGACAAGAAGTTCCACTGGGAACCTGAAAAATAAAAGCACGATTGGCCAATTTTGACCACTAAGGTTTCACGTTCCTGCCTGGCCTTCAGTATTTTGTGAATACATTTGTAAAGATGATCTGTTCATCCACTCCAACCATTCAAATTAACCTACAAAACAAATACGAATGGGAATGAAGCCATAAAAAAGCAGCACCAGAGAGGAGGGAGGGAAGAAAGGCCCACCATTCATTGGGCGTGAGGTATTCGGATTCCGCGTCTTCCCCCAGGTTCAACTAGATGGAGGAATAGATACAGGCAGAGAAGGGGAGAGTGGCAACACAAACTTTTTGAGTGTCTGTGTCTGGAAAACAGAGAATGAGCTCAAGATGTGCAAACCGTCTTAGAAAACATCCACTGATCACTTGCTCAAAGCTCAAATAGAGTATTGCCAGTCTTTTATCTAGTCCTAAAGAATTAACAGCTGCCTTGAATTGGTAAGTGTACTGTAAAAGGGGGCACTTAGTAAATAGAAAACCCGAACCAAACTCGCTGCCACCAAGTTGATGCCAACTCACAGAAACCCTATAGGGCAGGAGCGAACTACTACCCCTGTGAGCTTCAATCAAGAGACTACCCCGTTATGGGAGTAAAAAGTCCCATTTTCCCCCTGACTTTGTAAATAGGTACTGACTTAATTTACTAAGAGATCTGAAAGTCTGCATTACCAGTGTGTCCCGATTTTTAACAATGTTTCCCGCGTCCGCAGCATTTTTTAAAAGTCCCGATTTTTGGAAAGAATGCACGACAAGCTAGGGTATACAGTTTTCGGCTGCCATGTGGCTATTTCGCCAGGATATGAGTCTTATCAATGGTGTCCCGCTTTTGTCCCGTTTTACCAATGTTAAAAACTGGTCACCTTACATTACACCAGCTGCGAAACCACCGGTCTGAGTGGTCAGAATTTGGCTCTGTAACAACAACAACGTCATTCCATTGTGTCGACTCCGATTCAGGACTGGTAGGACCGAGGAGAACAAACTGCCTCGGAGAGGTCCCAAAGCTGCCATCTCCACAGAGGCAGACTGCTACATCATTCGCCAGTGGGCTGCTTGCTGGTGGATTCGAATCACCGACCTTCCTGTTAGCAGTTAAGCCTTTAAACCAGGGCTCCTTCTGGTTAAAGTAACAGTTAAGAAAGCCGTACCCTGGGTCACCTACCATCCGCAAGGAAAGTGAGGAGAGAGATTCACCCACAAATCAAACCAAAAGAAGACGACAAAGTTAAAGTTCAGTCCCATACGTGTTTAATATGAAATAATCAAGGGAAAGGGGTACAAATTCCGTGTATAATTAACCAAGCCAGCTAATCTCGCTTGGCAAACAAGCACATGAGCTCTGAATTTCAGCCAAATCAACAGCTCCTGGCAATCTGCCAAAGCTGAATTCCTTAGTCTGGCATCATAAAATGATTTGTCTGTTGTATTTACAGTTCCAGTGCCTCTGGATTGAGCTACCCGCTGGGCACCCCTGGCAGTGGCCCAGCAGAACACATCTGAACCATCATTACTGTCAGAGCATGTGCCTTTGACTAACACTGGAGAAAAATGACACCCAGTTCTTAGAGCAAGGTTAGTTAATAGCTACAAAGTGCTGCTACAAAGGAATTAGCAAGTCTGTTGCTGTAACAATTAACAAAGAATTAATAGCCATCTCCATTGTGTTCACCTGCAAGCTGCTCCCTTCAGCTCCAATGGGCCAAGGTCAAAAGTCATTTAATTTATGGACGCCTCACCTCTGAGAAGCAGAGCAATTGCTGTAGTGACATGCGTGGCCTAGGGGCAAACTGCTCTAGCCCTGCGCAGGGCCCTGGAGGAGGCAGTTCTCAGAGGGCTCTGCTCTTCACAGGCACAGAACTTACTCCATCCCACCGGAGAGCTGCAGCTGTGAGTCGGCATTGACTCCCAGGCAGCAGTTTGGTTTAGGTTTTTGATCCTTCACCTAGCAACCTTCCACAACAAAAGCTCACTGCCACGGGGTCAGTTCTGACCCAGAGTCCCATAGGACAGTGTAGTAATGCCCTTGTGGATTTCTGAGAGACTGCCTCGTCTTTCATCCACAGTGCGGCTGGTAGTTTCAAACTGCTGACCCGGGCAGCTAGCAGCCCAATGTGTGGCCAACTACACTACTGTGGTTCTTCAGAAAGGGGTAACAACACCAAAGACTGCTTGTTACTTACGTGGAGTTTTTTCAGGCAGAAAGGAGGGATATACAAGTTATGCTTGAATGAGTTAGGTCAAGAAGGGAAATCATTGTGGCACACAAAGGTTGAATGCGGACTACCTAATGCTACTGTGTATCTGTATTATATTTTTAGTTCCTTGAATGAAATACAAATGTAGATGAACTAACTTATCACCCAGGTGCACCAGTCTAACCTAACTCATTGTGCCTGCCCCAATCAAAGCAATCCTTCCTATTAAAGCCTCTGGAGCCTCTGATTGGGGTAAGGAGTCATGTGACTACTAACCAGAAGGTTGGCTTTTCAAGCTCGACTAAATACACCTCAGAAAGGCCAAAAGGCCTCACAGTTGGCTTCAGAAAGGTCACAACCTTGAAATCCCAGTTCTACTCCAAAATGCACGGCGTCATCCCAAAACGGAATCAACTCAATGGTAACTAGATGATTTGATATTTTCCCAAAGCCCTTCAAGATCCGGCTCGAGGGACCGTTTCCCCAAGAGCTGCTGATATCTCTTCTGGCCCTCATACCATTAATATTCTGTCACTTTGAATAAGAGAGAGAAAAAACCCAATGGTTTAAACAGAAATGATTAAACAAAAAGGATTTCAGTTACATCAGAAACAGAGAAAGCAAAAACTGGTGGCAACGATTTCACTTCACCCAGCTTATGTCTCTGGTGAACAGCCAATGGCTACTCCGTAACACGCAAAATAGACAAAAAGCACTAGGAAACCTCTCCCCCTGGAGAGACTTGCCTCACTGTGAGTGGAGCTGTGTTCCACACGTTATGAGCGTGCAGCTTCTCCAAGACCTGCACTTCCTGTGGGCCCCAGCAGCCATATTTCTGACATGGGATTCTATGTGCCCCTCACCCCATCCCCGCTACCACCCCCACCCACCCCCATCACAAGACCAAGAAAGTCCACTTTCCCCCCGAAGTTAGCGGATCAGACTTCATCCCGGAGGGATGACATCGGGGATTCTGGAACGTTTGAAAAGTCTTCGCTGAAGGCTACCATAGCCAATATGGGGCAACTGCTTGGAAAAGCAGCCAAAGCTTAGAGGGAGAAAAAAATAAACAGGCGAGGCAGAGAGATGCAAAGGGAAGAGGCCATAAAGCTCCGGAGAACAGGACGATCACACCTGTGGTCCTGGATGCTAACGACATTCTGCTTCCTAGTTCCTGGCTCCTATCTTCTGAGAACCTAGACTACACATCTGAAATTGGGTCCTAAGAGATCCTGATCTTTGCAGCACACTACCCATTTTTTGCTTGAAGTAACTTACAAACCAAGAGCCTGATCCACCAAGACAAGGTCCATTAAGAAAGAAGGAAGGTTCTTGACTCACCGGCCGGAGCAGGGTGAGCCAACACTGTTAGTGCTCACCAGTGGAGGAACCAACCCAGCACGCGCATCTTGCATCACACTTTCTATGCTGCGTAAACCTTTTGCTGCTTCATCACTCCTCTGCATTGCTTCTCGGACTGCTTCTGTTCACACTGCAGGCTTCATAAGAGGGCTGGGCTAAGGCAGGGGGACTCCTGAACCCTGAAAACCTGTTGTGCTTTCACTTCGTGCATTTGAATTGGACATGTAAGAGAGAGACATAAATGTGCATTCTTAGCTATCCATACTGTAACGGCTAAGCACTGGATTGCTAACAAGGTCGGTGGTTTAAAGCCACCAGCCACTCCAAGGAAGCAGATTGAGGCTATCTGCTCCAGTCAAGATTCACAGCCTTGGAATAGTCTGGACAGGGAAATGGCTTGATGGCAGTGGGTTGGCTCGTTGTTTGTTTTGGATAATGTTAGTGATTGAGCGAAAAAGCAGCAGCACTCGCTTTCCCTTGTGCCCTGTCTGCTTGCTACCCACGGATCTTTAGGGTCTTTGCTCTGGACTAGTGACCCTGTTTTGTTGATGCCCAAAGCACACGTTTACTCCGTAGTCTGCCTCACAACCCCCTGGCCTAACAGTACTCAGGACAGAGACTGCAGTCAGAAATAACCAGGCTATAATCTTCATCTCAGCCACCTAACATTGATGAGGGTTCAGAGTTCCACAGACACTATTTAATTAGTGGATGGTGGTGTAGCGGTTACTTGGGCTGCGATCCCCATGTCTGGCAGTTTGAAACCACTGGCAGCTCCTCGGTTCTAAGAAAGACTGGGCTTTCAACTTCCATACGGTTAGTCTCAGAAACCCACAGGGCGTCGCTATGCGTCAGCATTGACTCAATGGCATGGCACTGTGTTTGGTTTGGTTTTATCAATTACGTAATGCCCCCCACCCCCACCAAGAAAAAAGCTTTAGGGTATTATTAATAGCCCTCATTTCAAAATGTAATGAAAGCCAGACAATTTGCCTAAAGTGACAAGGCTAGTAATTCCAGGTCCAACCTCCTAAGCCCCTATGGTCAACTGCTGCTTACTGACGTTGTGACTTTGGGCACATTATTTAATCACGAAACTGCCGAGCGTTCGCAAGAAGACAGTATCTGTGAAGCGAGTAGCAGAGTACCAGAACGCAGAGGAAAGAGGCCAATAAATGGCAGTTCTTGTTATTTGTTTCACATTTGCTCCTGGTGAGGTAGAAAATGTCCACACAAAAAGTCCATGTGGTGAGTCTACAGTGAACTGCTTCAAGCAGAAATACTTTTAGTTCTATAAACTGCACGTTCTCTGGAAAAGAGCCACATTCAAGAACTAGGCGGGCAAAGCAAAAGGAATAAATTATGACCAGTATTTATCTTGGATATAGTCTAAATTCTCCAAGAAAGTCAACTTGCAGATAAGGAGTTTGAGAGCTTCAAGACAATAATCATGCTTGAAGTTAGGGGGCGCCATACTGCTGTTCACGATAAGAAACCACTTCCTCAGAGGGTCTTCACAGCACCGACTCCTCCAGCAACGTGGAGGTAGACAAAATTCTTGACAGTAACAGCGTAGTTGGGGGGCGGGGGAGGGGGGAGGCGAGGGGAGGCATTTCTTTCCACACTCATCCACAATTTTAACTTGAGTTCCAGTACTGTATACTTATTTTATTCTCTGTGCTATCACTTCACTGATAGTAAAACCATTGCTACATTACCCAATAACCTTAAAAAAGTCCATCCAAAAAATTGAAAACAGTTAATTAGGAGAAATAATCACAATAGTGAGTAAGCATAATCCGAAGAAATTAAAGTAACTGGAAAACCATTTGATCTAAAATAAGTATATGTTGGCAAACTGTTGAAACTAGGAAATGGAATCCACCTCACTACCCTTTCTATGTTTATGTATATTTGAAAACTTCCATAATAAAGAATTGTAAATAAACTTAAAACATAAATTTATAAAGTCTGCCTCTTAAAATTCTTCTTTCTTTTTTTTACTGAAGCCTGTTTAAAGGGTGCAGCAGGAAATTGGGCCTATATGACTACTTTGGGAAACAGCCTTGGCTGAGGGAAGAGAAGTGATTAAAGAATAAAAAAGGTTAAGTGAAGGTGGAATTCATATAAGTCACGCAGTGATGGAATGTGTTTCTACAATACTTGAATAATGAGACCCAAGGCCCTAAAACATCACTAAGAAGTCTTCTAATAATAAATAAGCAAACTAGCCTTTCTCTCTTTTTTTAGTGATAATTGTTTGCTCAAGCCATCTCCAACATTTGGTTCCAAATCAGTCACATGGAATATCCAATCTAGGAGCCCTAGTGGTGCAGTGGGTCCCGCTGGGGCAGCAAACAGCAACGTTAGCAGTTTGAAAACAGCAGTTGCACCAAGGGAGAGACGGGACTCCAGTCTCAGAAACTCACAGGGCAGTTGTTTACCCTGTCCCAGAGGGGGTGGCTTTGAGCTGGCATCAATGGGATGGCAACGCGTTTGGTTTTTTTGTACTGAAGTACAGGAGTCAAAACTTCCAAAGGAAGCCTGGGAATCTGAGGATGGGCAGGTAATCCTTCTGTCCATTATCTTTAGTGGACACGATGAAATTTCTGACTTCAACTAGCAATTCATCACCTTCTGAGAGGGTGAACTGCTTACTTTTTTTTTTTACTCAGCAGATAACCCATTAATGAAGAATCATATATCTAGAGCTTTTTTTCCCTTACCCCACTCCCAACAGTGCTTGTCAAGTTTTAGGTCTAGCCTGAAACTCTACCTCTAGTCCACTTTGGGCATTGCCAAATAACAACATGTAACTTCCAAATTTTAGTGACAACTTTCGACTGATTCTGGCTTCTGCTCTGAGAATGCCAGGGAGGGAAATTCTTAACATCTGAGATTAAAGTGCGATTTTCTAAGACTGGTAAGGAGCCCTGTTGCCCTTTCAGGTGAAAGCACCTCAGCAACACTGAAGGTAACCAACCCCGGAGACAGATGTGGTTGCTGAGCACAAACCGTGGTGGTGTTGATCAAGACCATTGACTTGCTAATCCACCACCAAAATAATGGAAAAAGAAATGCAAACACTTAACAACAGTCTTCTACAGAGTTCAGTCAACTCCTTATTTCCCTAAATCCAAGTAAAATGGAGAATGAAGCAATGTCTTCCAAAAAGACCTACTGTATTTGCATCTGATAATTAACAATGTTCTCAGAGTCTAAATCTTCTTGGCTTGGTCTCTCTACTCTGCCATTCACTCACCTTGACCCCTCCTCCCCACTTCTATGCATTTCCATCCTTTACACTTGTCCTTGATTAAGATCATTCCTTAGCACTTATGAGACAAACAAGGCAACAATGGTTTGGTTAATCACAGGATCGATCTTGGATTAAGAAACACTACATGTTTCTAGAAGAGAATGGTGCATGGGTGTATTTTCACTTCCTCCTCATGGCTAGTATGTTTTGCCTCACTGTGTTTCAGTGAATATTCTCAGTACTTCTTCATCCCCTTGAAGAATCCAGAGTTTAAAAAACAAAAACAAACCAACAACACATACACACATTAAATCACTCAGAATTGTCCCCTGAGAAATGGGGTGGGCTATCATTTGAAGAAAGACTGAGTAGCTAGGCTATCCTCCAGGAAATCCTGTTCATGCAACATTGAGGGTACCTGTGAGTTCCAAGATTTCTGTCAATCTATCTGTACATATCTCTAGTATAAATTAGCCTCCAGGGAGTCATTTTCCACCCAAGCTGAACACAAAAATATGAGACATCGTTTTTTTCTTTCCACTCTCTCACAAATTTCACCCCAATTTGGAAGTACGACAGTGAAGACGGTGGTGCCACGCTGAGCACCAGGAGAGGGTTTCCAGAGCTCAGTAAAGGGTCTGAACAGTGTCCTGCATCCAACCAAGAGCTACAGTCAGCGTGGGTCCTGCACTTGGTACCGAGTGCTACTCTTTCCCACGGCAAACTTCCCCCACACCTGCGGGACCCAGTCCACGCGTCAGCTCCCACGTTGCAAGATCTGTCTCCAGAGTTCTTCATAGAGTATTTCTGTGGGAATACCTGCTGAACACTAGGGAGGGGTGTACTAAGTGTCTTTAAAGTAGGCATTTAAGGCGAGCGCACGTGTGCCGCGGAACATACACAATGGCTCTAATTCCCATCCTCTCGCTTAAATCTCTGAGAAACTCCCTCTCTTAAAATGGGACCTAGAGCCACAGCTAGCTAGTAGCACCCAGCAGAGC
>NW_022103915.1:72887649-72907000 GCF_000313985.2 Echinops telfairi | reverse complement strand
CCCCGCCACAAGGCGCAGACCAACCGACTCGCGAACGCCACCGATGGGTCCTCGAGGACCGCGGCCGTGTCGGGACGCCCGCGCCAGTCCTACCTTGGACCTCTCCTTGACATAGTATTTGCCCAGGCGGCTTCCGCAGTACAGGACCAGCCTGTCGATGAGGGACAGGAGGAAGCTGATGGCCTCGCAGCCCTCTTCGTTGCCCCCGATCCACGTGATCTGGTCGCCGCGCAGGTGCCGCTTGGAGACCCCGGCGCGGGGCCCCGCCAGCTGGCCGTCGCGCAGGGCGCCGTTGCAGTGCAGCTGCTTGACGCGCTCCAGGACGCAGTCACCCACCACCTCGCCCAGGAAGTTGTCCAGGTAGCAGAAGCCGACCTCGTGCAGGCACGGCACGATGTACTCCAGGGCGATTTTCTCCAGATCCAGCCTCATGATGTGTCCCAGGGGCATCTCGCCCGCGGAGGGGAGGTCGGGGACCCCCAGCGTGCAGCCCTGGACGGAGAGACCTAAGCGCGATCGGAGCTTGGGTGCGGGGAGCGTGGCTGGAGCTGCGGAGCCCCCGAGCCACCACAGCGGCGTCAGCAGAAGGGAAAGTTGCTTGCAACTCTGGGACGCGGAGTCCCGGTCAACGGCCAGAGGGAGTCGTGCGGGGCTCCACGATCCAGCGCCGGGCTGACCCTGCCAGGAATCGGAGAGCCCCTCTGGGAGGTGCGAGTCACCGCAGCCACCGCGGCGCTCAGTCGCCCTAAGAGGCTGAGGTCCAGCCCCTAAACCGGCCCCGCGCGGCGCGTCACGGGCCCCGCCCCGGGCCCGCCTCCCTCCGGGGCAGCCCTCCCCCTCCCCCGGTCACTCCACCCCCACCCCCTCCGTCACCCCTTCTCAGCCCCCAGGGCCAGGGATCCCAGCGGGCCCGCTCCAGCCCAGGCTGGTTGCGCAGGGAACCTGGAGAACAGAGCAAGTTTTTAGCTCGTTGTTTTGCTTAAAACCCGATTACAAACTTGCAAACCGTAGGTCCCGACGTTGAGAAGGTAAACATGATCCGCAGCACGGCTGGCTGCCAAGTTCTGGGCAAACCCTCTCACAGGCTTTTGAATAAATAATAAACCTGGGAACAAATATACATATTAAACAGTGGTCTCATTCTTGGCTTTATCTGCTGCCTTTCGTTGTTCCCCTTTTGCTCTGCTGTTAGATCCCCAAGTCAGCAAGCTCTAGCCAGACAGATTGAGAAGCTCGATCCAGTTCTCATGAAAATGAACAACTGACCTTGGTGAAGTGGTTACCCTGCAGGGCTGCAATCCACAAGGTCAGCAGCTCAAAACCATCAGCTGCTCTGAGGGAGAGAGACGGGACTTTCAATTCCTATAAGGAGTTAGTCTCAGAAACGCACCAAGACAGGTTACCCTGTCCCTTAGGGTCACTGTGAGTGGCACAGACTCGATGGCAGTGAGTTTGCTGTGGTTGACCACGTTCAAGGCCCTGTCCTGCAAATGAGGGAGGAGGGGAACTGTTAAGAACTGTTACCGAATCCTGCAAATATTTTCCTTTGCTGGATGTTTTCATCCGCTTATCTGTCAAGCTTCGAAATAACTGAAATTCTACCTTTGAAATTAATTATGTTGAGAAATTCACTATAGGTGTGTTCAAAACCAACCACTACATTGGGGTCCAGCCTATCACTTTCCCCAGGGAGCAGCTGCCCTGAACTAGAGGGACAAACACAGTGCAGACTCTCCTTAACTAAAGGTCAACTGACTGCTTTATAGATTCCTGATCGCCTTACCTACCAGACACCAGCGATCGGAATCATGGAAACAATATTCAGAAATGGCAGGCCAAGCCATGTCCACATTTTGTGATTTCACACTACAGTAGTTTGCACTAAAGGTCTTCATTTAAGTTGGACAAAAGAAGGCGCAGGTTTTCTGAGTCTCATTTACTTTGTCCACAACCCCCTACGGTTGTTTGTGTGTTTGTTTACTTTTACTTTCCTTCCAATAGCTCTCTCGCCTCTCTGCTTCTGAAAGAGACATGGGGGGAGAAATGGAATGAAGGCCAGGCCAAAAAGGAAGGTGATTAGGGAAGGAAAACACGGCAGAGGAGTGTGGCCGAGAACCTGAGGCTACAGGAGGAAGCATCAAGGGGAGTATAAGAAGCTGGCAAAGAATCTAGGAGCCCTCCAGGTGCCAGGGTTAAGTGTCGGACTGCAGGCAAACAAGGCCCAGCGTTCAATCACATCAGCCCTTCCACAGGATGAGGCTGTCTGCACCCCCAAACATGTGCAGTGTGGGAGAGTCAGAATCGACCCAATGGTAGTGGGTTCGATGAAGTTTCTCGTTACTTCGTGAGGCGGTGGGTGATAGTGTGCACTGTTGCTATGACTTTTCAGCAGGAATTGACAGGATCTCCTGGGGAACTCCATAGGCACATAGTAGGTGTGCCAGTCACTGGGAACCTGGCATCTGAGATTGAGCCATAGCCACTGCTACATGGTATTTGGGCATGTCTGGATTTGTCTGGAGGTCTATAAGAAGGGTCTGTGTGGAAGGACGAAGGCATCCCCATCCCCACCCCCACCCCCCAAACACACACGGGAATTGACAGTAAAAGCGTGCCTGCCAAAGCAGCCTGTTTGAGAACAAAATACCTTGGGCGTTTGGGGGAATGTGTCTCTCAGGCTTATCCTCCCATCCAACCAGGGAAGATCTCTGAGTCGGGGGTGGGGGTGGGAGAGGGGGTTGCCAAAGTGAAAGCTGAAAAACTGTTTATTTGTGACCAGAATTGAGATGGGACGCAATGGCAAAAGGGAAGAAGGCCCTTCTCGCCATTGCTAAGGACATGGAAGCCAAAATCGACTTCCATCCCAAATGGGCTTAGCCCCTCTAATGGCCATTACAGATGACCAGGAGAAACGTGGTCTGAGGTGGTCTGCGTGTGGACCCTGATAGGCAGTGATGCATGGGTGTTTGCACATTTGGAGACTTTTGTAAACCTCAGAAGTAGGTATCCTGAAGCTGGCCAGACGTTTTAACAAGGTTGTGGGTGTGGGGGAGGGAGGGGAGAGGACATAGTAGGCAACTATTAGTAGCTGACCCAAACTCTCTAGCTGAAGATCCTTTGTAGATATTCCTGA
This sequence comes from Echinops telfairi, assembly GCF_000313985.2. NCBI lineage: Eukaryota > Metazoa > Chordata > Mammalia > Afrosoricida > Tenrecidae > Echinops > Echinops telfairi. Next base: position 72,903,867 of record NW_022103915.1, on the reverse strand, counting down.
TACTCCTGGGAATAATTAGGAAAGCGTTTACCAAAACCAAGAAACCTGAAGGGCCCCCCAAATAAAAAACATGTCCCGGTGGGTTTCCAAGATTGTAACTCGATTGGAGTAGAAAGCCCCATCTTTCTTCCTCAAGGAGTCTGGTGGTTTTGAATTGTCATCCTTGCGGATCACAGCCAAATGCTAATCATTACACCACCAGGGCTGCCCCTATGGGGCATGGTGGCCCAGAAACACAGAAAAATCTGCATCTACCACCCTTAATGAACATGTTGATGGCGCTTTCAGTCCCAGGACTGGGTCGAATTGCCTTATTTTTCAAATAACATTGAAATCATTTCAGCGTAAAGTTGTACCAGAGGGACAGAGAAATTACTAATGGGCCCATGAGTCAGAATCCACTCGATGGCCGTGAGTTGCCCTGAAGTAACAGTCTAAACCAGTTGCTTTTCTAGGTTACTCTGTTCGCAAACCATGGGCAGTTTAGAAAAGAATTCAGGGAAGGAGGGGGCAAAATGAGGAGCTGATACCAAGGGCTCAGGTAGAAAGAAAATGTTTTGAGACTGATGAGTGCAACACACGTACAAATGTGCTTGACACAATAGATGTATATATGGATTCTGATAAGAGTTGTATGAGCCCCCAAGAAAATGATTTAAGAAAAAAGAAAAGAATTCAATTTGTTAGCACCATTCCTGCTTGGCAAAGGTACCTGTTAATCAACCAAGGACCTTCCCATCAGTTTAAGGCTGGCAGCCCCAATTTTGGCTGAGGAATCCAACCTCTGACTTCTGGGAGAAAATGAATGTCTGATGACAGGGGGCGGGCAGACAGGCTGGAGCCCTGCACGGGATCTGGTCTGAGCGTCAGAGTGGCAACTCTCAAGCCAATTGTGAAAGCGTGTTGGTTTTAGCTAATTGGTGTTATCATAATGAGTATTAAAATATTTTTTCATATGAATAAGGACACCAACTTCCATCCCCTGTCACTGACATACACTAAGGTTGTCGAGCAGTGGGCATGTCCAGTACAGATGCCGTCTTTCTGCAGCAGGTAAATGAGAGGGATCGAAGAAATGAGGCTGCAGTTCTTGACTGTGAATTGGCACTGGAAAGGATGGTCCTGGTCACCTAATGCGACTGCACCTCCCTACAGAGCAGTATGGCAAGGCCCAGAGGACTGGACAGTAAGGGCCAGTAAGGTCCTCAGTGGGTGGCCAAGGAAGTCTCCACGAGTCTGCCTTTCCATTATAACTAAGGAATGTCTCTCCACCTCCCTTCTTTTTAGATTTGTTTTAATGAAGTAAACTTCACACCGTTAATCATTTTAAGGTGAACAATTCGATGACATTTGACACATTCATAATATTAGGCAATCACTACTTTTGTGTAGTTTCCATAAAATCATTTTCACTTAACTACTAACAGAAAGGTTGGGTGTTCAAACCCTTCTGGTGACACCGTGGAAGACAGGCCTGGTAGTCTGCTTCTGCATCCATCACCAACCCCAGGGGCTCAGTTCTACGGGAGAACCCCATGGGGCTCAGTTCTACTCTGTAGTACTTTGCTCTGGGTCAGAATCAACTCTACCGTTGTTTTGTTTTCTAATCTAGCTCCAAACCATTTTATCACCTCCCAATAGAACCCTGTACCCACGAATCAATTACTCTCTATGGTCCCCAGGCCCTCCCAACCATCCATCTGCTGGCTGTTCCTATGAATTGGCCTATTCTAGATTTTCACATCAATGGAAACATATAATATGTGTCCTATTGTGTCTGGCTTCTCTCACGTAGCATAATGTTTTTAAAGTCCACCCATGCACATATTGGCAGGTCCTTCTTTGTTGAATAATATCTCATTGTGTATACATACATACTTTGTTTAACCATTCAGCCCTGGACGGGCACTGGGTTACTTTCATCTTTTGGCCATTGTGCACAGTGCTGCCGTGAACACGTGTGTGCATGCATCTCTTTTGAGTCACTCTTTTCAGGTCTGTGGGGGATGCATGTCCCTCGGTCAGGAGCTGCTGGGTCGAGTGGAAACGGAAACGGTTCCTTGGTGACACAGTGAAGTCTAAGCCTCGAACTGGTGATGGCAAGATGCAATTCCAACCCACCAGCTGCTCCACTGCAGAGAGAGGGATGAGGCCGCCTGCATCTGTGGATAGCTTCAGAAACCCTGCGTTGTTGTTGTTGTTGTTGCTGATGTTAGGGCTGTCTGGTCAGTTCTGACTCATAGTGACCCCATGTCACTATGACCCAGCAGAATGAAACACTGCGAATGGGGGTGCAGCACCATCCTCACGATGGCTGTTAGGCTTGGGCTCATTGTTGCAGCCGCGATGGGGTCGTTCCACTCCAGCCTACCGAGCCGCTATGAGTCAGAATCGGCGCCACCACAATGGGCATGAGTCAGACTGGGTCATTTGGTTTAGAAAGAGGGGAAGGTGACAGAAGCACCCCTGGTGATTTTAATGTGCAACCAGAGTTGGGAACAACTAGTCTAATCAAAGAGAAGAAGCAAGCTTCCAGAAAAAGAGCCCTCTATTGTCTCTTCTCCTGAACAGGGAGAAAGGAAACGTGCAGTCCGGTGGCCTGTGGCAGGGGTCCAGACACCAGAAAGGGAGCCAGCCTCAGGAGAAAGCTGACACCAGGGGAGGCAGAGTAGAGTGGGGACATAAAGTGGCACTTCAGTGGCATCATTGAGCTGTTCCTCTTACTGTTTCTAGAGCCTGTCCTATCTCGGCACTATCCATTAGGTGAGGTTTCTTTATTTTCAAACTCAACTTAAAATTTAAGGCACACAGAAAAGTCTGACTCAAAAGGACAAATCTTGTATGACATATCTAGAATAGGCAGATGACCAGGATCCCAAGTTTCTTAGTCGTTGATTGCCAGGGCAGATGGAAGGGAGAAATGGGGAGGGGATGCTCAAGGAGCACTGGGTTTCTGTTCATCGTGGTGAGAACACCTGGGAGTGAGTGGTGGCAGTGGTCGCATGCCATGGTGAGCATGACTAGTGTTGTGTAAAATGCAGACCTGAAAACAGTCCAAACAGTGATTTTTTTTTTTTGGTATATTATATCACAATTTAAAAAAATGTTAGTCATACAGTTTTCAAAAGAAAAAAAAAGAAATTTAAGTCATCATTTTCCACTACTGGCAATCAAAAGCATTCTAATAGACATACCTGAGAAACTGGGCGTGTTATCAGAAGGGACCAGTCCCCAGAGAAGGACCTCATTCCCAATAAGTCAGAGAAGAAAAACAAAAGACCTCACTGCCTTCAAATCGATTCTGAGTCGTGGTGACCCTATGGGACAGAGTAAAACTGCCCCCAGGGGTTTCCAAGACTGTAACTCTTTACAAGAGTAGAAAGCCGCATCTTTCTCCCTCTGAGTGGCTGGCGGTTTCAAACTGCTGACCTCATGGTTAGCAGTCCAATGTGTACCATGCTATGACGCCAGGATGCCCTGTGATAAAACCTGTGGAGTGATTCTATTTCCATCTGAAATCCCAGAGTGTTTTCTTCTCCACAAGCAAAAAAATAGACAGAAGACCCAAAGGCCTCTTATTGTACCTTATGTTTAAAATAATTCGTTTTCTCTCTTTATCTAAAAAGTAGTCTCTCGATGGCCAACATTGAGGATTACCATTATATTCTTCGTATGTTGTTTTTCAAAGTTGCATATTTGTTTTCAGGCAACAACCCCCCTTTTTACATTTATAATGGGGAAGTGTTGAATGTTGACACACTAGAGATATTCAACACTGGAATTCACTGGAGCAAAATAAACGGCCAGTAAATGCTTTACCATATATATGTAAGATTGTATATTACTAAATAGAATATGAAGCAAGATTGCTTTTTTGTTGGGGGAAAAAATAGCCTTCATAAAGAGAAGGGATGGAAGAAGGGAGAAAGATGGAGGTGAAAATCTACTAAATGGTTATTTCCTGGGAAGTGGGAAGGTGGAAGTTTTTATGTCCTATTGTTTGTATTTTCTGACTTTCTCGATGGGACACATATTATTTTTATAGAATGATGGTTTTAATAGGCACGAGTGGGTTTTTTTCCCCCTACTTATAAACAAGCGTAACTCTCACGTGCTGACCACGGGCGTGCCTTCTGTCAATACCATTGGTGTCATTGGCAGAGGCCGGGAGCTTGTGAATTGCATTTCCCAGATTGCCTTGCCCGCTTGTGCAGTCAGATGCTGCCAGTGGGAAGTGCCGTGGAAAGTGGGTGAAATGGAGAGCCTTTCTCTGTGCTGTGGTTCTTTCGGAGTTAGAGTTGATTTGGTGGCAGTGTTTGCTTTTTGTGGCAGTAACAGCCAGTTGTGGGCCCTGGGGTCTTCAGTCCAGGCCGCCTCGGCCACTCCCAGGAGTGTGCGGCAGGCGCATTCCTGGCCGCGATAACATCACCACATCCCTTTGTTCCTCCAAGGGTCATGACTTCCTACGGGTCCTCATTTCTTACTTACCTCACCTTCCCGCCTTTGTTCCTCCAACCTTCCCAAAGCTTTTGTGACACATTTCTCAGGTTAAATCCCTTCTGTTGGAAATACATAAGGGATTTCTGTTTTCCTAGTGGAACAATGACTACTCTGCTCACACGCTACCGATTCCTACATCGAATTCACTAGAAAATCCTATCAATTTTGTGAAATCGGAACTCCAGTCTCTGTTCACCTCTCTATCTCTGCTGCCACCACCAATCCAGCCCATCCTCATCTCTTACCTGGTTTACTGAAACCACCTCCTCTCAGGTCTCCTCGCTTCTACACTTGCTTCATGTCAATCAACCCTCTGCACAGAAGCCAGCGAAGTCTTTCTAAAACATACCAGGGAAGGCGACATCACCCTCCTTTGTACAGCCCCTGCACCCTGGACCCCCACTCATGTACATGGTCATGACAGGCTTATCACAGTGCCTCTATCTTCTTCATCCACTACCATCCAGCTGAACCACCTTTCTTTTAGATCTTGAAACAAGCCAAGCACTTTTCTACCACAGCAATTGTGGTAGTTATCGAATCTGTCAACTTGCAAAGGAAGGGGTGGAATCTAGCCTGTCATAGCGAATGAGGCCTCTGTGTGGACATAGCCTTCTCCTGAGGATTCTGGGAACTCCTGTTTTTCTCCCTGGAGGCGGGACACATGTTCTCTGCTTTGTCTTCCTGTTGACAACCACATGGGCTATGCTGATGGCAGCCAGAGTCTTGGAGCTGGAGAAGCCATGTGGAGACCCACGCCAGAACTAAGATGCTTCCACTGCCACTGGATCCACAAGACTTTCCACTCACTGACCTGTGGTCTTCCTGCACTCGGCATCATTCATGTGTTGCGTGAGTCTCAAGAGGAATTTACAGACTGGTATTGGACATATGGGCTAATATTGGACTTATGGACTTGACCTGGACTGGGCTGGGATGTTTTCATAATATACAATTACTCTTTGATATAAAGTTCTCTATTACACACATGTGAGCGTCTATAAATTTGTTTTGCTAGTCAACCTGCACTAATACAGCAATTTTGTATTGTTTTATCTTCACCTTGGAATATACTTCTCCCTACCCTTCGTAAAGGAGCCCTGGTGACATACTGGTTACGTGTTGGGCTTCAGTCTGAAAGGTCAGCAGTTCGAAACCACCAGTAGCTCCTCAGAAAAAAGATGGGGCTGTTTGCTCCGGTGAAGATGTAAATTAGTCTTGGAAACACTATATAGCGTTCCTATGAGTCAGATTCACCTTGGTGGCTGTCGGTTTGGTTTTGGTGTAAACATAAAAAAGATTACGTTCCCTTCCTTCTAATGTCCCCATGCTCCCAAAGACGAGGGAAGAGCAAATGCAAAGACCCTGGAGAGGAAAGTTGGTGTCTACAGCACATGAGTCAAATCCAGTTTTATTAGAACACACCCTTGCTCACCACTTATGACTGTTTTTGCACCTGAGAGCAAGTGTAAATGGTGTGCTGCCGACAGCTCCTTTGTCTCACCGCCCCTGCCATTGCATAGAGCAGCGCCATGCGTCCCACAAAGTTGAAACTATTTCATACTCCCTAGCCCATTGCCGAAAAAGTTTGTCAACCCAAGGAATAATGTGTCCAGAGAGTCATGGCCAAGGGAGAGGAGAGGTAGCAAATGGGGCAGAACAAGAGGGGGAGACCAGTTGGGAGACCATGTGGGTTAGGAAGGCAATGATGAAGATTTTGAGTTTGGGGGACCAGGGAGTTGGATTGGGACCTGGGGGGTGGGAGGTAAGAATTATGCTCTATTCAGTTGTGGAGGGATCATGCCTTCATTTCTATTTTTAAAAAATGATTTGGGCAAATGAATAAAGACTGATGAGACAGGTGGATGCGACAGAAGCAGGGACACCAGTAGAAAGTATGGTGGTAGTACCTGCTCTTTTCAGTAGAAAAAAAGAATGTCTTCCCAGCCAGCTAATCTTCTTACACACAAGGACTTTGATGTGTTTCTGCCCAATTTCAGTCATTCACTGGACTCTCCCAGGTTTTTGGGTCTCAGGGACTAGCCAGTCTGTCAGAAAACACATGGTGGAGGCTGGCCTTATTCTTCAGCTCCTCCCTAACGTTTGGTGTTCAGGATTCCGTCCTTACTCAGTGGTGCATAACACACCGAGCCTTTGTAGGGTTTTTGGATAGCCCTGCCTGTGTGGGCTTCTATGCTCAGGAGCCGCATTTTTACCCAAAGCAGTGTGGCCTCTCTTCAGTGTGAGCCATCCAGCCTGTCTGGGTCTTCTGTTTTCCACTTTGGGAGCTGTGGCTGTTGAAGTAAAGGTTACGGCTTCTGACAAAATTCCATGTCCTTGACTGATCCAGTGACCATTTTCTTCCATATTTCTTTTCTCACTCCCAATAACTATGTTCAAGATTTGATTCAATTTTCGAAAAATTAATTGCCTTCTCTAAATCATCGTGGCTTTGACTTGGAATCTTCAGAGAAGGGACAGCCCAAGGGAGCCTCCCTTTTGTAAGGGGGAAGGCTACTCTCAGGGATGAAGATGGAACTTCATTGGCCCCTCCAAAATAATAGCAATAAATAACCCCTTGAAAAAAAGAGAAGTCAGTGTGTTTAGCTGCTTTCCTTCATTAAAAGAATGAGTGAGAAAGAGGAAGAAAGCGAATGGGGTCATTTCTTACTAAATATAATGGAGCAACTCCCAAGCCAGCCCCTTCATTTCCCCCCAGTTCTCTGCCTCCCTCACACCTTGATTTATGTGACTATAATCTCTCCTGCTACTCTGGTTTCCTCCCTATAGTCCATAAAATTTCTCTACACTTCCCCAGCAGTGTGTTTTGTCTGACAACTAGCAAAAAAGAAAACTATTCAAAGGCTGTTTGCCTACAAGAAGATTGAGCGATTTATAGAATTATCTGGAAACTTCTGGATATTTCCATCTTGTTAGACATGAGAGAAAGCAGAGGAACTATGTTACAAATAACAGGTCAAAAGAGCCAGGGTAAAAAGAAAAAGAAAATCCAGGATCAGGAAGCCACTCTGCAGGTAGGATGGGCTACTCTGGGCTCTTGAAGGGCAGGTCAAGGGCCTGGGGAACGAGATTGACAAAGGCAGGAAAGAATGATGTCCAGGATGAAGGACACTTGGGGTTTGCTCAAAGAGGTTAGTATGTATCTGAGACCAAAAGTGATTTTAGACCAGGCTTCAAATTGGTACACTCATGGCTGGTAAAATGAAGCCAGAACAGACCGACCTTTTAACCATTTGGTTGACGCAGAATGATAGCCAGATGGGAGCATTTCTGGGGTTGAAGCCCTGGAACGAGCGGTTCAGAAGAGGCATAGGGAATCTTTTCAGGACCCTGATGCCTTACCCTGCTGGACTCTTGATGGGACTGTGGAGAGCAGCACACATTCACAGCAGGGCGGTCAGCCTCCATGTCTGTGCAGGTCACCTTTGTTTACCCCTCTGGAGTTCAAGAGACTTGGTTGTGATTCGTGCCGCCCTTGTTTTCTAAGAGGAAGAGGAGGCTTCCAGGAAGGCATTGACCTGTTCCTGTTCCAGTTACCATTCTGGTTCACCCACATTCTACAAATTCAGGTCCTTTCCAGTTTGGCTTTGCCAGCGTGCCTGGACCCGGGAGAACCAGAGAACATAGTACGTCCCAAGGAAACGATGCACAATGAAGTGCAGAGGTGCCGTGCCATGCTGTTGAGTGTGTTCTGACTCAGCACCCCCATGTACAGCGCCATGAAACACTGCCTGGTTCTGCAGCATCCTCACCCCCGTGCGTAGGTTTGAGCCCATGGTCATCAATTCATGTGGTTGAAGGGCTTCCCTTTTCCCACTACCTCTGTACTTTACCTAGAATGAAATCCTTCTCCAGGGACTGGTCCCTCCTGTCAGTGTGTCCAAGGTATGTGAGATGAAGTCTTCCCATCCTCACTGCTAAAGAGCATTCTGACGATGCTTCTTCCAAGACAGATTTATTTGTGCTTTGGACAGTCCACTTTATGTTCGACACTCTTGGTCAACACCGCATCTCAAATGCCTCAATTCATCATCAGTCTTCCTTATTTGTTGTCCAGCTACCGCGTGCCTATGATAATTGAAAATACGATGCCTTGCAGCAGACTCACTTCAGTCCTCAAAGTGATATCTTCAGTCGTCTTTTGCAGCAGATTTACCCAATGCAATATATATCGTTTAACTTCTTGACTGCTGCTTCCATGAGTACTAATTGTGGATTCAAGTAAAATGAAATTCTTGACAGCTTCCATCTTTTCTCCCTTTATTATCAGGTCGTTTTTTGGTCCAGTTGTGAGAATTTTGGTTTTCTTGATGGTACAGAGGTAGATGGGTTCAAATCATGAATGTTTCTGAAGGCCAGGGAAAGAGGTGTAGGCTCTCTTTGAGGCCACTGGGAGAAACCCAAATTAGATAAACTTTCCAGGAACTATCAATTGCCCACTAGTACATGAGATCCCAGGACTTTCCTATCCCTGGAGTTGTTTAGGCAGAAGTTCAGCTTAGGTTGGTGGAACCAGGGTTTCCAATGGGTACTTTCAGGTTCAACCCTCTGTTGAGAATTTACATTTCCATCCTGGGGGATCTTGTGAAGATACCGGTTCTGATTCAGTATGAATGGATGGTTGGACGGCCTGGTAGAAACACTGTAGAATAAACACAAGTACTGCAGGGCGGTCTGACTAGGCAATATTTACCTTCTTTCCATCCATTGCCATCAAGCAGATTCTAACCCATAGCAGCACTACATGGGGCTTCCATGGCTGTGCATCTTCCCAGGAGTGACAGCTTCATCGTTCTTCTGCAGGGCGGCTGCTGGGTTTGAACTGCTGGCTTGTGGTTAGCAATCCGCTGCTTACCTTCGGCACCAACAGAGGTCCTTCCATATGTCTCTGATTTTTTGTGGTATAAACTCAAACTGACTGCCAGTGAGTTGATTCCAACTCATAGCGACAACATAGGACAGGGTAGCACAGACCCTGTGGGTTTTTGAGAGTGCCCCTCTTTATGGGAATAGAAAGCCTTCTCTTTCTACCTTGGACCATCTGGTGGTTTCGAACTGCTGACCTTGTGGTTGGCAGCCCAACTTATAACCACTACACCGCCAGGGCTCCTTTCTGTGGTATAGACATCTGCTCTTCTCTTGCTTGTCGTCTCTCTCCTCCTTTTCTACTCCTTCTCTTCCCAGTTTTCTCTCCCACGTGATAGTGCTACCAACTGTGCATTCTATGCTCTGCTGATGACATTAAAGGCCCGTGTGATAGAGTGTTTCACGGAAATATGTTCCAGTTTGCAGTGATCCATGTTTATAGCGATGGTTTGCATGTAATTCACAAGTATCCGCTCTTTGACCTAGGATTTCCCGAGGGCAGGAACCATGGCTTTTCTCCCCAGTGTTGTATAACTCTGGAGATATGTGGGTCTATTAGGTGCTTAACAAACAGACGAGGCTACCGTGCATTCGCTGGCTGTTTCTGCAAAGCAGCAAATTGCAGATAGTGCTGATCCCTTTTTACGGCTAAGATGTAGGAACAGTGAATCTGGCCTGAGGAGGCAGACCAAGAAATGGACTCTGGAGCCTGATCAATCAGTGAATGAAAGCTACAAATCATAGATCAGATCATCAAGGTAGAATGTACTCGGAAGGATGCCCAAGGATGTGAAAACAAGAGTGACATCTGTGAGATTTCTAGCATGCGAGCACCCATTGGCAGGCTGTATAATTGCAGCCACATAACAGTAAATTTGGAGAGAGGTCAGCTAGGAGCTGGCACTGCGATGGGGGGAGAGAGAGAGAGAGAAGACGGAGCAGGCTGCTCTCGGGATCTGATACCAGATCAGAAGCAGCTCCGGGGGAAGAGCTGGGCAGAGGGGTAGAGAGGAACTTGAATGTGTGGAAGACCTTCTTTATGCCAGACACTGAGTATGTATTTTGTCTCATTTAGCCTTCATGGCGTTTCTGCAACTCCCCAAAGAAATATTATCCCACTTTCACAGTTGTGTAAATTGAGGCTCAGAATAGTCACATCCTTCCCTCAGATCCCAGCCGTGGAGCGGGGGATTTAGTTACAGCGTGATGTCAGAGTCCTCGCCCTGGCACTCCATCTCAAGACATGCCTGCCCAGGGAGGACCCAGGAGCTCTCTAGGTGAGTGTAAGCTGGCCTCACCGGGTGAACCGGGTCAGCAGACACGCTGCGCTCTCAGTAAAACAGGCAGGAGAGTTGCCGTGGTCATCGTGTCCTTGGCTTCTTTGCCCAGCCATGTCACTACCGTGCTTGTTCGAGGCTCTTGTATAACAGTCGTACCTCAGTGGGTCCTAAAGAAAAACACCAATGTGCTTACTTTGGATGCACCAATTTCTTTCCAATTTTCTATTTCCCAAGGGCCACATTCTCCTGACACTGATCGCTTCCATATACTGGACCTCCCTCCAGCATCCTTGCACATGCACACACACACACACACACACACACACACACACAGGTGTTTAGGACTGGAATTCTATATGAAGAGGGAAGATATTCATTAAAGGAAAAAAAAACCTTAATTGTTTCACTCCCGTTACAGAGTTAGTTGGAGAGAGGAGTGATCTCGCTTCCAATACAGTGCAATATGATTTGACACATAGCATAAAGAACCCTAAACTCCATGGTTTGCTTACTGTTTACATTATAGAAGTTATTGAGTATATGAACAGAGGAGAATATTGATAAGTGGAACAGAGGGCTCAGTAGCCAAAAATGCACCAGGAAACAGGACATTGGTTTTCAACTTTTCTTCTTAAAAATTCAGCATATCCATTTCACATGACAGTAAATTCCTTTTGCTCCTTGCCTGCCCTGTATTCTCCTTGTCAATGAATGCTCACATAGAGTCTGTCTCTAAAGCTGTTGCAATAGAACACATTTAAAAACAACTTATGAGCATTGAGAACATCCCCTATATAAACCTTGAATTTGAGAAGACCCCAAACCAGGAGAAGGAGACCCAGCTGACTTCTGCAGGGTTCTTAAGGGATTTCCATTCTCTAAGCCTCCTTTTCTCACTCACACTTTGCCCACACACACCAACCCAGCCCCACCTTGGGTGAGCTATGAGACTTTGAGCAAGTCACATTTCTTTCCCGGTGGCAGGATCCTCTCTTTCAAATGAAAGGCACTGGAGTGACTGAACTTGCAAGATCTTCACCTACTCAGTGAGGGACAAGTTTACAGGCCCTCCCAGATATAATAGCCCCTGGCTCTATGCAGGCTATTCACTCTGCCACCTTTTCTCATGCATTCCCATTCTGCTGAATTTGGGAATAATGCCAGAGCTTCTGGAATTGGGACTAATGCCAGGATTCAGGAACAGAAGGAAATGTATCTGTTTTTACTGATATCCATACTCTCTGTCTGAAAAACATCCCATGGCCACACAAGGCAAGGAGCTCCGAGGGCACAATGCTTCACTGAAATGCACCCAGCTACTGATGAAAAGGTCAGTGGTTCAAACCCACCCGGTGGCTCCATGAAGGACAAACCAGCCAATCGGCTTCATCAAGCAAATCCTAGGCAAGAGTTCTACTCTCTCACATGGGTTCGCTGTGAGTTGAATCCGACCCCCTCCCTTCCCGACACCCCCTAACCCCCACCCACACCCCCACCCACCCCCAAAACAGGAACCAACAACAGCATCACCTAGGCAGGGGCCCTTCTCTATGGTCTCCTTAAGGGGCAGGTGGGACAACTTCCTCTGTAAGATGATCACATGACTTGGATAGTTTAAGACTGTTGTGGGGCAAACCCAATACTATGGCTTGTTTTTATTCAGAATCAACACTATCTTTTAGCAGAAGCAAATGTGCTTGCACATACAATTCCTAGGATTTCATTTCCTCAACATTTTTCAGTGACAATCATTTTCATGTAGTCTCCAACACTAGTGAAAATAATAGGAAGCAAGCAGTTTACGTCACCTACGTTTGCCCCACTTACATGGTGCATGACCATTTGATGAACCTCGATACTTGATCAGGAAGCATGTGATCCCATAAGAGCCCATTTCCTCAAGAGAAACCACTTTTGAAAAAAATAAAGGAAGTTTCTGTCTTTAATTCCTGTTTTAGACATGCTATAAATTTGTAAATTTATTTCCCAGTTGATTCAATCTGCCATCTCTAAATCTTTAGAGGGAATTATAGAAATGAAGATAAAATCTTGGTAATTTATTCCATTTTATCACTTATCCTGATCCGATAAAAAGACTCCATCTGTCAAATTATCTTTTCTTAAAAGCAGCAACAACAACAAAAAAATCCTTTTCATCATCTTCTTTATATGGCTATGTTGGAAACCAGTAGTTTCAGTGTCTGTCGTGAGAACTATTGATGTTGCAATAAAACCTGTTCTTTCTCAATTATTTGTTCTTTAGCCTCTTTTGAGAGGAAAACTTTGGCTTCCATTATTTGTTTACAATTTTCTTGTGCAGCATGGGATTTATTGCTTTGGGCAAATATATTATGGCATGTTTGGGGAGTGTCAAATAAAATACTCTTATGTTAATTTAGTCTGTGATTTGGATTCTAATCCATAATCAGAGCATCTTTCACTTTAAAATTTCTGCTGCCTTGATTTTATTGAAAGCACACACAGTAAGAATAAAGAGAAGAGAAACCTAGATGAATCACATCTTTGATCACATATTTTAAATCTTGTTTCTGTCATTATAGGCTGGGTCGACAGTGTTACACCTGAACATCTAAGCCCGTTCGAATAACTTCCTCAACTCTGCATAGGTTTTACAACGTCAAATCTTCATTGGTGGTTCAGTGGGAGAATTTTTGCTCTTCTCTTGGAAGACCCAGGTTCACTTCCTGCCTGATTTTGTACAGACCCACTATTGTCTGTCAGTGGAGGTTTGCATGTTTCTATGACACTGAACAGGTTTCTGCAGAGCTTCCAGACAAACCAGGTAGAAAGGACTGCCAAGCTATTTCCCCAAATCAGTCAGTGTGCACACCGGGATGGCCATGTTCATGGGGATGGTGCAGGACCAAGCATCAATTCATTGCCCGTGTGCATGGGCTTGCCCATGAACTGGGGCCAGCTTATGAGGGCAATCCTGGTGGGCCCCCCTTGGACTTCTTTGTGGTCAGCGCTCTGTGCCCAAGCTCAGATGTGTCTTCAAGACTTCCCTCAGCTCCTACCTAAGGCTGTGGGACCCACTTAAATTTGAATTTAAGAACTGATAAATTGTTTCATATGTGAATTGTCTGCCAATAAAAAGATATTTTAAGAGAAGAGGGAGACGTATGAAAAAAAGGGAGGGCAGGGTAAGCTATTGGGAGGGTTGATCAGCTGTCAAAGTTGTCAAATAAAAAAATGATGATTTGATATGTAAACCTCGCCTAATACACAATAAACATGTCTTAATTTTTTTTTTAATTTCAGAGAAACAACAAACCTTGTCTAGTGAAGATATGACTCATGCTCATGATATGACCAGTCTCGTGTCTTTATTTGCTAAGGCTGTCAATCCAACCCCTAACCTCTGATACTGTCTTCCAACAACCTCACCAGTAAGCTTTGACCTTGTAAAGCAGGAACTCCCTCAACTTTAGCTGCTTACTTACTCAAAGACTCAGCCTGCCCAGGTGACTGGCTTGGTCAAGATCAGCCTCCTTGTGGAGCTCTTGAGCCCTCTCGTCACCTGTGTGAGATGTCCCTACAGAAAGGGGCAAATCAGAGGTGATATTGCAGTGTGAACGCACCGCACCCTGCAGCACTGGGCACTGGAGGCTCTGTGGTGGAGGAGAAGCAGGCAGGAAATGCATGGAGCCTGAAGCGAGCTTTGGAAAGCTCCTACGAATTTTGCAGCTCATGGAAGTTAAAAAGCCTGACAGAAGCTTTCCTTAATTTTGACCACAGTCTTCAATATCTTACACGTCATTATCAAAACTTGTTGAGGTGCTAAAAGAAACTTCTAACTACCAGTTTTTAAAAGTTTACTCAACACTCTTAGAGGAAGGGTTGGACAACCTTTTTAATCCCATAAGAAGCATTGTCATGCAGAGACCTTAAAAGACTATGCAGCCAAAAACATGGTGTGATACACACATTTCTCTTTTCCCACCAGAGGAAATCCTGCTATTAGAGCTCATTTAGGCACATCGGACAATGTTTTTCTAGTAGGGCTTTTAGGGATCACTTCAATTTGATGACAGAAAACTTTATTGTTAAATATCATAGCTTTGTTACAGTTGTTTGGATCACCCACCATCCAGCTGTTTGTTTATAGATATATAACTACATGTAAACTGGGTTTCTCTAGGGGAGACTGAAATTATTTTCCCTTTTCCAGGTGTGATAGAATGAGCTGCAAACAGATAGAATTTGTCCTTTTGGGGTCTACCAGTAATAATTATAAGAAATATTTTTAACTTGGCATATGATATGGAAGTATATGTAAATAAAGTTTTATTTGGATAGCTTTTAAGTTGTCTTTACTTAAAGTAAAAATGACATGGTTGCAGTTTCCTACCTCCTGTAACTTCCTGGTGGGGAGGAGAATCATTACAGTATAAATAGTCCAAGATTAAGTCCTGGGAGGCAGAGGTCAGGCATACTTCTGATGACCAACCTTTTTGCCCATTCTGACACCCAAGATCCCTCCCAGGGCATAATACTCTTCAACTGGGTTCAACATTGCAATGATCACACAGAACTTACAGATAATATTCATGAGGGTGGGGTTTATCAGGGAAGTAGGAGGTTATAACTCAGGATCAGGATCAGCTTTGAAGTCAGAGGGCAATTCAGAAAATAGCTCTGAGTCAGGGCAGCTTCTTCCCACCCTTTGCCTCTGACCCTGCTCGGGGTCCCTCTGCTGCTGGGTCCTGCTCTTGGCTTTCTGTCACTAAACCCTACTCAGAGTCTTCCCAGGAAACATTACAGTGCTTACCTCCGTGGGCCAACGACCTTTACCACACTGTGTTGCTATCTCTTTCGTTACTGCTGCATTATCTTCTCTCATGGTTTCTCTATTGAGCCTCACAGCCAGCCCTCCACCAATCTTCACGTAAGCCTAATGGATTTAATGCTCTAGGGCGGGGTCCTCAAACTTTTTAAACAGGGGGCCAGTTCACTGTCCCTCAGACCCGTTGGAGGGCCAGGCTATAGTTAAAAAAAAAAAAAAAACTGTGCACACTGCACATATCTTATTTTGAAGTAAAAAAACAAACATGGCAAAAACACCCAGCGGGCCGGATAAATGTCCTCAGCGGGCCACATGTGGCCTGTGGGCCATAGTTTGAGGACGCCCGACTAGGGGTAAATTGAGCTCCATAGGCCTTATTAACATAGTCCCACCCCCATAAAGGTACCATGGTCCTTATTTACATTATTAGGAGGCTATCCAATCACCTTGATGGGTCACAAGCACTTCTTTTGGTAGGAGTTCAAAGACTATAGCTGGACCGTGCCCGGCCCCGCGCACCAAGGGAGACAAACAACAGAAACACAGGTGAAGGGAGACAGCGGTCCATGTGAGATATGAAAATAATAATTATAAATAAGAATACTTAATAATTGATTAAGGGGCCACGGAGGTGGTAGGAGGGTGGAGGTGTGCCCTTGTCCAGTAGAAAGAAGAGTGCTGACAATGGAAGATGGCTGGAAACGCTGAGTCCAGTGGGCCATGAGAGCAGCAGTCTCAAGGAGG
>NW_022103915.1:72883879-72887483 GCF_000313985.2 Echinops telfairi | reverse complement strand
CAAACGCTGAGTCCAGTGGGCCATGAGAGCAGCAGTCTCAAGGAGGACAAACGCTGAGTCCAGTGGGCCATGAGAACAGCAGTCTCAAGGACCGCAGCACCAGAAGGACTAGATGGCGGGTGATCAGGTACCACCACCAACTGCTCTCACAGGGGTCTCATTAGAAGGACCCGAATAGGGTGGGAGAAAAATGTGGGGCAAAAGGCAAAATCAAAACAAGAGAGCAGACTTAGTGGTCAGATAAGCCTGGTGTAATCCACGAGACTATGGTCCTTAGATACTCTTTAGGTATGGAAATGAACATCACCCCACAGCTCAATTTTCAACTACAGAGTAGACAGGTCTATAAAGGGAATAATCACACCAGTGATTACACCTTACAATGATCAACCAATTGAAATGGCAAAGGCAGCATTCACCCAAGAATCGAGTTCAGAAGGGTAGGAAAGAACAGGAATGGAAGCAGGAAACACAAGGAGGAAGTGGGACAAGTGATGTTTCGTCGTGAAAGTCATACTAACGAAATATGTATGGATTGTTGAATGGAGACTGATCTGCTCTGTAAACCTTCACTCAATTGAGCATCAAAGGTTAAAAAAGAAATATAACAAACTAGAGTTTAGATAGTCTCTATAGACTCCGTTTGAGAATGTCTCCACTGATCTGTCACCTTCCTGACTCAACATTGTACTGTGTGTGTGCAACAGAGAGAGAGTACAGAGAGAGCAATCCCATGGACAACAGAACAACCCGCTGCCCGGTGCTGCGCCTTCGTCCTCACAATTGCTGTTCTGTTTGAGTCCATTGTCGCAGCCACTGTGCCCATCCATCTCAGACGCTATGTAGTTCTTACAAATTATAACGTAGGTGTGCAATCGATGATCCGGATATATACTCAGGGGGTAGGTTAGAGGCATCATGCTTAATCACATTTTATAAAACACAGTAGAATGAAAAAGCTGTATTAATCTGAAATTTCAAGTGCTATATGCCAAAATTTAAATGATGATGCTTTCTGTGGGACATAGAAATATGGGTAAATTATTTGAACTTATATATCATATTTCTATAGTCTCTGATTTTTTTACAAGCACTTTTATAGTGAAAACCAATAGTTTACTGTTGTCAGTTTGATAAGTCTTGTTTTCTGAAGGGTAGAGGCATAGAATTTCCATGTAAAAGGGACAGTAGAGGATTCTCAAATCCAACTTCTTTATTGTTCTCCTACCTCCAGCGCTGGAATTCCTTATGGATATTTCTAACAGATGGTCATTCATCTGTACTTAATTTCATCTGTACTTAATTAATAAGGAATTTATTACTCAAGTATTACATGATAATTCTAATGGAAACCGAATTCTGTTCAGAAGAGAGTAGAGTCTGGAGAAATTAAGAGTACTTTGGGGCACTGTGGATATACTGAGACCACAAAAGTGGGCCTACCTATTCTAAAGTGCTTTGTGTAAGACACGAATATTAACGTTCTTCTTGAAAGGAGTTGTGGGGAGAGGTTGATAGAGAACAATATGGGGAGAAGGTATTAGCACTGTGCACTGGGCTGAGTCCTCTGTGAGGGACTGGCTGGGTGATCTCTCTATCTAGTGTTCATCTAATTGATTTTCTTTGATTCCTTTGTCCATCCTTCCTTCCATTGACGTTAACACCTCCTTGTCTTATTTGCTTTGCTTTATCTCACCCTGATTCTTTTGTAAAATAACAAAGTTTTATATTGGGATCAACATGCTGTAAAAACAGACACAATACAAACTGAAAACCGACTCCTGACCAGACTTTCACCGGGGACATTTGAGGGTGGGGGAGTCAATCTGCCTTGGATTTTGCGAGGCCAGCTGATCTGTCTCCTCGTTAGCTGCTGTCAGATCAGTCACTGACTCACGACAACCCAAGTCCAATGAGCCAGCACACTGCCAGACCCTCTCTGTCCTCCTGAGTGGCTGCACATCAGACCGCTGAGACTCGTGGGCTAAACTTCAGAAGGAGATGGCCAGGCCTTTCTTTCTAGTCTATTTTAGCCTGGAATTTTCCCAGAAACTTGTTTGGCCTCATAGCCGCATGCAAACAGCACGCACTACCCACTGACAGATGGGTAGTAGTTTGACATGGTTTGGCATGGCCCAGGAAGCAAACCTAGTCCTACATCTTCCTCATAGCAAGTCAAAATCAGCTTCTTCATCCAACTCTATAGCAACATTGAATAGATGTAACCTCTGTTCCAAATAAAAGATGAAATTATACAACTGAAATACTAAGCCAATGTATTCTTCCTTCCCATAAGTGGTGTGATTCAATAACCCCTCGGTCATTAAATCAATGGGTTTTATTACTTCAGGGGAATGCTGAATATTTAAATAGAAGGAAATTATTATTCAGCTTAGAGTGTCAATTTCATTTTATTTTTCAGTTCACAGGAAGATAATTCCAGGTTTTGTTAAGAGTAAAACCGGAGGGTCTGGGAATTGCCTAAACTTCCAGTTTTCTTTTGGAATGTTGTCAGAAAAACATACATGCATGAAGGAACACCACAATTAGCACAGCAGAACATAATGACTGTGAGGAGATACTGGAATCACTGGCGTCCCAGGGTGGTAAGTGACATGGTGTCACACACCTCTCCCCACACCCTGGGCCTCCTTCTGTACTTGACCCTACAGAATCCTTAGTGACGTTGATTGTTGATTTTAATCAGAAGATAATATGTGTTGATTTTAGTCATAAGAAACTATGTAATACTTCTTGAATTATTTGAATACTGACATCATTTCATAAAATCTTTATACATTGAATCACTTGTGACACACAGACACACACACACAAACCACTCACTGCCACTCAGTCAATTACAATTCATCAAACTCAAACTCACTGCCACCGAGTTGACCCTAATCATAGTCACTCTGTAAAGTGGAACTGCCCCCACGGGTGGGGTTAGAAAGCCTTATCTTCTTCCCTCAGAGCAGCTGGTGGTTTTGAACTCCTGGTCTTGTGGTTAGCATCCCAATGTGTAACCCACTATGCCAGTAGGGCTCTTTCTTCGGATTCAGAGGGACCCGATAGAGGGATCCAGAGCCCGTAGATTTTCACGGGAGCAGCCAGCCGCATGTTTCTCCTGAGGGGGGCGGGTGGGTGGGAGCGCCGACCTTATACTTAGCAGCCTGGTGTTTCTCCCTCTGTGCCACAGTGGCTCGGTCTACATGACTGGTTACATTATGTGAGCAGAAGACCATTTTGGCTTTTCAACATTTTATTTCCTTTCCTTTAATTATTACTGCATTCTCAAAAAGTTATTGATACAGGTTCAGACATACTAATTACCACAATATCGTGCCTAAAACACCAGAGAATTTGACCGAATAAGGGACTTTGAAAACACCAGCGGCAACGGAAACAGCAGCTCCTGCTTGTGGCACGTGCAGGGGAAGCCCCTTGACTTGGAGTTTCACTGTAATTGGGGAGCAATAACAGCCTGATCGGAGCACACTAGAAAGTTCAGAACAGTAAATTATCGTAGGGTTTTGGCCTCTGGGCAGATGGGCCCATGTAAGCTGGGCCTTGGGGACATGTGGCTCTCAGTTACTGCAGGCGT
>NW_022103915.1:72878933-72882796 GCF_000313985.2 Echinops telfairi | reverse complement strand
GCTCGGCCAGTGGTAGGTTGGGGGAGTGGTGGGGGATGAGGGTGGGCCGGGCTTTTTCATATATTACATGAGCAGCATTGAATGCCTCAGGTATTGACACAAATCCATTTGAAGCATAGATGAAATATCAATACATGGAGATGATCTCTCTTTGCAACTCACTACTAAGCTTACAGGAGCCGCGGTGGCAGGATGAGTTGTGCCTCGGTGGCAGGATGAGTTGTGCCTCGGTGGCAGGATGAGTTGTGCCTTGGGACACTAACCACAAGGTCAGGTGCTCGAACTCACTAGTCACTTTGCTGGAAAAAGATGAAGCTGTCCGCTCCCGTGAAGATTTACAGCCTCCAAAATCCAAAGGGGCTGCAGGGTCACTATGAGACAGAATTGATTTAATGACAGTGAGTTTGGTTTGATTGGGGTACTAAAAGTTTTAGATGTCAACCCAGATGCTTCCAAATTCTTTGAGGGTCTGAGAGATAGGCAATATCAGTTAAGCATAAAGAAATAAAAGGGGGACAATAGGTAAGGTCAGAAGTAAATGTCTGAGTTCAATCCTAACCCCACCCTGGGACAAACTGAGGGGTCCAAGAGCCAGTGGGGAGTATCGCCAATGGCAGTGAGGTGAGCTGATTTGACCTCTGTGTCAGCATACCTGAGTGTGTAACCCAAAGCACCACCAGAGCAATGGTGGCCAAACACTGTTAGATGGCGAACGCACAGAGGGACCACTCGTTCCTGACTCCCTACGGTTGGCCTGTGACAAGAGGTGGCTGCAAAGAAAGGGGTGAACTCCTCAAGAGCACTCCCTAAGCAGTAGCCATACTGAGACTGCAGGAAATGCTTCACAACCAATCACGGATGCTCAGCGGCAGCTTTGGTGCCCCGTGTAACAAGGGCAGACTCTCACCATCAGGAGAATCCAGTTGCCTCTCTGCTCATCGCCCACCTCCCGCCTATGCCCAGATATCTGTCACCTAAGGGAAAGAAAGGCGATTGGAAATTGGAAGAAACCCAGAAGGAGGCTTTTTAAACCAGAGGAGACTGTCAATTTGTGACTTCACACCCCACCCCACCCCGCCTCCTTCCTTGAAATTTTATATCTATTTAAATGTGTTGCCTAATCGAAGAGGCAGCAATGTGTTTAGGAGACCTTGAGGTAGATTGAACTATTGATGCCTCCGGTTTGTCCAAGACCCTTGGCATCCTACACTGGCTGCTGGAGAAAACTGCAGTGAAACAGACTTTGAAAACACTGGTCTAAGAATCATGAAAACACTATGAGCGGACTTCAAACAGTTTGTGGGAAAATTCCAGTATCTTTCCATTCTAGTTTCTTCATGAACTTTTGGAAGCTCCCTCATACATGCTGTGCTGCCCCATAGAACCTTCCCAATTTTGGAAGCTGGAGCGATTTGCCCACGCTTTTGACCACTGTCTTTTGGAGTTACTTATCTCTGGAAATGTGGCCAGTATGAATAAACAGCTGAAGTTTTCGCTTTATTTCCACTTAATCCATTTGTACTAAAGTTTAAATACACGTGAATAGTGACTACCATAATGGACCATACAGCTCTCTAATGGTCACAAATATGAGTTCTTCCTTTGACATAATTATCAACATATTAGTAAAAAATAATCAATTGGGGGGCAAATACCAATGCTTCCTTCACATCCGCTTTTAACTTTCCAACTCTTGTGGTTTTATAGCATGATGAAATGATAGTCTTTGAGGCTACGTGACTTCCCTTGCAAGCTAGCTGAAGATAGAAAATTAATCTTAGGCTTTGGATCAAGATTTACCTGTATCATATATCTAATGTTTTACTTACTTTTAGTGTGTATTTTTTTAAATTAAATTCAGTTCAGCATTTGCCTTCTCAGCTTTAACATTTAATATTTCCCCTAACATTCCTCCTTTTTCAAATCAGTTAGCACCGCTCTATTAGTTACCTATTGCTGAGTAACAAATTATCCCAAAATGTATGGCTTACAACATCGCCATTTATTACTTCACAATTTCTGTGAATGAAGAACCTGGGAACGCCTAGCTGGGTCCCCAGTTCAGAACCTCTCAGGAAGCCGCAATCAAGGGGTCACCCAGGACTGTAATCATCTGTGGGCTGGCCCGGGGTAGAATCTGCTCTCAAGCTTACACCGTGCCGGCTGGAAGATCTCAAGTCCTTCTGCCCTGGAACGCTTCAAAGGGCTACTCACACCATGGCATGGTGCTTCCTCAGCGGAGAAAGCCAGAAAAAGAGGGAGAGAGCAAGAGGGAAGTCACAGAGTTTTGCAACTAGTGGCCCAATGGGTAATCTACTACACTACCAGGGCTTCTAGGATAACAATGATTTTTTTTAAAAAAGATGAGTGTGATGGCTTTATATAAAACAGAAAATTACTTTAATCTCTATTTACAATTAGCATACTTATGGTTTAGAGTTTTCTAGGGCTTTTGAATGTTGTAATAATAAAAAATACTACATGTATCTTTCATAAGCCCTAATACAATGGTCTTTCAAAGTACATTAATTAGATGAAAAATACAGAAAATAAAACAATACATTGGAAAGCCAATGACCAAATTTTAAAGTATAACACACTACATTATCACAGGTATTTGTTGAGTCAAACTATAAAAAGTATCTCGGTGATTATATGGAAGTTGCCAAAAAGGAAATTTGGTTGTTCTACGAACACAAGAAAGCCCTGGGAGAGTCTGGACTTGCAATCCTTGAGAGGAGGTTATAGTGTAACAAACTTTGAAGGATCACCCTGCCCAGCCTCCACCCCGGCCACACCAACCATGTGTCTGCATTCAAATGGGTAGGATGATGTGGCAAAGGCTCTAGCTGTCCATAAATATGTATCCTCTCCTTTTAGTAATAAATTACAGACGTTTCGCTGGGTGGTTTTTCTAGCAAAGCCTACATTTCCCAGGCTTCCTTACAGCTGGATGCAGCTAGGAGACTAAATTAAAGTCTGGCCAGTGGGTATGGAAGTAAAATGAATCCTTATTGGCTGTGTCCTATAATTATAATAGGAAAAGTGTGTGTTCCCCTTGCTCATTCTTGTAACTCTTTGCAGGAGTAGTAAGCCCCATCTTTCTCCCTTGGAGTAGCTGGTGGTTTAGAACTGCTTACCTAGAGGACAGCAGCACAGCTACTAACCTACTCTGCCACCAGGGCTGCTTCTAAGTTAATGGTATCATTTTGAAATCTGGTTATGTTTATTTGGTAGTGCATTGAATTACATGTTGGCTGCATTTTGAACCCACCAGCCACTCCTTAGGAGAAAAATGAGACTGCTTACTTCCAAAAAAAGTTACAGCTTTGGAAATTCTATGGTGTGTAGGGTTAGAGGAAAAATGGACGGTGTTCCTTAGAGGCAAGCATGACAAGACTTCAGCTCATGTACTTTGGACATGCTCTCAGGAAAGACCAGTCCCCGGGTGAAGGACATGCTTTGCAAAGTTGAGGTGTAGCAAAAAAGAGGACGGTCCTCAAGGAGATGGAATAACACTGTGGCTGCAACAACGGGCTCAAGCCTAGGAACACCGTAAAGATGGCACAGGCCGGGCAACGTTCCTTTGAGTTATGCATAGACAGGGTCACTATGGGTCAGAACGGCCTAAGAACAACAGCAGCAACAACTAGAGTCAGATGGACTTGACAGCTATGGGATATTAGACTTGATAGCTGTGGGATATCTATTCTCAGAAATAGATACTAAATTCACTTTTTTCAAAAGTCAAGCAACAGCTGTGTCTTACAATTTTTTCTACCATTAAGTTAACCTCTGAAGTCAATGATGATTATAATTTTACAGATATGATATATGCTAGTTTACTAGTGAAATATATTTTT
>NW_022103915.1:72876470-72877585 GCF_000313985.2 Echinops telfairi | reverse complement strand
TATGATCAATAGAGGGGCGGCCTGGACAGCAGGTGAACATATGGATTCTAAGCTTGAGAGTCCTGAATCTGATACAGTTTCCTCATCCCTAAAACTGAGGGCATCCAAGTGATCCTGGCTCTGCTGACGTTAATGTTTTGATGAAGTATCCCATCCCAAGACGACAGCCATCCATGGTATCAATGAGACAAATAGCTCACCAGTTCATTCCTCTACTTTTGACAGATGTGTGACAAACTCTGAGAATAAGTGCACATTCCTTGATTAATTTACTTGCATTTATATTCCTTCTAGATTAGAAGTTACAAATACATTTTACTTTTGGTCCAGCTCAATTTGACTAGTAGTGGCCAAAAGGACTGTGTCCAGAGCTTTTGGGTCCGATCCATGTTTGGGGACAGTGCTATGATTATAAATGTTGTCTGCCTTTGACTGGAAAAGGAAATGCAATGCTTATGTCCCAGACCCCATTCCTGATCCGGATCCTGATCCTTTCATTTAGATCAGTGTGTCTTCCGTCTCCAATTACATAAGCATGATGTGTTCTATACCATTTCCCACCAGGAAAACTTAATCTAGTGTTAATGTGGTATTAGAGCTGAAGGTAATTAAACCAAAACAATTGGCTATTGGATCTTCAACAAGCAGCTTCAAATTAGGCTATGTCTTTATAATGATCAAACAAACCATCGGTCGATCCCCTTCAACAACTAATCTATTTAAAGAAGAGAAGAACGAAGAAGAAAAAAGAATCCTGATCTTGTTGTTTAATATTATTTTAGATAAAGTAAAACAAAACAAAATTGACTTTGCTTTTAAACCAGTCACATCGTATGCAGTCTGATAGATAACAGAAATCGTGACCTCCCTCTCCTCCAGCGCCTTAGGTCTGTATGGCTGCGGTTTTCTCTTTAGGCATGTGACACCACAGCATGATCTGAAAAGTAATTAACTGCTTTAGAAGTTAACCCAGTATATACTTTGAAGCAGCGGTAATTCCATCCCTAATAGTTCCTTGGCAGATTGATTCTTCCTCTGGCTCTTGAAACTGTACGTAGTAATTGCCCTGGAATTTAAAACTCATCTGGGGAATTCCTTGTTCCACATTTAGGACA
>NW_022103915.1:72874150-72875081 GCF_000313985.2 Echinops telfairi | reverse complement strand
GGATTTGACCCAATGGCACCCAACTACAAGGGCTCTTGAGATGACAGTGAACCGTGTATGGACGCAACATTGTAGGATGCCATTCTGAAGAAGGAATAACAGCAGAGAAAGAAAAATTATGGATTTAAAGTCAAAAAACCTTATTTCAAAAAAGTCACTTAGCCTCCCTAACCAGTACTTAACTAACCCCATTAGTTCTCCCTCCTGGTGATCCCAGGCGTGGGAATAGAATATGCTCTATAGGACTTTCAATGGCTGAGTTTTTAGAAGTGGATCAGCAGAACTTTCTTCCAAGGTCCCTCTAATGGACTCTAACCTTTTGGGTAGTAGCTAAGTGTGTTAACCGTTTGTACCACACAGAGACTCTAATATCATTGACCCACTGTCATCAAGTCGATTCTAACCCATAACAATCCTATATACAGTTTCTGAGGCTGTTAGTCTTTACAGAAGCAGACAGCATCATCTTTCTTCCATAGAATGGCTGATGGATTTGAACTGCCATCCTTGCAGTTAGCAGAGCAATGCTCACTTGGAAGCACCATCAAGGCACCTTTCAAATATTATTAGTAAGAACCCTAGAAGCATACTGGACTACTGACTGAGCTGCTAACCACAAGTCCTGCAGTTCAAACCCACCAGCCACTTCCATAAAGATTTAAAGTAGCAGTTCTCAACCTGTGGGTCACGACTCCTTTGGGGGTCAAACAACCCTTTCACAGGGGTTGCCCAAGACCATCGGAAAACACACATTCACAATGGTCTTAGGAACCGAGACACTGCTCCTCTATCCATCTCCAGGCAGGGCCACCCACATGCAGACATGCCCACATACGAGTACCCAGCATGATGACACTGCACCAACCCCATCACATACACCCCATACAAATACAGGTGTATGTGACAGGGTTGGTGCCATAATGTACTTATG
>NW_022103915.1:72862379-72863374 GCF_000313985.2 Echinops telfairi | reverse complement strand
GTGAGAATGGTGATACCGGGAGGGAAGTGGGGGTAGAAAGGGGGAATCGATTACAAGAATCTACATATAACCTCCTCTCTGGGGGATGGGCAACAGAAAAGTGGGTGAAGGGAGACGTCCGGCAGTGTAAGATAAGATAAAATAATAATTTATAAATTATTAAGGGTTCATGAGGGAGGGGGAAGTGAGGAGGCAGGGGGAGGGGGGAAAGGAAAATGAAGAGCTGATTCCAGGAACCCAAGCAGAAAGCGAATTTTGAGAATGATGAGGGCACCAAATGTATAAGTGTGCTTTGCACAATTGATGTATGTATGGATTGTGATAAGAGTTGTATAAGCCCCGATAAAATGATTAAAAAAGAAAGAAATACTTCACAATATATAATTACATAGTTTTTGTGATTAATCACTACACTTTAATTATGTTCAATTTGTAACAAAGAAAATACATCCTGCACATCATATAGTTACATTAGGATTCATAACAGTAGCAAAATTACAGTTATGAAGTAGCAACGAAAATAACTTTATGGTTGGAAGTCATCACAACATGAGGAACTGTATTAAAGGGTCGCAGCATTAGAAAGGTTGAGAACCACTGATTTAAAGCCTTGGAGATTCACCCGGGGAAGTTCTACCCTGCCTTTCAGGGTCACACTGAGTAGGAATCAATTCAGTGACAGTGATTTTGGTTTTTTTGTTTGGAAATAACCTGGCTCACATGACTGTAATACAAATTAATTATGAATATGGATGATTTTTGTAAAGTGCTATACAAATGCAAGTAAAATACCATGTTTACATCTCCCCAGCTGTATATCATGCTTAATGAAGTTCATTCAAGTGTGTTTGAGATAGGTCCCATTTGGTGGCAGGGCCACAGCAGGACAGCAGACTAGAGGATGAGGAGGATCGGCTCAGACAGTGACTGCTGAAGGAAGGCAAAGCAGACTGACTTGCTGTTAAGGAGAAGGAAGTGACAGAATACAGTGATGT
>NW_022103915.1:72859294-72860570 GCF_000313985.2 Echinops telfairi | reverse complement strand
TCCCTGGCATCAACTCCCTTTGTTTTTGTAACTAGCATTCAGCCACGAAAGGAATAATTCAGGTACTAGGCTATGGAGCTAACCTACACTGACCCAATATCCGTCTCTCAACAGGGCTTGAAAAAATTAGTACCAGGGCTTATCAAGGACTAATATTAACAGATCTTTATACCATAAGGTGATAATCTATAAGACTCTCTACTATAAATTAACAAGGAAGTTTTGTAAGGGAACCAAAGGCAGATTTTTTTTTTTTAAGCATAGATCCAGAAAGGGGCTTGGGGTTCACGGTTCACACTACATCCTAGCTCCAATTTAAGAACAATTAGCTCTCACATCACAGCCTTGCTTGATATTACCCTCAGGAAGGGAACACAGACAATCTGGGTGCCAGAGCAAAGTGTGGTGGAGAAAGTAGATGTTGCCCAGTTATCAGATAAAATAGCAGCTGGGGTCTTAAAGGCTTGTTTCCAAACAAGCAGCCATCTAAGTGAGTTGTCAACTAAGTCCACATGGAAGACGCGCACCAACATCAGTTACCAAAGAATAGTAAATTATATGATCTGAAGTCAAAGGAGAGATTAGTATCAGAGCCTAAAGTGTGAAATTCTGGTTTGCAGAAGGTTCCGCATGACAGTGGGAACCCAAGATACATTTGTGGGATCTCCCAAGGATATAAGCCTCTGTGATCTCCCTCTGTCCATAATAGAGGGAGGGAGGAAAGTGGTTACATTGGAGGGAAGCCTAGAGAAGACCAAAAGGCTAAACTGGATTTGAACGGTTCAAACCTTGTCAATTGATTCCCCCTCTGGTGTATGTTGGGCCTGATCTGGTTTTCGACATTTTATGTGTTTTGTTTGTACATATTTGTTCAGATGTGTTATGTCATTGGGTTGCCTCTTGAATTTGTGTTATGTGTTTGTCTGTTTTTCAGTACAGGAAACCTAGGAATGACGAACCGATAGAGACAGCAAGTAGTATAATGCGCTCTGGGGGTGTAGAGTGGTGGTGAGTGAGTGTGTGTGTGTGTGTGTGTGCGTGTGAAGGGAGCTGATGTCAAGGAGTTCAAGAAGGAAAAGAATGTTTTGAAACTGATGGAGGTAGCAATTGTGCTTGATGTGATGGAGCTATGGAATGATATGTTATCTGTATTAACTCCCAAGAAGATGGTTTTGAAGAAAAAAAGAAAGAAAATGTTCTAAAATTGATTGTGGCAATGATTGTGCAACTCGTCTTGATATGATGGAACTATTGAATCGGATGATATGTGGAAAAG
>NW_022103915.1:72855618-72856874 GCF_000313985.2 Echinops telfairi | reverse complement strand
TCCCCACTTCTCCCATCCTCATGACCCCTTGATAAATTATAAATTAGTATTATTTTCATATCTTAAACTGACTTCTGTCTCCCTTCACCCACATTTCTGTTGTTTGTCTCCCTGGGGTGGGAGGGAGGGGCTTTGTGTTGATCATTGTGATCGGTTCCCCTTTCTCCCCTCCTCCCCCTGCCTTCCCCCTACCCTCCTGGTATCGCTACTCCCATTTCTGTTCCTGAGAGGTTTATGTGACCTGGATTCCTGAGTTGTAAGCTCTTATCTGTCCCAATATACATGCTCCAGTCTAGCCAGAACTGAAAGGCAGGACTGGGGTCATGACAGTGGGGGTGAGGAAGCCTCCAAGAACCAGGGGAATATTGTGTGTTTCATTGGCCCTGGTTGACTTATTCCTTCTTTGTGACCCTACTGTGAGGGGATGTCCTACTGTGTACAGATGGGTTTGGGGTCTCTGCTCTTATCCCCTTCATTCTCAACAGTATGGTTTTTTGTTTGTTAGTTTCAGGTCTTCTGGTACCTGTTACCTTATTCCATTGACACCTAATGATCGCATAGGCTGGTGTGTTTCTTACATGTGGGCTTCTTTGTTTCTCTGCTAGATGGCTGCTTGTTTAACTTCAACCTTTAAGACCCCTGACCCTATATCTTTTGATAGCTGGGCACCATCAGCTTTCTTCACCACATTTGCTGTGCACCATTTAAGACAACCATATTCTTATATAAACAGCATTCATGTCCTATGGTTGCTCATAAACTACTCGCATTAGTTTCCTAGGTGTACACGCAAGTTAGATATGGAAGGTCAGTACACAGTCTAGAAGGCAAATCAAGAAAATATGTAGTAATTAATAGAAACACTGTTGCTAGTGACCATAAAGGTCTAATCTAAGTAAGTGACTATTTAAATGGACTCAGAAGGATGCCATGCCAAATAGTAATCCATTGGCTCTCATGTTTCTTAAAGATCCCATGCCAAACAGTAATCCATTGGCTCTCATGTTTCTTAAAGATCCCATGCCAAACAGTAATCCATTGGCTCTCATGTTTCTTTCATGGTAACACGTAAATTTGTTATCAAGACAGTGGTTGTTGCAAAAGTCAAGTAGACTTTTATGTAATGTCTAGTTAACAATACCTTAACTCTTTCAAAGACCTCAAGGATTTTCCCTATAATAAGCTTTTCTGCCCTGACGATTGGGCAGTCATTTTGAGAGAGAGCGGGAGGCTCACTGTCTTCAAAACCCTCCAGA
>NW_022103915.1:72845085-72855296 GCF_000313985.2 Echinops telfairi | reverse complement strand
TATGTTTGGTATTTCTAGTCCTATATTCCATTTCTTGGGGACGTAAGCCTTGGACTCAAGAAGTAGAAATATAGGACAAAAAATCTTAAAACATTTAAAGGTTCTCATGGAGGATTTCTATTCTCATAAGGACCCCCCAGTGGTGTAGTGGTTCCACATTGGGCTACGATCCTCAAGGTCAGCAGTTTGAAATCACCAGCTGTGGTGCAAGCGAAAGATGGGGCTTTCTACTCCCATGAGGAGTTAACGGGTTTGGAAACCCACAGGGGCGATTCTACCCTGTCCTACTGAGTGGCTATAAGTTCGAATCGACTCGATGGCAGTGAGCTTGGCTTTGATTTAGTCATTGGAAGATGGGAGGAAGGTGTCCCTTCAGAACTGTTCAAGGTACAAGACTCACTCCTTGCACACAGAGCAGATCTCATGAGAATAAGGTTGACCTTATTTCCAGGAAGAATTATTCATGTCACCACTTTTACTTTGGAAGCTTCTTAGCTAGTCATGTCTGACTCTCTGAGAAAGGACGAATTTACACATTCAGCAGTAGATACTCTGAAGCCGACAGAGTACATTAGTTAATCTCCAATATTAGCTCCTGGGTTGCAAAATGAGAGGGAGACAAATGCATTAGGCAACCTCATAGATCATCCAGGTTCCTTACTTGTATCCATTGGGAAGGAAATTCTTTTCAAGTTAAGATAGCTCTTTGTATTTAATCACTTAGGCTTACATCTGGAGTATGTTTAAGGTGAATTAGATCACTGGTGTTACAGAGGACCTGCCACACCAAGGGAAGCAGCTACCCACCGTGTGGGGAAGAGTCATCTGCAGAGGAAGCAGAAATGGAGAGCACCCAAGAATCCAGACGGAGAGGCCACCAAGGAGGAGCCAGGGATATCAGAATCAAGGAGCAGAAGTCCGGCCACTCAAGGCAGGGTAGATCTGGGCTGCCTGCATGCCCATCATAGGAAAAGCTATTGCTGTGCTGGTCTGCATGGATCAAAGAATAACACGCGTGAACAGGCTGGTTCCCCTGCATTGCACGCTTGTCATCACCTCTACTCTGGCCCAGGAGCTTGGTTGAGGAGCCTCATTCGGAGGGAGACTGGCAACTTCACTGTAACACGACCAGAGGCCACCTGAGCGCACATGAGAAAGGTTTCAGGCGACAGTTCCCTTGCAACATATAAAACTGATGGAGATGAGTGTTAACTTTCCTCAGCAAGTTAAAGGCATCAAAGTTCTATCCAGTGGGAAGGATTTAAATACATTATTTTATAGCCGCAGTGTGCACTATTATGTAGCAAGGAAAAACCTCATATTCTGAGAACACTAAATTACGTGAAACTATGAAAGAAATGTATGTACAAGTACCTTTTTCTTCTCAAAGTGAGCATGATTTTCCTATAATAAAAATACTGCAACTAATGTGATCATGTGAGAGCCAATAGATATAGACAAAAGGGAAAGAGAAGCCAAAAGTCCAGGAAGGGATAAAAACCGTGTGTGTGTGTGTGTGTGTGTGTGTGTGTGTGTGTGTGTGTGTTTAGAAAGATGCTTTTTTTTTGTTTTCCCCTCTTTTCTTTTAAAGTACAAAAGCAATAGGAACAGGCCTACCATACATAATTCAGATAGTCATTCCATTCAGTGAACAGCTACGTAGCATCTATGTATTTACTGTTGCCATTTGTTATACCATTTATTGTATACCTTCATTCTTCATGGTTCTAGAGGACAGAAAAGTAGTAGAAGGCAGAAAGTACAGGGAGGCACGAGTTGGTTCCACGTAAGAAAGCAATAATGGAACTGCCAACAGCAGAATGGGTTGCTTTATAAAGCAAAGAGCTTCTATATCATGTACCTCATTGCACAAAAAATTGTATTGAGTGATAGACATATGATTGCCAAGGGTCCTTGTGATTCTGAGATAAGTCTTTCGTCACCACTCAGCTGCCATATAATATTGGGCAACTCAATTATTTTAGGTAATTCTTGTACTTTACACAATTGATGTATGCATGGATTGTGATAAGAGTTATATGAGCACCTAATAAAATGATTTTTTAAAATTAAAGAAAGAACATTGAACTGGACCAATGTAAACTTGACAGATGCAATTTGGAGAAAGTTTCTGAGGCACTTATATGTAGTGGATAAATGAAGGGTCACTTGTAAAATATAAAATGCAATACTGAAAGCTCTAGAATTGTATGTTAATATCACAATCTTTAACGGATGTCTCACAGTCAAGGCAGAATTGTAAAGGTTCACTTTCAAAAAGCCTGGTGCTGTCTAGGGTTTGTTGTGCATATCTTAATTCCATATGTACACAACATTGTGACTTCCTTCAGCATGCCATTGCTCATATCGCAATGATTCCTTAAAAGAAACCTTTTTAAAAAAATCTTTCAGCATGTTTAAAAATGAAAGAAAAAAGGACCATTATGCAGATTAATGCCACAAAACATACCAGTTCGCACTCCCTGGATAGCTAGCCTCAAGAAGGCATCGTGACAAGAGCTGGCAGGTACATGGAGCGTTTGGGTTCTCACAGCTCTGGAAAAGCATCTGGCAGTTCCGCAAATGCTGACTGTGGAGTGATCACGCGACCCAGCTACTCCTCCCCTACGTGGGAACACTGACATGCACATATGTAAATGAATGCTCCTAACAGCTCCCAAGTAGAAGTAACACACATGTGCACCAACTGATGAACACAGAAACAAAAATGTATTCATAGCATGAGGAGTGAAGGATTGACACAATATAGAAGAACCTTCAAAACATTGTGCTAGTTTTAAAAGCCAGTCAAAATGGCTGTGTATTACATGATTCTGTTTATATGAAAGATTCAGAATAAGTAAATCTATAGAAATAGACAGTAGATGAGTGTCTACCTAAACACCTGTCAGTGTTTCTTTTGGGGGTGATAAAATGTGCTAAAATTATATTGTGGTGGGAGTTATAACACTGTGGATATACTAAAACCCATTGCATTGTATACCTTAAATGGGGAATTGTATAGTCTCTGAGTTATATCTCAATAAAGCTATTTAAAAAAAGAAATAAAAGCATACTTTCCCAAGGCCATTTCAGCTTAACTGCCTCTGGTTCATATCAAGCTCACTGTAATATTTCTAAGCTTCATAACCAAAACATTACTACAACAATAACGTGTGGTCTTCCAGTACAAGCCCAGCTCTGACTCAGAGCTACACAAACAAAGGCTAGAAGATAGACGAAACTAGCAGACCAAATTTAGATCCTTGTAAAAAGAAATTCTACAAATGTAAACTTCACATCAACCATAGGAACACGGTTGAAATTGCTATGGACCGTAACTCTGCCGCATGGATGAAACCGACCACATGACAACGCAAGCTATGCAGGTCCCAAGGTTTCAAGTTGAGCATGTGAAAAGCTAGTCCCTGGTTTGAGTCAAAGTCTTCTAAAGATTGTAAGAGGATACAAGAATACTCTAAGTGGCTCAAAATACAGAAAGAGAGAGAGAAACCTACGACAGAACCCAGCAAAAAGCCACCAACAAAGATATTTGCCCAAGAAAAAAGTGGAGGGCTCACATACATTTTTCTTCTACTTCCTGTGTCCCTGGGCTTCCCAACAGAATTGTAAATTGCTGGGGTTAGGGTCTCTCGTGTTCTTTCGTGGTTTGGACACAGTGTTCTGCCTAAGACCCGGCTGCACAAGGAATCCTGGTGGTGCGGTGGGTGGTTCAGCACTCTACTGCTAACTGGAAGGTTGGAATGGATCCGTACCCACCACTTTGCAGGAGGAAAATGCAGGAGTCAGCTTCCACGGTGATTAATCACCTCGGAAACCCCACAGGGCAGTTTTACTCTGTCTTCTGGGATTACTAATAGGCCAGAACCTAGTCAAAGCAACAGGCTTTGTGGTGGTAATATTGTGGGGTGCCTTTGGGTCAGTTCTGACTCATAGCAACCTTGTGCACAGCTGAACGAAACGCTGCCCTGTCCTGCGCCATCCTCACAATGGTTTCTATCTTTGAGCCCAGTGTTGAAGCCACGATGTCAATCTACCTTGTCGAGGCCCTGCCTCTCTTTTACTGCCCCGCTACTCTACCAAGAAAGATGCCCTTCTTCAGGGCTGGTCTCTCTTGACAACATGTCCAAAGTATGTAAGACAAAGTTTCACTATCCTTGCTCTACCAAGCACTCGGTCCATACTTCTTATTGTCCGTTGGACCATCCACAGTACTTTCAATATTCTTTTCACAATTCAAAGGCATCAGTTCTTCTTTGGTCGTCCTTATTCAATGTCCAACTTTTACATGCATTTGAAGCGATCAAAATTACCATGGCTTGGGTCAGATACACCTAAGCCCTCAAAGGAACCTTGCTTTGCTTTACTCTAAAGTGGTCTCGTGCAGCAGATTTACACAGTGCAACTCATCTTTTGTGATCCCATGACTGCTGCTTCCATAAGCTTTGATTGTAGAGCCAACCTGGTTTCTGCCCACCTCTCGGCTCAATTTATTCCATAGCTACCTGTCACATCCAATCCCTGCACTCTGCCTCTGTCCATTCCTCCCTCCTTCGGGCCTCTGACCACCTGAATGCTCTTCCACATTCTTTTCCCGGTTACAGTCAGATCTCAGCTCAGAGGGACACTGCTCAGCCAACCCACACTAGGGACATTCCTTGAGACTCTTTCTCACCTCATTCTCTTTATTTACTTCATTGTACTCATCAAAAATGTGAGTTGGAATCAACTCAATGGCAGTCGGTTTATAGAGTTTTGAGAATTGGCTCGAGAGTAAAAAGAAAACATGCATTATTAAGTCTTTCAAAAATAGTCCACACATACTGGTGTTAGGTGTCCTTGAGCCGGTTCCACCCACAGCGACCCCGTGCACAACAGAAGGCAGCACCAGCAGGCCCTGCTCCTCACTGACACCGCCTTTGTGCTCCAGCTCAGGGTGGCAGCCAGGGTGTCCCTCCATCCCCGGAGGGCCCTGCTCTCCATGACGAAGCATGATGTCCTTCTCCAGGGACTGGCCTCTCCTGACAGCATGTTGCAAGTGTGTAAGAGGAAGTCTCGCCATCCTTGCCTCTAGGGAGCATTCTGGCCATATTTCCTCCAAGACAACAAATTAGTATAGCTAAATCACCTGGGGTGGGGGGGACACTTGTTACAGTCCTAAATGTTTATTAAATCAATATATATATTGTGACTCTTGAGCCAAGATTCAAAACTCTAAAACCTCAGTCATTATGTACATTCCAACTCATATCGGCCTTGTAGGACAGAGTAAAACTGCCCTTGTGGGTTGCCCTGCCGGTAAATCTTTATCAGAGTAAAAAGCCTCATCTTTTTCCCACAGAGCACCTGGTGGTTTCGACCTGCTGACCTTGAGGTTAGCAGCCCCATGCACAATTCATTATGTTATCAGAGCACCTTTTGAGCCAAAGTAATGCCTGACACATTTTTGACTTTTAGTTAAATGAATTAATGAATTGTGATGCCTGTGGTTAATTGAGTTAGTGTTTATAATCAGCTAAGATGCAAAAAGAGGTTCGTGAAAACGAACTGTTAACATCTCTTCACCTTTGAACTCTTCTTTAGAAGGCATTCTTTGGTCTTGTCGATACAGCGCTGCATTCCTGGCCCATTCCAAACCAGTGATAGGGCTCTCTGAGGAGTCCATTTGAAATACTGTGGCTGTTTTCTAATGAAGGAGGTTTGGGACTTTCCAGTGGCTGTCTTTTTATAGAAAGGGCTGTCAGCATCTGGCTTAGTCTAAAATCTGACTTTCCTTGTGACATGACATCAACTGTCTGTCTCCCGGACCTCATGGAGAAATCACAGAGACACTTTTGTAGTTGTCCCCTATTTTGTTTCTTTCATGTCCCCAATACATGCATCTACAGTAACTAATTTAATACTGCTACCTCGTACAAAGTCCAAATACAGTTGTGAAGAGGCTACTTGCTAACCATTCTGGATGGTATGCACAATCACTCTTTCCATAGCTCAGTCAACAATAGCCAGCAGGTGTGTAAAATGTAATGCATTGGTACCTGAATAGTTTACACATAAAAATCTCCAGGAAAGACATCCTAAAATGGACAAAGGATGACAAAAATTAAGAAAAGAAACGGAATGATTGGTAAGTAGTTACTAATATCCTACTAAATTCTACCTTTTGGGGAAATGCTAAATAGAAATACAGCTAGAAGAGCATAACTTTTTATTGCAGGCTTGTCTTCAAGAAGTCCACAGTCTACTTAGTGGATCAAAATTTCCATGAGGACCCAGGGCGGATGATCCCTACAGGACCAGTGGTGTGAGTGGCGATACTGGGAGGGTAGAGGGAGAGTGGGTTGGAAAGAGGGAACCGATTACAAGGAACTATATGTGACCTCCTCCCTGGGGGACGGACAACAGAAAAGTGGGTGAAGGGAGACGTCGGACAGGGCAAGATATGACAAAATAACAATTTATAAATTATCAAGGGCTCATGAGGGAGGGGGGAGCAGGGAGGGAGGGGAAAAATGAGGACCTGATGCTGGGGGTTTAAGTGGAGAGAAAATGTTTTGAGAATGACGAGGGCAATGAATGTACAAATGCGCTTTACACAATTTGTATGTATGGATTGTGATAAGAGTTGTATGAGCCCCTAATAAAATGATTTTAAAAAATGTCCATGGGGGAAAAATGATAATGAGCACATACACGTGATGAGCACAATCATGATACTCTCCCCCGAGGCTGTCCCCACCCTGATACAGGCATTTGTGAATAGGTGAGCTTACATGGCAAGAGGGAATGAACTTGGCAGCTGTAATTAGATCTGCTGATGGCTGACTTTAGAATTCGGGAGATGATTTGGGTTATCTGGGTATGAATGCAGTGGAGGAGGTAGGCAACAGAAGAGACAGATGAGAGCACAGAGAAGTGGAGTCAGAATGTGGTCCTGTGGCTGGTTTTGAAGACAGGGAAAGGGTGCCACCAGCCAAGGAACGTGAGCAAAGCACCTGGAAACGCAAGGACACAGATCCGAAACTCCAGGAGGCAGGAAGCCTTGCTGACATCTTGATTTTGACTCCGGGAGACCCTGGTTGGGCTTCTAACCTACAAAACTGTAATATCATAAAATGGTGCTGTTTTAGGACGCTGAGTTTGTGGCGATTGGTTACAGCTCTAATACAATGGTTACAGTCAACTAATAGAGTGCACAATAAAATTTAAATAGAATATCATCAAAAAATAAATTCGGAAAGGAAGGGAGTGACAGACACTGAGTTGGTCTGAGGGGGATTTGAGACAGCTCTTTTTACAGCTCATAGGACAAGCGTGGGAAGACAAAAGGAGTAATAGAATAAATCTATACAATCACAAATAAAGAGAGCATGCAAACCACAATTAAAACTCACTGTTATCTAGTTATTTCTGACTCATAGCAACCCCATAGGGCAGAGCAGAACTTCCCCCTTTAGGTTGCCAAGGCTTTAAATCTCTGTGGGATCAGAAAGCTTCATCTTTCTCTCTTGGAAGAGCTGGTGATTTGGGCTCATTGATCTTGCAGTTAATAGCCCAGCTCATAATCCATTATGCCATCAGGGCTACTACAGAGAGGAGCATTAAACAAACAAACAAACAAACAAACAAACAAACCCACTATCATCGAGTCCATGCTGACTCACAGCGTCCTTTAGGGTAGGCCTGCCCTTGCGAGTTGCCTCCACTGTAACTGTTTATGGGAAGAGAGCGCCCATCTTTCTCCCTCGGAGCCGCCGACGTTATACGAACTGTGGACCTTGCGGGCCGATGCACAACACATAACCACAAAACCATTCCAGAGTAGCAAAACAGGAACCACCTTCCTAAATTTGAAGACAGTAAATTTAGTATAATTCAGAGAGGAGGCAGAAAAGGAGCAGGGGAGGGAGGGAGGGGGAGAAGGTGAAGGAGGAGAAAAAAGAGAAAGTAAAGAAGAAAGCAGGAAATAATGTCAGAATGTGGCACCTTGTCATTTGATCTCCCTCTTGATCCAATGTCTGATTGTTCCAGTTTTTACTCTTTTCTTCTTTGCTTCCGAGTGAGGTTTTTCTGTTTCACTTTGTCATTGCTGTCGGGTCCTTTGTGTCTTGTGTAGATTGTGTATGCTTTTCCGTATAGGAAACAACCTCTAGAGAAAACCCCAGGATGAGTGGTTTCCAAGGGAAATGGCAGAGGAGGCTGGGGGGAAATGGCGAGCTGACAGCACATGGGCAAAGAAGAAGAAACGTCCTGGAATGGATAGTGGTGGTGGCTTCAGAGCCCTTACGAAGGTGAACTATTGCATGGATGGCATGTGCATTGTATGTAGGCAAAGCTGTTAAAACAAAGAAATGAATTCATGTAAAAATAAGTAAATTTGAGAAATGTAAATTAAAACAATGGCATACCACCTCACATTGGCACTGGTAGCAAAATATAACAAAGAAAATGCCCCATGATGGCGAGGATGTGAAGCAATTGGCATTCTCAGACATTGCTGGTGGCACTGCAGGATGGTACAGTCATTACAGCAAACAGCATGGCACTTCCTTAAACAGATGCAAATAAAAATCCCATATGGCCCGGCATTCTCTATACTTGGTATAGACTCAACAAGTATCAGCCTTTCGACTGATATTCCATCCATTCCTGGAGCCTTGTCTTTGGGTAATGCCTTCAGTGCAGCTTGAATATTTTTTTCATTCAGCACCATTGGTTCTTGCTCGTGTGCGATCCCCTGAAATGCAATGTTGACTAGGTCTCTTTGATACAATGACTGTATTCTTTCCATCTTCTTTTGATGCTTTCTGCATCATTTAATATTTTGCCCATAGAATCTTTCAGTATTACAACTTGAGATTGGGTGCTTCCTGGAGTCCTTTCTGTTTAATATATGCACAGTAGGTTCTTCCCCTTTGGTTATCACAGTCTAGGTTCTTGAACATTTCCATAATATGTGGCTTTGTCTTCTCGAGCTGCCCTTGGAAATGTGCTATTCAGCTTGTTGATTTCATCGTTTCTTCCATTGGCTTTAGCTACTCAACAACGAAGAGCACGTTTCAGACTCTCTTCTGACTCCACTTCGATCTTTTCTCCTTCCTGAGTGATGCTCTGGATGTCATCCCACAGCTCACCGGTCTCCCACATTAGCATGCAATGCAGCGAACCTCTTCTTGAGATGTTCTCACAATTCAGGTGGTGGAGGCTCAAGGTGGTGTTTTGGTTCTTGTGAACTTGTTTTCATTTTCTTCAGCTTTATCCTGACCTTATATGAGCAATTGAAGGTCTGCTCCACAGTCAGTCCCTGGCCTGGTTTTAGCTGCTAATATTGAGCGTCTCCATTGTCTCTTCCCACAGATGTAGTCAGTTTAATTTCTGTGTATTCTAGCTGGAGAAGTTTATGTGTATAGTCGTCATTTGTGCTGTTAAAAAAGGTATTTGCTATGAACAAGTTGTTGGCTTTGCAAAATACTATCATGCGACCTCCAGCTTCGTTTCTATCACCAAATCTTAATGTCCCAACTACTGTTCCTTCCGCTTTGTTTTCAACTTTTGCATTCCAATGGACAATAGTTATCAATGCATCTTGATTGCATGTTTGATCAATTTCTGACTGGAGTTATTGGCAGAATTCTCCAATTTCTCCATCACTAGCTTTTGTTGTTGGTGCATTAATTTGAATAATCATTGTATTGATTGACCTAACTACCACTGCAATAATCAACCCTACAATTTACTGTCTGGTGACAAGACCTTTCCCATCCCTGGTCCCACAGTCAGAGCCTTAATCCATTTGAGGGACCCTAGAAATGGGTTTTGCACCTTCACTGTCATGCATGGCCTTCTGTAAACAGGGAGTTCAGAATTTTAGCTGGAATACCGTTCCCTCTTCTAGGTTTGGTTTTTATTATTTATAATTCTTGTAGCACATAGACTGCCGGTGTGTTTCTTCTGTATGGACTTATCCAATACCCCACTTAGATGGCTGCTTGTTTTCAGACAAGCCCTCAAAACCTCAGGCACTATTATTTCTTTTTTTAAATTGTTTTATTAGGGGTTCATACAACTCTTATCAGAATCCATACATACATCAATTGTGTAAAGCATATTTGTATATTCATTGGCCTCATCATTCTAAAAACATTTGCTCTCCACTTAAGGCCCTGGCATCAGGTCCTCATTTTTCCCCT
>NW_022103915.1:72835741-72844200 GCF_000313985.2 Echinops telfairi | reverse complement strand
GTAGGCCACTGGAGATCCCCTTGCAGAGTGGTCTCAGGGAGGAGATGAGCCAGTCAGGGTACAATGTAGCAACGATGAAAGACACTATTATTTCTGATAGGCACCATCTGCTTTCTTCACTACACTTTGCTATAGCACCCATTTCTTCAGTGACCCCTTCATAGGGACAGGTACTGAATAGGTCCTTGTCATAAGAACCACTTGTTCTTAGATTAGAGCTTCAATTAAGTGCAAGCTCAAACTCCATTCACATATCTATCATTTAGACACGTCCCTGGTTAACTTTAAAGACATTACCATTATTCTTTTGTTGAAAGGCACTATAAATTATCCCCATGGGATATATGGTAATTCTATTGATATTACCATTAACTTAGCCAATGGTATATAATTTAAAACACTGTGGAAGAAAAGGAAGTATACATATATAGGACAGTTTTTTAGACCCAAATCCATGATTGTTGATTTGTACAGATTAACCATGTAGGTGACTGGATACAATTTTCACAAACAATGAGGGTTAAAGATAAGACTTCTGCTCATTTTTAAATTGGATTATTTCTGCTTTTATTATAAGATATTGCAGTTTTCTATAGATTTTAAAGATTAGTCCTTTATCTGATATATCATTGCAAATTTTCCCCCCAATCAATGGGTTCTTATTTTCTCTTTTGATGAAGGCTTTTGATGTACATAAATATCTTAGGAGGTCCTACTCCTTTATTTTGCCTTCTGTCATTCTTTC
The DNA here is from genome assembly GCF_000313985.2 of Echinops telfairi. Lineage (NCBI taxonomy): Eukaryota > Metazoa > Chordata > Mammalia > Afrosoricida > Tenrecidae > Echinops > Echinops telfairi. Next base: position 72,843,455 of record NW_022103915.1, on the reverse strand, counting down.
AGGAGGTAGACCTCATCAGCACCAAAAGAAAAACATTAGAGCTAATTTAGTAGGCATTTTAAAGTGGCTGCTTTACCAATCGAAGGTCAAAAGGACAAATAGGAAATAAATGATCATAAAATGAATATTCTCTTGCCAGAGTAAAAATGTGCCCTGGAAATTGTCCTGGTTGCCCCCTGCTATTCCATTGATAGGTATTTCCTGTGAGAGTCAAAGAATTTCCTCCTTTTAACCAGGCTACAACTTTTATTCTGTCTAATGCTTATTTATATTACCATCCCACCATTATATGAGGAAACTTGGTACATAAGCTCCTTCCTAAAGTTTGGCTCAATTCTATTAACCTTCATGCAGCAATTTATAATAAAAGTCTAACTAGCACTGGTGTATGCAAATCGTGTCCATAGGCTGTGCCCTGCGAGCGAAGTATTATGCTTAAGTGGCACGTTTGTTAAAAGCATCATGAAGGAGACTGGTGTGGTCCCTGTAGGAAATTATTTAGTGAAATTCTGCAGAAAATTAGCAATTGCTTTATAACAGATTTTTCCCCCTTGTGCTGAATCTTGAAACTTTCAGGAGTATGTGTGAAATGCAAGATTTCATCTTTCTTTAACATCAGTTTCTGATGTTAAAAAAGATAAAAAAGAACTTCGAAAGCCAGAGAGCTCATGTACTTTCAAATTTCCTTGTGATTCATTATAAAAAACACGAACATTTGAGAAGCTTTGACATCTCATGAATGAATGTAAAGAAAGCAGAAACTCCTTAGCCAAGAAAATGGTATGGAACAAATTATTTGAAATTTTCTATGAACTTCCTTCTCCTCATCCAAAAGCAATCTGCCTCTATTTCCCAAAACTTCCTGTCAAAATGCATAGGAGGCCCTATTGTATCTAGCAGGCCCTTTCAATCCCCTCCTTAAAGCTCCCCAGAAACTTGAGTGGTTTCGTAGCTACTTCATTCATTCATTCATTTACTCACTCATTCCTTTGCAGTCGGTTGATCTCCTATGCTTGTGAGAGCTGCTAGCTGCTGGGCTGCAGTGGTCAATGGACATGCTCCTCTCGGGGAGAGAGGGCACACTGAAAGCACAATTCCATCAATAATTATTTCATTGCAGCCTGATGAGTACTCCAGAAGGAAGGTATTGGCATAATGAGAGAATTTAACAGAGGTTTCTGGTTATGGGAGGTGGGTCTGGAGGTAGGGGTAGGGACAGGCAGGGAAAGCTTCTCTGGGGAAATCAACATTTGTGCTAATTTCTGAAGCATGAGTAAGAATTCCTTAGGCAAATGGTGAGTGAGGGAGAGAGGATGGGGGCTAGAGCATTGTAGCAGTCAGATGAGCAAGTCGGAAGGCCCTGACATGAGAAGGTGCTCAGCACACTGACAAGGCATAACAAGGCTGAGGGCTATGAAAAGCAGTGGCCTTTTTGAGATTCTCAAAAGGAGTGTGCCCTAAACCCTATCAGACCTGCATCCCTGTTGTTATTAGGTGCAATGGAGTCAGTTCTGCCTCATAGGGACCATATGTACAATGCAACAAAATACTGTCTAGCCCTGTGACATCTCACAATTGTTCCTATGTTCGAGCCCGCTATTGCGGCCACTGTGTCAATCCATCTTATTGAGGGGTTTCCTCTTTTTTGATGACCCTCTACTTTACCAAACATGATGTCCTCAGAGACTGATCCCACCTGATAACAGGTCTAATGTAGATAACGCCGCCTTAACATCCTTGTTTCTAAGGAGCATAAAGGGCTGCACTTCTGAGACATATTTGTTCAATCTTCTAGTAGTATGCTCAATATTCTTCACCATCACCATAATCAAAATTGCTTCCTCGGTTTTTCTTACTCACTGTCTAGCTTTTGCATCAAGTGATTAAAAATTCCTTGGCTTGGGTAAGGTGTTCTTTAGTCCTCAAAATGATTATCTTTGCTCTTTAGCACTTTAAAGAGAACTTTTGCAGCAGATTTGCCCAATGCAATACATCTTTTGATTTATTGTCTGCTACTTCTGTAATCATTGATTGTGGGTTCAAGGAAATTATTATTTCAGTTGTAACCATGTTTGTTTTCTTTATATTGAGGTGTAATTTATACGTAAGACTGTATGTAGTCTTTGATCTTTATTAGTAAATGCTTCAATATAGCCCACCTTCTCAGATTATTTGCTTAGTATGTAGATTAGATAAGCATGGTAAAGAGATAGAACCTTGGTGCACACCTTTCCTGATTTTAAACCACTCAGTCTCCCATTATTCCTTCTGAATGATTGTCTCCAGGTCTGTGTACAAGTTCTGCATGAGCACAGTTAAGTATTCTGGAATTTCCATTCTACACAATGTTATCCATAATTGATTCTGATCTTTACAGTTGAATGCCTTTGCATAGTCAATAAAACACATGTAAATATATTCCTTGTATTTTCTGCTTTCAGCCAAAATCCATCGGACATTAGCATCCCTGGGACCCTGCTAAATGGCACTGGTCCCAAACCACAGCTCATGATGTGCAGGCAGTCGTAAGCATAGCCCCTAAAGGCAGTGTGTGCACCTGGTTTGAATATGAATTTAAAAAAAACAAACAAAAAACTTCAAACTCACTGCCATGGAGTTGATGTTGACTCATACGACCCTTGATGGCAGGGTAGAACTGCTGGTGTCAGGCTTTGAGCCTGTAGCTCTTCATGGGAGCAGCTCCATCTTACTCCCTCAGAGCAGCTGGTGGGTTCCAACTGGTGACCTTGAGTTAGCAGCCCAGTTGTAACCATCAGGGTTCAAATCAGAAACCCTGGAGAAGTATAATACAGACAAAGTATTCCACCATCAGTTGCTGTTGAAGGGGTTCTACCTTGTGGTGACCCCAGGAGCGTCAAAACCGAAGGGTTTTCAATAACTTATTTTTGAGAAGAGTTTTCCAGGTCTTTCTCTCAAGAGTCTCTCAGTGGACTCAAACCTTCCATCTTTCAGGCAGCATAAAAGTGTATTAATCATTGGCTCCACTTAGGAACTCAAGTATTAGATTTTTAAAATTACAGTTACACTATAGGTATGAAAATGCTATTATGTTTATGTAAAGAAATGTCCTTATTTTCATATAGTATTTAAGAGTGAAATGTCATAACATCTCTGATTTTAATGAAACTAATGCAGCAAAAAAATTATAGGAAGTAATGATGGTTCATTGTCCTGGTAGGTGATGTTTATACGAGAGTTGATTATACTATTCTCTTTAAATTGTATTAAATTGCTCATAACCAAATATTAAAATATGAGAAGGAAAATATACTAGTAGCCATTAAACTGACTAAGTAGTACTTACCCTGGGAAAAAGAACGCCTAGAATAAACCTTCTCCTGACAGGCAACAGAATTGAATTAGGATCATGCATTTTCCTTTTAAATCTTTTTTTTATGTCTCTTGTTTACTGGTCTATGAAAACTCAGTTTATACTAGTAAAGCTCTGTACTGCAATGGATCACTTTTATATGGCCTTTCTCATCATGGTCTTATATCTCCCACCAAATTATTGGATGAAACTGTGTAAATAAGGTGCTGAAGGCCCATTCAGGTGATTGAATAGCATGTCAATAATACAAATAAGATGCATGTCACCTTTGTGGGTGTGGGACAAGCCAAACAGGGTGTGTGGAACCCTAAAAAGGGGATTGGTCAGTTTCACTAGACTGCTAACCTTAAAAAGAGTCATCCCGGAAGCAGAAAAGTAGACCTTATTATCACCAACAAGGAAGAGCTCGGCATAGAGCACATCCTTTGGATCCTTAATCTCTCCTAGATCTAGGAGACACAGAGAGAGTGATCGAGCTATCACCCTGGAGACAGAAAGAGACTGAGAAGCAGTAGCAAAAATCAGTGGCAGCAGAACCAGGAGAACAATAAGAAAGCGAAACGCGGACAGGGCAAGATATGACAAAATACCCATTTATAAACTATCAAGGGCTCATGTGGGAGGGGGGAGCGGGGAGGGAGGGGAAAAATGAGGACCTAATGTCGGGGGTTTAAATGGAGAGAAAATGTTTTGAGAAATGATGTACAAATACGCTTTACACAATTGATGTGTGTATGGATTGGGATAACAGTTGTATGAGCCCCTAATAAAATGTTAAAAAATAATAATAATAAAATAAAGTGAAAGGGACTTGTCAAAAAAAAAAAAAAGAAATTTTCCATTCAAAAAAAAAAAAAAGAAAGAAAGCGAAACGCCTTCAGGCACTTAGTGAAGCTAGGTACACCAACTCACAGCGTTGGGGAGCTGAGTGCCTTCAGGCCAGAGGCTTGCTGGTGGAGTAGGATGACGCTGGGCACTTATTGGTAGAGCTAAAGACCTTTGGCTGGAGGAGGACATCCTGCTTGGTAAAGGAGAAGGGCAGCAAGATAGAGGAAGGCCCTCAGTGAGATGGACTGACATCGGGGCTACAACAATAGGTTCAATTGTGAGGATCGCACGGGCCCAGGCAGTGTTTCCTTCTGCTGTGTAAAAGGTCACTGTGGGTTGGACCTGACTTGATGGCATCTAACAACAACCACCACAAAGAAGTTTGAAACACGTTGTCAAGCAATACAGAGACCAGGATTATCCAAAGAAGCCTCAGGGACCAAGGCACCAAAGCCTAGGGAGAGACTTGCTATGGGCATGGCCAAAAAGCCATCCTGACCAAAGCCTTACTGTAACATGTTACTTCCCTAATAAATCCCTTAATTGTATTATCTGTGATTTTTGGTGTCGTCACTGCAACAAATGATTGAAACATGAAAGTAGTAAGAGCCATGGGAGGAACAACTGGACTTGTTTCCATGCCATTTTACAACCTCTTAAAAATTCCAAGCAGAATTTAGTGAGAATAAGCACTTATTTATTCAACCACATAATCAAGCACCTACTATGTACCCTTAGTACTCTCCTTTGGGTGTACAAATGTGCTCATGATAGGTGTGGTTTGAATACCTAAAGATTTTCTGCCCAGTGCAGAGTACTCAAAGAGTTGATTTAATTTCAACTTTTGAAAATAATATTTGTATCCCAGACCCTTATTGTTTAGCTGCCAATGTTGCTCTGGTATCATCCCCACACCTTGAAGAAGAACAGTCAGAGGGAGAAGGCCTTGGATTTATATTCTTTGGTGGTCTAGCTGCCTGGTGATGCTCGCTTCCAAGAATGGTGAATGGAGTGGTCACAGAGGGTTAGGCTTGAATGGGGAGGAACAGTCACCCAGCATGAAATCCCTGTGCAGTGCTAAAGATGATGTCACTGCCCTGTGGTTGCAGTCAAGGCGGGCTGAGAACTCTGAGCCTGAAAGCCACAGGAATGGAGCTGTCAGGGAAAATATAGGTGGCTCAGACAAAACTGGCCATTACATAATCACTGAATAATATTTTAGTGTACATATATATACTTATATATGTACACTGAATAATATTTTAGTGTACATATATATACTTATATATGTATATTAGTATATATGTGTATGTGTGTTACTTCCCTAATAAATCCCTTAATTGTATTATCTGTGATTTCTGTTACCAGATTCTGTTGTCAGAAGCTTCTAACTTCCTTTGATGACAGGAGGGTAAGAGGCTGATAACTATGAAGTAGAAGTCAGGCATACCTCCTCTCTGTCACCTTTAATATATATATTATATATTTAATATATATATACACACACACACACATATATTCCTGACAAACTTTAGAACATGCATATACCTAAAAAGATTGGTTGGTTATCTAATATTCAAATATAAGTATCTTCTCTATTTTTCTTCCTTTTCTTCTCTCTCGCTTTCTTTTTGTTTATTAATCTGGCAAACTTACATAAGAAGGTAAGTGTTGGCAGAACGAGGAGAAAAAAACAGGCAACAAGAAGAAAACGGTGGGACCTGAATGACTCCCAAATGTTTCCGACCTATGAACCTCGAATACTAGCCTAAGTAAGACAGACTACACCCTTCACATCTGGGAGGCATGACGGAGAATTCAGGACCAAAGAAGTGAGAATGCGATTGTCCTGTGGAAGCAGCCTGTCAGTTCGCTGTACGGTGCTACCTTGCGTGTTGCCGCGTGCTGGAAGCTCTGTCCCCAGTACTGCAAACACCAGTAGAGCCACCGAGGTTGGGCAGCTTACAACAGAGCTGCCCAACTAACCTGAAGGAGGAGAAAGGCCTGAGGTTCCACCCCCCAAATTAGCCAGTGAGAACCCTCTGAGAAGATGGGGCCCTCAGAACACACAGTGGCCACGATGGGGGGAGCGTGTTGACAGTTCTGAAGGTAGGGCAGGACCAGACAATGTTTCTCTCTGTTCTCAGTGGGATTGCCAGGAGCTGGAACAATTAACAACATGTTATCGGTGTTTCTCTATGCTATCTATCTCCCATATGGTTTATGAATCCCCTAGGATTCATAGAAACCCTGACTCTGGCTACACGACCAAGTGAAAAATAAATGTTGTTGGCAGAACAGTCACTGAAAATGTTAATAGAGATTATTCCGAGACTAGAAGTGTCAATGGGAGAGTGTGTGCCTTTTTTTAATTATTGGCATATAATTCGCATATCGTACAACTCAATAGTTCAATCACATCAAGCAGAGTTGTGCAATCATCACCAAAATAAATTTTAGAACATTGTCTTCATTCTTATCATTATTAGCTCCCCATTTCTCCCTCAACCTCCCCTGCCCCAGGGAACCATTAATGCAGTTACTATCTCTATAGATTTACCTATCCTGGATTTCATATATGGAAAATCAATTTTTAAATGTCTTTCTAAACTACAGACCTTAAGACTATATACATTTTGAAAGCATTTATTGAGAAATTACTTTTGTAATTTAAAAACAAATTAAATGAATACGTTAGAAAAGTATATGTCAATATGGAAAAGAAAGGAGAAAGCCCAGGCAACTGTGATCAAATGCAAATGGGATTGTGAAAAATGTCCATGACCTTACTGGCAAAATTAATTTGCTTTCATCAAAGCAAAACAAACAAACAAAACCCTCTCTCAAAAGAAGAGGAAGCAAGGTGGAGTGAAGGATAAATATACTATAATCTGCAAGTGACTGAAAAAATATGTTTGGCTTTGTCCTTTAGATTTGCTCGGTCCCCATACATTGTTTTCTTATGCTTCAAATTCTTCATTTCCCAGAGGAAAGCAATCGACATGCTAGCACAAGGTGGCCTTTTTGGAAGCTGGGATTTTCAAGATAAGCAATGCAAACTTTGGGTGGTGAGGAGCCACAGCACACAGCTTTCTTCAGTGTGCAAGCTTCCTGTACTGCGGAATGTGGACGTGTGAAATCACCAGCCACTGGATCTGCGATAACTTAATAGCACGACCAATCCTCACCCCGCCTCCTTCCCCGCACCAAGTTCCAGTTTCACATGGGCTGCTGACTGGGCGCTGCACAAGGAGGAGGAAGCAGACCTGTGAACGAGGCGGCCATGTGCTTCAAACAGATGGAAGTGCCTTTACGCGTATGTGGTAATAACGCTAGGAGGATACCGAAAGAATGGTCCCGATCTTGCATTTAGTTGTCTCCGTGCGCCCTGGGTCCCGTATGTACGGATAACAATTTAGAAGGCCTTCCCTTGTCGGGGCAGTGAGCCACTATGGTCCTCTGGACTGGAGGATGAGCTGCATTTGGCAGCAAGGTTGCGTCTGCTCTCGCCTCTGAACTGAAAGGGTTAAAAAA
>NW_022103915.1:72832438-72834320 GCF_000313985.2 Echinops telfairi | reverse complement strand
GACAGACCTGTTAATGGCTCGTACACACCTTTTGGCTAAGATGTGGTCATCACGGTCTTCATTAGTTACCAGGAGGAGGTACCTTAGGAAATAGCAATCTTATTGGAAGTTGCGTGTGTGTGTTTAATTATACATGTTATTAAGCAATCATCAAGTTGATTCTGACTGCTCTGACCCTAAGTTCAACACAGTGAAACTTGGCCGGTCCAGCTGCATTCTCACTACTTTTACTGTGTTTGAGCTCACGGTGGCCGGGCTTGTATCAATCCATCTCATTGAGGGGCTTTCTCTTTTTCATTGGCCCTCCGTTTCACCAAGCATGTTGTGTTTTTCCTGGGATTGGTCCTTCTGAATAGCATGTCCAAAATGGATAAGACAAAGTCATTCTCATTTCCTAAGGCGTATTCTGGATGTATTCTTTAAAACAGATTTGTTTGTTCTTCTAGCAGTCCCAGTAGATTCCATATTCTGCGCCAACACCATAATTCAAAGGCATGGATTCTCCTGTGGCCTTCCTTCTCCACTGTCCGGCTTTCACAGGCATATGCAATGTTTGAAAATACCAATGCTTGAGTCAGGTCGTCACGGTTACAGCTTTGCTTTTTAACACTTTTAAAGAGGTATTTTGCAGCAAATTTGTATGTACAATTTTACAGTTGTGAAAAACAGATTTATATATTTAGTAGTGATTGATTCCAAATAGTCAATTAAATATGTGTGCTAATACCCATATGCATGAGTACACACATGCCTATATACATTTGTATTGTTATGTAGCCGAAATACATATATGTATTTACTTTGCATTGATTAAGCCTATTTCTTTTAAAGATACTGTATATTTAAAAGATCTCATTGATAGTATAGCCATCTCTCACCACGCCATACCTCAGCAAAGCATCGACACTACCATTGTTACTCATTTAAAGCTAAATGGTCAAGAAGTGAGTGAGTGAGTGAGTGAAAGACAAAGGGCAGTGTAATGGGTTTCTTTATATATTCTGACCTTGTGTTTATAATATTGTCAAAATGATGGGCTGGGCTACAATCTTGCAAAGGAATAGTTTCATCTACTATTCAAATAGGGTATATAAAACTACAGATTAGGATTGAGTGTTCTTGTGCAAACTAATCATTTACTACGCAAATTAAATGATCATAATCAACTGAAAAGATTAGTGAGTTCATGGTCTGGCTGGGAGGAACATGTCTTAAAATTGAATCTAAGGGCGAATCCCACAGAGGCTACAAGTGGATCAAGAAGAGTTTGGAGATGAGTGTATCCTTTGGATCCAAAGGCCCAGTACAGGCCACCTCCCAAACCCAGAAGAGGAATCTGTAGCACTGATGATAGCAAGCACACAGCAACCACAGCAGAGCGCAGTGACAGCTGCAATGTAGTGGTGGGAGCCAGAAGAGACGAGAATGAGATGGCTTTAATGGGCTTGCCAGCTTATCAAGTGAGAGAGAGCTTGCTGGCTGAGGACTGTGCCTTTTAGGCGTGTCCCCGCAGAGCTGAAGGGCTGAACCCCTTGCTTGGGCAGAGGGCAGAAAGGAGCCTGTTGGCTGCAACAGGTGAGAGAAGAGCCACCTTATATGCAGGCAGGGTAAGAGCAGGGGTGACCATAAGACAAAAGCTGAGAGCTATCTTGGTTGGAAGCTGTCCTATCTCCTGAACTATATTCTTTTACTTCCAAGTTAATCCTGATCCTGAGTTGTAGCGTTACTCAATCTATGACCAAACCCGTCAATTCTGACTCTTAGCAAGTCTCTAGCACAGTGGTTCTCAACCTTCCTAATGCAGTGACCTTTAATACAGTTCCTCCTTTGGTAGTGAGCCCCAACCATAAAATTATTTTCATTGCTACTTCATAACTGTCAT
>NW_022103915.1:72826788-72830763 GCF_000313985.2 Echinops telfairi | reverse complement strand
ATTGGAGGTTTTCCTCTTTCTCACCGACCTTCTACTTTGCCAACCATGATGTTCTTTTCCAGGGACTGGTCTCTCCTGGCCCCAGTCCAAAGTACGTGGGATGAAGTCTCCCCATTCTGGCTTCTAAGGAATATACTCGCTATCCTTCTTCCAAGACATGTTTTTGCCGTGTGGGTCTGCTGGCAGTACATGGTATACTCAACATTCTTCAACAACCCCATAATTCAAAGGCAAATATTTTTTCCTTATTCATTGTCCAGCTTTCATGAGCAGATGAGGTCATTGAAAACACCCTGGCTTGGATTAGGCGCACCTTAGTCCTCAGAGTGGCCTCTGGACTCTTCAACATTTTAAAGAGGTTTTGTACAGCAACTTGACCCAGTGCAACCCCTCCCTTGATTCCTTGATGACTGCTTCCATGAACACTGAGTGGGATACAAACTCCAGTATGTATATATACACAAGTCCCCAAGGATGAGACTGCCCCTCCCAGGGATGGCCCAGGTAGTCACAACAAAAGCACTCTGCCTGAGGGCAAAAAGCTTTAGATTACTGACAGGAGTCAAAAAGAACCCCCTGGAGGCCAAAGATATGCAGAGACCCAAAAATGGATTTAGGGCTTCCACTGCAAACCATAGACCCGAGGGCTTAGAACTTAAGCTCTAATTCACCAATAATATTTTTTTTAATGTTTAACTTCGCTAATAATCTAAGAAACACAAATTATAACAAGTATAAAATATGATTGGTGTTTATCAAATTAGAAAGATATTTTAAAGAGTGGATGTTGGAGAATATGTAAGGAAACAAGTGCACAGTGTACACTGCTAGTCGGGGTCTAACTTGATTCAAATGTTCTGAAGGAATACATATAGCTTTAAACCCTAAAAAGTATACATCTGCTCTGATTTAGCAGTTGAATAGCTAAAAATTATATCTAATTCATGCTTCATGGACAGCAAAACCTTCTGTGTTGCTCAAAGACAGATATATGTGTGGGGACCAAGCCACACAGTGGTGCCTGGAGGCCTGTCTGGACTACCCTGCCCGGAGGCAGGGCAAAGATCTGGAAGAAGATTGTTTGTGCATTGTCAATGCTATTCTTATTGTTTTACTGATCACTGTGGTCTAAATTTACATCTTGTGATTATCTTGTGGTGTGGGTCATAAAGCTTGTGACTCCCCCAAAGTGTGCAGAGCAGTGTAAAAGATATAAATTCTTGTGTTCTTGTCCCACAGGGGACGCCAGTAAGGCAGCTTGCTTTGCTGGCGGACTCCCCACTGGTGCCACCTTTTAATAAAGCTTTTTCTCTCTCACTTGGGAGAGGTGAATTGGGCTCCACTGTTTGTGATAGAAATTGTACAATACTGCTTGATGTGAATGAACTAAGAAATGACATTATATCTGTATTCGCTCCCAATAAAATGGCTAAAAAGAAAAAAAAAGAGACAATTGGAACTTCTATCAATAGTAACTTGTTTAAATACATTGTAAAGCATTAATGTAACAGAACACAATGTTCTTAATATATTAACTGAAAAAAAAGAAAGATTTAAGCCTCACTCAAAAGCAATAGGGGGAAAAGACCGGTGGGATTCTTGGTCATTTTATTTTATTCTCATTGTTTGCTTGTTTTTTCAATGGTGTTCTTGGCATTAATTTTATAATTCAGGGGAAAAGCGATAAAATTCTTTTGAGGTGAACCTCTTCTGGGCAAACAGCCATCTGAATTACTCGAGCATGGTGCTCACAGCCAGCATTTGTAATGCTCCTCGCATGCAACAGCTGACCCTCGGCTTGACACGGGTCTTTTGGGCTAGGGGACCTCTTCATGAAGAGCTATTACCATCCCTGTTAGGGCCCAGGTATCAAGTCTCATTGGTGTCCTTGCTCCCTCACCATAGAAATCACCACACGACCAGGGAGACAGCCTTATTCTGACACCGTCAGAATTCATCACCTCATTCTTGCTGACACATAGTGAATCTTCACATGATTTCCTGCACAACTCAAAGCAAACGAGAAAGACAACCTAAGTCCCTTGTTCACCATGACTACTCCCATGACATTGAGGATCATCCACGCACAGGGGGTGCAAAGCTCTAGCACCCATGGACACAGCTGAATGAGTGATGGCTAATGTTCATTTTCTTTTTCACTAGCACACAAAACTACTTTATTAAACATCAGTAAAATTTGCATTCAGAGACACATAAAACATTAGCCAATCCCACCCAGGAAGAACTTTTCTGATTCTGGGACACTTGAAGAAGCGGTTTGGAGCAGCTTGAAGACTTTGGGTCTGTTGCCTGCTCTGGTGTTTAGACTCCCTCAGAAGGTGGGAAGCGCTAATGTGTTGAAAAACAAGGTTTAGTACAAGGTTTAAATGAAAGTGAAGCCATGCTGACCCAGAAGTGCAAATGTGCCTCCATTCTCTGCAGACCATGTGGTGCCTGAGCACTGGCTTCTTCCTTCAGATAACCTAGTGTCCCGAGAGGGGCTGCAGCGATTTAGAGAAAAGGGATGAAATACAGAGGGAAGCAGCAGGCAGCAGCAGAAGTTGATTTATTTGAGAAGCATCTCCACAATTTACAGTGGCCTTCTCACAGGGAGAGAGAGAGTTTTGAGGTTTATTTCCCATGCCTTATATTGCTTTCACTGACTTTACCAGTCCAAATTCAAAGCTGAACATCAAAGGTGATTTTAAAACTGGGTCGTAGCCAAACAGAAAAGCAAGAGCATGCAAGTTTAGCAGTCTCGTCTGCATTTTGTTCTACAGAGTTACAGAGTGCAAGAGGCTCCTGGCAGCCCAGAGAAAGCTTCCTGAGATATAAGTTTCAAGTCCATAATGTCTTGGTTCCCATCACTCTTGGAATGAGGAGGAAAAGAGGAAGGGAGAGAAGAAGGAGGGAGAAAGGGGACAAGTGCAAAGGAGGAGAAGGAAGGAGGGGGATGGGGGAAGAAAAAAGATGATTGTGGATTTTTTTAGGAGGGGAACCAAAATCAAGAGAAGAACTCATAGTAGAAGAAAAAGAAAATCAAGGTAAGCCAAGGAGAGGGAATACAAGGTGTGACTGTGATTCTGAAGTCAAACCACCTTTGCTTGATTGTGAGTGCCATCACTTAATTCCGGGGTGACCTAAGGTAAGCTAGTTCACATCATCTGTTAACAATAACCAAAGCTTAATCATGAAAACGTGTTGAATGAATTGGAACCACGCTCTGAAGTGTGTGGCACAGTTCTGGAACAGAACGAGGAGATAAAGACCAGGAGCTCAACTAACCAACTCTCCTGCACATCCTAGGCCCGATAGGAGGCTGCCAGATGCCCAATCCCAACCTTCCTTGATCTCGAGGTATTTGATAATTAATAGCACAGTTCCAAATTGGTTCAAAACAATAGAAGTATGGCCAACATGGCAAAATCAGAATAAACCTGAAGTTATAAAATTTAGGTATACTAGAATAATAACCAAAATGGGAAAAATTATGGGTCAAAGCCCTAGGATGGAAGTTTCAGAAAAGGCATAGTGAGCGCTTTCAAAAGCATGAAATGTAAGACTGTTTTGTTGTCAGGACCCTAGAGAACGACGAACATTCAAAGAGATATACTTGACCGCTATCTTTGAGTCAGGCACCATTTTTCCTGACCTTCCCAATCAAGAGACTTAGCTTCCTTGTCTTAGACTGGGTTCTCTAGAGAAAGAAACCTAGTGAAGCTTATATATATAAGTTATATATATATATATATATACACACACACACACACACATACATATATATGTATGTGTATATACAAGAGGGTACCCACCCCCAAAAACCAGAATTTTATTTTCAAAGTGATATATTTAATTTTTTAACAAAACAACCTTATCATCTGCAAAGTACTCTCCATTAAACTTAATACATTTGTCAAATCTGCGATTCTACTCTTGGAAACAGTTTTCAAACTCATCTCTTTGGGTGTTTGAGAG
>NW_022103915.1:72822715-72826202 GCF_000313985.2 Echinops telfairi | reverse complement strand
CACACACACACACATCACTGTAACCAGAGGGAATCTTCCCAGGCAACAACATTGGGTGCACTAACTCAGAGCGAGTTGTTCGATGCTCACCTAGTAGGAGAAACATGGACTATGAAAGCTCTGCTCTGCCCAGGGCAATTCTGGTTTGGGGAGAGTGGAGGGGCGGTGAGGGGGGAGTACCCCTCGTGTGTGTGTGTGTGTGTGTGTAGATAGATTTATATGAAGAAAATGGCTCCCATAGTTGTAGAAGCAGGCACGTTACAAGTTTGTGAGGCAGATAACTCACTGCAGGAGCTGATGAACCCAAGACTGGTGGGTAGGCTGTCAGGCTACTGCCGCCTCCCAGGGTAGGCAGAGAATACAGCGCACCACTGGCTCACATCCAAAGACCTGGAGTTTGGAGAATGACCCAGATGGAAGACCCAGACTCCACTAAAAGCAAAGACGTTTGTTTTTCATAGTGGGATTGTGGTGGACGCAGGCCCACCCGAGGAAATGTCCTTTCAACAGACTAGACCAGGGCTGTGATCTGAAGAATGGTGTTGCATCCCACTCTAATCCTACAATGCATTGGTTACTCAAAACAGACCCCATTGTGGAGGTGATGGCATTGCGTTAGATTACATTATGTGGGGTTAGTATGTCTTACCTGCCAAGTCACTGAGAATCCTGGCCCAGTCAAGTGGATGTAAAACTGTGACCGTCACCGAGGAGCCCTGATGGTATAGTGGTTATAAGTTGGGCTACTAACCGCAAGCTCCACAGTTTGAAACCACCAGTCTCTGCAAGGGAGAAATACAGAACTTGTTACTGCCGTGAAGTTCGTCTTGAAAACGCACAGGGGCAGTTCTACCTGCCCAGCCAGGTGGCAGTGAGTGGACATCCCTCAGTGGCAGTTGGAATTTGGTGTCATACTGCTCAACACTCACACTGCCGTTGTTTTCTAGGGTGATTGAAGTTACTAGCAAGACATCAATCCCTAATTGGTCCCATTTCTGTTATTATCCCAGTACACCCACATAGTACAAATTCAGCTCTGTTCTGGTTCTACTTCCTTAGTCACGGCTGAAATGGAAAGAACCGGCTCAAAGCCCTGCGTAATAATCATTATCAGGGAACTGGAGAAGGAAGCTAGATATGGGCTTGAATTTTTTTTTTTTAAAGTTCATGTCCTTGCTCTGTCACTTGCCAGCTGTTAGTGAACGAATCTGTTTAACAAAGGTTTATTTGAGTATACAGTATATAGTCTGTTTTCAGTTTGAGAGGATTAAGAGTGAATTGGGTGGGGTCTAGCCTATCAATCATATCATAGCCAGTGAGGCCTCTGGGCATGGCCTTCTCCTGGGGATCTGGGAACTCCTGTATTCTTCCTTGGAGGCCAGAGACATTCTCTCTCTCAGCTCAGTCCCTGCTAGACATTCTTGTTGAGAAGCCTCTTGGAGACAGGCTGATGGCAGTCAGAGCCTTGGAGCTGAAGGAATCACATGGACACCCCTGCCAGTGCTGAGATGCCTCTACCACCACTGGATCCACAAGACTTTTCACCCACTGGCCTGTGAACTTCCTGAATTTGGTGTCATTGAATGTGTCTTGTGAGTCTGGAGAGGACTTTATAGATTGGTATCAGACATATGGGCTTAACATCAGACTTATAGACTTGATCTGGACTGGGCTGGGATGTTTTCTCAATATTCAACTGCTCTTGTATATAAAGCTCCTTCTTATACACATACGAGTGTCTATTAATTTGTTTCTCTAGTCTACCCAGACTACCACAGAGTGCCATGATGTATGGAGTTCTGGGCTAGGGGCAGGTGAATAAAAGCAATGGTTCTAGCTCTTATGCCCCTTACTGGATAATAAATTCAGATATCAATCAAATAACTAAGAAAATAGATATAAAATTCTAAATATGGAGGGGTCCGTAGTATCATCAAAGTATATAGCCCTTGAGGAAGACGCTATTAAGCTGAGCTCCACTGACTGAGAGAACATCACCATAGGCTATAAGAGAAGAGGAAGAACATTCCAGGCTGAAGGAAGAGTTGGAGGAGATGAAATACAGTGTGGGAAGAACAGAGGGAAGTGCGTAGGCCAGGCAGGATCCGTCTGGTGGACCAAGTTAAGGAATGTGGTCTCTTTTCTATGAATCAACAGGAAAAGCACTGGGGAATTTTTAATCAAGAAAATTATACAATTATGGTGTTTTAGAAGATCTCCCCCTCCCCCACACCAAACTGCAGTATAGAGAATAAATTATAGAAGGGTAGTTTATTAAAGAGGGTACCAAGTCATTGTGAGGTAGTTCCATAATTTTATGTCAACTTGAGGATATACCAAAGGCTGATATTCCACCTATCAGGTCACAGCCTGAACGTGCCTCCTGTGGCCATGACCTTCTCATAAGGAGGGCCCAGGGAAACCACCCACTCCTCACTCTACCTTCACCTTCCTGCTTGCTGGTGAGCCTAAGAGCTGCTCCTGCCCTGCAATGCTTCCACCAACCTTGCATCCACCAGCCTGTGATCATCCCGCATCATTGTATGTGACCGCATGAAACGCAAGAGAGACTTGTGGACTTGATTATTGAACTGGGATGTTGTTCTGATATATAATTACTTCTTGGTATATGCTCTTTCTTACACGTCTCTGGATATATTTCTTTAGTCAACCCGGTCTACCACATTTGGGAAGATCACATGGTAGCTAGAACTGGAGTGGAAGCTGTGGCGGGAGATTAAAGATGGATGGATCAATAGGACACAAGCAGAAGCTGAGTATGGAAGGAAGATTTCTGGTCTGAGGAACTGGACACTAGAAATTGTACTCTCTGGAACAGGGAACACTGGAATAATACCATCTTTAGGGGAGGCATGCTCATAAATTTAGCTCTGGACATGTTTCCTTGTGTGGCCTTGGAGGAGCTGTTGAACTTGTTAAAATTATTATGAGAATTGAGAGAGATCACTGCATTCAGTAAAGTATTTAGCCCAAGGTCTGGCATAGAGTATCTTAGCTACTCAATAAATAGTAGCTGGTGTGGTATTAGGATTTTAAAGAAGAAATACCAAAACAGCTCTGACTGTACAGACAATCCTGGACAGAGTCCTTCATGGTGGTTCACAAACAATCCGGGAAGGAATACTGGTAAAGTGTGATAATGAAATGTGCAAAGATCTGGATTAGAAGGGAAAAACACACTTGACATTTCTCCAGCCGAAAGAACTGAAGACAAAACACTTGACCTGAGTTGCAATATTGAAGGATAAACCAAAACCAACTGCCATTGATTCAATTCGGATTCACGCCAAGCCTATGAAACAGAGAATTGTAAAACAGGGTTTCTTGTGCTGTGAATCTTTACACAAGGAGATGGTCCCATCTTTCTCCCACAGAACATTTGGTGGGTTTGACCTGGCGACCTTGCAGTGAGTGGCCCAGTGCATAACCTACTATGCCATCAGGGCTCCTTGTATTCTATTGAAGG
>NW_022103915.1:72819554-72821464 GCF_000313985.2 Echinops telfairi | reverse complement strand
CACTATACGTCCTTAATCTGTATGCCAAGCAAACAAGCCAAGAAACTGAAATACATGAGGAGAAAGAAACTCAACTCTAGGGAGAACGTAACATCAGGATTGCAGGAAGACTCATAAACAACTTGCAATTTTTAGATGACATAAACTGCTTGATTAAGACTTGAGACACTGTTAAAGACCAAAGGTCATCATCTATAATACGCATTACACTTCAGCATAGAGAAGGCAAATGACCTCACAACTAGATCAACAAACAAAATCACGATAAGTACAGAAAAAATGAAGTTGTCAAGGGTTTCATTTAACCTGAATCCATTTATAATGTCCATTGACGCAGCAGTCAAGGAATCAAGTGATGTATTGCATTGGGCAAATTTGCTGAAGAAGATATGAAAGCACTAAGGGGCATACACGTCACTTTGAAGACTGAGGTGATCCTGACCTGAACCATGGTATTTCCATTCGCCTCACATACATGTGAAAGCTGGGACGAGTGGATTCGAAAGACTGAAGAATGGATGCCTTGAACTATGGTGTAGATGAAGCGTACTGAAGTGACCCTCGTTGGCCAGAAGAATGAATAATTCCATTGGAAGCAGGACAACTTGAATGCTCGCTAGAAGCAAAGATGGCAAGACTTTGGCTCACATTGGACCTTTTATCAAGGAGAGACCCTGGTGGTGCTTTGGGTTAGGCATGGGGTTGCTAACTACAAGGTCAGAGGTTCAGACCCACCAGCTCGTCTGGGGGAAAAAGATGAAGCTGTCTGCTCCAGTAGAGAGTTATTGTCTTGGGAACCTTACAGAGGGTAACTTTAAGTCCAAATTCCCTGGATGAGGGTGGGTTGGGGGTCATTCCCATTCTATTTCACTGATGAGGAAACAGACTTCAAGGGGTTGAAAAACTTGTCTAAAGTCATGTAGACTGAAGCAGATTCAGAATATGGGGCTAGATCCAGAGCCTAAGGCTTAACTACCACACACTGCTGCCCAGCACCTGCTATTCTAAGAGGTAGTCTCACACTAGCTGCATACATACACTAGCTTACTCTCAGAGTAAGACTTTGCTGAAGAGAGATGTGAGGTTTTTCAAAGTTTGCTCACCCACCTGCCCCACCAGGGCCTGGCCTGGCTGCACTGGGTCCGGTCAGTTGCCCATTGTTGCCAGGGCAGCACAGGCAATGCGGGTGCAGGGCAGGGTGGCATCCAAAGCCTTCGAGGAGCACTGGGTAGGAAAGTTTTGTGAGCCACAACCTTAAAATGTTCAATCAACTCCTCATATCAATATGAAGATACCCTGTTACATAGTGAATTTTTCAATGTGAGTCATAGTAAAGTAACTCCTAAGCTCTCTATTCAGTCTCCTGTCTATCACACTAAGTTAAATGCTCGGTCTTTTAAGAAAGAAGGCTTACAACAGATTTCAAAAGACTCCTTGGAATCCGTTTCAGAAGGCATCCCTCAAGAGCTCAAGTCTTGCTCTGGACTTGAGGGCCGAATCCAGGAGCAGGATATGGAGCCTGACGGCTTAGAGGAGGAAATCCCTGAGGAGGGGAAAATCTTAGTGAGAAGGGGGAGGAGTTGCTCAGGAAAGTAGCTCTGAAGACCAGCCAGGAAAACCATCACACTGAAGCCAATGGCCCAAGTCACAGCCAACAGCCACGAAGACACAAATATGCAGACTGGTGATAGGACCCAAAGTGGAAGAATAAGAATGAGGAAGAGGAGTTGTTGACTGTGGAAGCAGGGCTAGAGTCTCTAGACTTCTCCACAGAAAATCTGACAGTGGTCCACTCTATCCTTCCAAACAGACCTCCGTGGAACCCACCGGGGAGAACGATGAACAGAAGAGCCTCCTTGCTTGGTAGTGAATTTTTAAGCCCAAACTATCAGCATGGTACCCTGTGCCAC
>NW_022103915.1:72798850-72818333 GCF_000313985.2 Echinops telfairi | reverse complement strand
CTGAGATGCTTACACACTCACTGACTCAGCTTTCCTCCTGCAGTCGGCTTCATTGTGTGTGTTTTATGAGATGGAGGAGGACTTTGTGGATTGGTGTTGGTCATATGGGTTAATGGGTTAATGTTGGACTTGTGGGCTTGGGCATCACTGGGTTGGGATGTTTTCTTGATGCACATTTAACCTTTACATAAAACTCTCTATATACATGAGTTTCTGTGGATTTGTTTCTCTAAAGTACCCAGACTGTCACAAATGTTAGTGGAGCAAATGTAAACAAGACACAGAATATAAGAACTTAGAAATGTTATGGAAATTCCATTCTTCCTCTGACAGCCAACCTGTTACAGCTACTCCAGATGTTCGGCTCACTCAGATAATGGAGCAACATCACCAGGCCCCGACGGAGGTGCAACCCAAAGAAGGGGCCTTATCCAGCATCACATTTCTGCCCAATAGGGCAAGGGTAGAGAGCGTGTCCCAACTCAGTTCCGAAAGAAGCCACAGAACCAAATAAAAATTAGTCGTAGCAATTCTGAAGCTTGTCTGTCTCAACTGGAAAAAGGAAAGAGACACAGGAGAAGAAGTGGCATTAAGAGTTCCAAGATGAAGAGTTATTAGAAAAGGGGCATGAAACTTGGAGGCCTCAGACCTGACTTTGAGTCTGTCAGAAACAAAATGAGACGTTAATATAGCAGAAGGAATATGCAAGCCAGGTTAAGGAATGCAACATGAAGACCCTCTCCGTTCTCTCAAAACCACACACAGGCAAGGTGGAGGCTAAGTGGGCCAGGCCACAGCAGAAGGCTTTGGGATCTGCCAAGACCATCCCCAAACCCAGGTTATCACATTTGACTGACTAGGCGCCAAAGGAAACAAAAACTCCAGCTGACACTGGAAAGGAAGAAAATATACCTGCGACACCGTTGTTAGAAATGCGACAGAGCAGACATGAAAGAGAAAGCCAGGCTGCGGCTGCTGTCAAAGTCCTATCCGTTGTCCAGACAGTCTAGTATAGCCCGGGCGCCCTGCTGAATGGACATGGCCAAGAGAAGCGCCGTCAGCCCGTCGCATTACCTGCAAGCTGCAGTCTGGGTTTGCTTAGTGCAGGACTTAAAACCAGGGGCCCTTTTATAGGGTGCCATATGTTTACCTTCAAGGAAGAAAAACATTGTCATTCTTTAGTGTCCAATAAATTAAAACTGGGGCTGAGTTCAAACTAGAGAATAAATCCTGTTGGTTTTATCACGAAAAAAGAAAAGTTTCCCCTCAAATGAAGCTAATGATTGACTTTAATGATTGACAGTGATTATCCAAATCATAATAGTGCAACAGAGAACAATTCTCCTCTTCCCAACCTCTCAACGCCCCCCCACCCCACCCCCCACACTGCCATCAAGTCAATTTTGACTCACGGCGACTCTGGAGGGCAGGGCTGGCCTGCCTCGGTAGGTTTCCAAGACTGGAGTAAAAAGCCTCATCTTCCTCCATGAGAAGGTGCCCTGGTCGCGTAGTGGTTATGATTTGCGCTCCTAATACAAAGTCAGCAGTTCTAAACCCCCAGCCACACGCTCCAAGGGAGAAAGACAGGACATTCTACTCCCGGAAAGAATGGCAGTCTCTGAAACTCACAGGGGAGTTCTACCCTCTCCTATGGGGTCCCCGTGAGTCAGCATCAACTTGGTGGCAGTGGGTTTTGGGCTCTTTTGGTCGCCCTGTAGAATGGCTGGCATTTTCAAGTTGTTGACCTTGCAGTTAACAGCCCAACACCACCAGCTTCTGATGCTTGAACAAACAGTCTGTTCTAAAGGTCAAGACTGGGGGTTGCAAGGGGAGTGTGGAAGCAAAGCAAAGCGTGACCCTCTCTGGGGAGCAAACTCCATTGGGAAACAGAGGAAGGTCCTGACTCCTCTCTTAGATGTCTAACTTGCACACGATCATGGGACTCGGGGCTTCCTTCCCACACTTACTTGTCTGTTTGGTGATGTAGGAAAACCATGACACCCCTTTAGCATACAATCGCGTGTTGTGATTGCATATCCTCTGAGTACATCTCAGACTTCTAAATACCTTTCATCAGAAGAGTTCAAAGCACTTCTCAAATAATAATGTGTCATTTCTTTTTGTGGATTTCCCTCCCAAGAGCTGGAAGCACCATTTTAATATTCCCCAAACTACCACCACCATTTCCATCGAAACCGTTACACCAACCACACACACACACACACACACACACACACAGGAAAAGAGTGGCAAGGCAGTAGAATTCTTCACCTCCTGCCCTATGTTCCCAGACGGGGTAGAGTCCATGTCACACTGGTACTCCATCCTCCAAAGAATCATAATGCAACAGAGAACCATCAACACCATACGTGGTAATGAAGACATGACACTTTTCTGACTGCCATAAATAACGTAAAATTTTATTTCACTTGACTTGTGAAGCTGCCTGCCTGCTTGTATCCATCTGTTTTCTCTAAGTCACCAACTGCTGGACTGGTGCAGGCCACTTAGCAAAACTATCCTTATTCCTCTCTTCAACCATCTTTTAAGGAGCTCTTGTGGCTCAGAGGCTAAGCACACAGCTGCTAAATCAAAAAGTCAGAGGTTCAAGTCCATTCTGTAGGTCCTAGGGAGAAAAGACCCTGGGATCTGCTTCTGTAGATATCACAGCCTAAGAGGCCCTCCAGGCCAGTTGTACTCGATCCTCTTGCTGTGAGTCCGGATCCACTCAAAGGCACCTAACAACCGCAGCTGCCCTGGTTGTAGTTGTGACAGGCTTCCTATCCCCCATGAGGAACTCTCGGTCTTTCAGGACTGGGTAAATTGGCTCTTTAAAGGTGGCTACTTCCAAATCAACACAACTTGCTTGGACCACGGTAGTGAAGTGGAACCCAACATAATTTTCTGCTTGAGTATGAGGCTCAGTTTTCTGAGTTGACTTTTTCTTAGCCTGTCTTCTCTCCCAATAAATTATCTCCTACCTGGAATGTTGGGTCAAAACAAGACCACAGAGAAACCTGGGAGCTACCATCCCTTGGGTGTCAGATCCAGCCCCTCAGCCGCCCTGCAGCTTCCTTCTAGATGCTGCCCCCTCAATCCCAATATACAGTCGCAGTGGCCCAGCCTGGCTGTTGGGGCAACCTCAGGCAATGTCAAGGTCCCTCGAGTAAAGAACTGTGCTCCCTCCCCACTAACCACCACCCCTGCCATGCCCCAGGGCAGACTGTTGAGGGCTTTGAAAGCCCTGAAGGGCTTCACCCTCATATCACCCTTTATCCAAACACTTGGTGATCGTAGGAAGCTATTATCTAGCTTCTTGTCCTCTACTGTAAGCAACACGATAAGGAAAATAGATTTTTACTACATCAGCTATGATCACTACGATTTAAAATCTCACCCATGTTTCAGAGTTAACTTTCTAGGAAATTCAGCGATTCGATATTATTATTCCCATGTTTGCAGGGTTATGTTAGACTATATTCCCTCAACTTTTCAGAGGAGAGTGGAACTTGGAGACATTGCTTACCCTTGCCTTTTGTTCTCCTAGCTGGCATTCTATCCAATGGAATATTCACTATGTCTCCTTGTGTTGCTGTCACTCATTCATCCTACCAAGAGTTATTGAATACACAGTGTATACCACGAGAGCCTGGGCAGTGGAAACAGTTCACACAGTTGCTGTTACTCAGAAGGTTGAAAGTGCAAGTCCACCCAGAGGGACTTCAGAAGAAAAGTCAGACAATATGTGTCTGAAACATCCAACATGAAGAACTCTACAGGGCACAGTTCTAGCCTGATACACATGGCGTGACCGTGAGTTGGAATCAACTCAATGGCCGCTAGATTAGTATGTACTAGGCTCTGTGCTGGAGATACAATGATGAGCAAGGTAAGCACTGTCCCTACCCTTATGAAACTATGGTCTGGCAGAAGACAAATGGAAATCCATCAGGCAAATAAATGGTTGCATTAGCACAGATTTTCTAGACAAATACAGCATGCCAGGAAGGAGCACCGGAGGTGGACCCAATAAAGGACATGTAGGCAGTAGCACTTGCCAGACCATCTGTCCTGAACTGTCGACGCCACGGACATGTGCACTTCTTAGAGCTGCCTTCCGGGTCTGGAGAGGAAACCTTCAAAGAAAAACAGTTTTTTAGGGGCTTAGGTGGAGAGCAAATGTTTTGAGGATGAGGGCAATGAATGTACAAATGTGCTTTATACAATTGATGTATGTATGGATTGTGAGAAGAGTTGTATGAGCCCCCAATAAAACAATTAAAAAATAATAATAAATAAAAAGAAAAAAAAAGCCTTTTTTCAGGTTGGCCTCAGAGAGAAATATGGGATCTTGTTTGTTTCGACTTGGAAAGAACCTGAAGAGACGTCGAGAAGCAGGCGGACTGAGGCCCAACTCCACAGTCCTTCCACATAGCAATCTATGAGTGCAGCCTCCGGAGACACTCCCCCTTTGCTCATGAGAAATGCTCAAGTTTCCATGTTAGATGTTAAGTGGGTGGGAGGATATTTGAGAGACTGTGATCTTCGCCAGTATTGTCTCCAGTGCCTCCCGCTCCCCCTTCAAAGACGTCGGCAGATGAAGATTTCGACTCTCCTCAAAAGCTCTCTTCAGAAAGCATGAAATTCACCTTAATGAATTCCAGGCCAAGGTTTTCTTTATAAAGGTGCCACTCACCCTTGCCACCTTTCATACCCCGAGAGCAGACTGGAACAAGCATCGAGTGTAAACGGTCAAGGGATAAGAAGTAAAATGCAGGTGCACACTTAGTTCTAGACTATAATCCTTTGCAGGGAAGTGTGCTTGTTTGACAGCTGTGAATCCATGGGGAGCCCAGACGAAGGTCTAGAGCTAGCTTTCCAGACTAGGGAGAACCTCTTCTAAGTAATCCTTCCTCGGTTGAGCTCAACCGACCGTAAGAGTAATCACGCAGGAAATCAACCCCAGTGAGGGGATTTCAGGAGGGAACTTAGCAAAGGCTACGAATCAGGTTGGTTGGTGTTCCTAGAGAGCTGGTTTTCGAACGCACCACTGCTACCTACTTACTTGAAGGTGTGTTTACTCTTTGACTGGAAATCTTTGCACTTTGGGGAGGGTACAGTTAGTTAGAGCAGCTTGTCTTGAAGCACTTCTCAACCTCACCACTCTGATGTCCTGGATAATTGGTTGTTATGGGTGGCTGTTTTACAAACTATAGGATGTTTATAGCATTTTAGGTCTCTAGCCACTAGACACCAGTAGTACCCACCCCTCTCCCCCAGTGGAGACAACCAAGAGTCTCAGGACATTTCCCGAGGCCTCTGCTGTTGTTAGGGACCACCAGGTCAGTGCTGGGGCAGCACCACTGTGCACAACAGAAGGAAGCACTGCCAGGGCCCGTCCCAGCCTCACCGTTGTTCTCATGTTTGGATCCATTGATGCAGCCACTGTGTCCATCCATCTGATCATCGAGGGCTTCCTCTTTTCTGATGCCCCTCTGCTTCACCAAGCACGATGTCCTGCTCCGGGGACTAGTCTCTCCTGACAACATGTCCAAAGTCCATGCAACAAAATATTACCATCCTTGCCTCTAAGGAGCATTCTTTTTTTTAAATAAATCACTTTACTGGGGGCTCATACAACTCTTATCACAATCCATACACACATCCATTGTGTCAAGCACATTTGTACTTTTCTTGCCATCATCATTCTCATTTTCTTTCTCCTTGAGTATCAGCTCCTCGTTTTTTTTGTCCTCCCCCTCCCTCCCTCACCCTGATAATTTATACATTATTATTATTTTCCCATGTCTTACACTGTCCAACGTCTCCCTTCACCCACTTTTCTTCGTCCATCCCCCAGGGAGGGGGTTATCTGTAGATCCTTGTCATCGGTTCCCCCTTTCTCCTCCACTTCCCCTTCCCCTCCTGGTATTGCTACTCTCATTATTGGTCTAAGGAGCATTCTGACTGTGCTTTTTCAAGACAGATCTGTTTGTTCTTTTGGCCGTCTGTGGTACTTTCAGTATTATTCCCCAGCACGGTGATTCAAACAGATGGATGTTTCTTCAGTTCTTCTTCTTCCGTCCCCGGCTTTCACATGCCTGTGTGGCAATGGGAAATACCATGGCTTGGGTCCAGTGTCATTTAGTCCTCAAAGTACCATTTCTGCTTTTCAACACACTGAAGAAAATTGCCTGGTTGGGGATCAACAGTGATTACAGGGGACAGCCCCAGGCTGCAGCAGCCCTGAGCACTAGGAGGAAGAGTGACTTCCCACCCTGCCCCACCAGGAGAGGCAGCAGTGGAGCCCTGCCGGCCTCGGAACAAGTGTGCTGGCCGGGAAAGTCCCTGCCCTTCTGGGGAGGTTTGCCAGGCTCTCTGGGCCTAGAAGCTTGGCCACTTTGGACAAGCAAACATTCTAGTAGTGTAGGGGATAATCCAAATTATAATTAGGAGCTGATTAGTTAGCTTGAAACCTCTGTTTGGCCAAGAACAAAACCACACACAGAAATCCCTAATCATTTTCCAGGAAGAGCTTCTACATAAGTGGAACTGACGAGTAACTGCTTTTTCTTGAACTTTAAATATTTTCAAACATGCCTCGATCTCTGTGGCTCCCTTTAAGGCACCGGCCACCTGAAGGCAACTTCCAGTCACAGCCAGAGCCGCGGAGCAGATTCCACTGCCAAGGCTCAGGTGAGGCCAGGGTGAGTGTGCAAAGGTGACGGTCACCTTCCACCCAAGATGCTGAGAGCAAGATTCCTAATGTTATATCACAAGGATTTGGAATAATATGTAAGTTGACATACTTTTTCATACATAACTCAAAATATTTTAAAAGAAAATTTAATTATTAAAGTTAGCCATAGTTTGTACCTAATAAACATCTCTCTCTTTCTCTTACACACACACACCTCACATGCACAAATTCATCTTAGTAGCAGCTGTGGGCAGTCAGGTCTTCATCCTAGACTCCCCCTGGATTCCCAGCACACAGCTGTGGAGCTGGCCCTCACTCACTCCTCTTCAGCTGTTGTTTGTAGCCTGAGAAGCTGGACAAGGCAGGGAGAGGAGTAAAGCTGAGCTCAGTGAAAAAATATAGAGCAAATGTCCCCTTTCTTGGAATCTCAAAGATCTAAGGATTATGTTGGAGGAACCAGGACAGACCATGTAAGCACCAGAGAACACTGTCCACCTGCTGCACTCATAAAAGTGGGAGCCCAACCCCCCCTTTTAGGGGACTTAGGAAATTAAACTTGCTATCTGACCTGGTAGCTCTAGGATGACAACTCCCCATTCTTTACCTTTAGCCTCCACTATCCTCTTGAGCACCTGATGTAAAGTTCCATGCCCTACTAGCTATGGACGGAGCTCTGGTGGTGTAGTGGATTATGCATGGGGCTGCTAACCTCAAGGTCAGCAGTTCAAACCCACTAGCAGCTTCACGGGAAAAAGATGATGTTTTTCGCTCCTGTAAAGATTCTCGGAAAGCCACAGGGGAAGTTCTATTCTGCCCTAAAGGGTCATTATGAGGTGGACTGGACTTGATGGAAGAAAGCTTGGTTTTGGATTGTCCATGGTCAAACGCACATCCCACCATCCTCTCAAATGCAATGTTAGTACACCAAGTTCCTCATTCCCAATCTAGCACAGAAAGTCCAGGGTTCCTGTTTCTGGGCATCACTCCCACTTCGGTCCCAGCCAAAGCCCACTCTCTCCAGTCCACATCTGTTCTCTCTCTCTTACCTGCCCCTGTGTTCATTTCTGTAGACACCATCTATTGTGGATTGGACTGCATCTTCCAAATGCAAGTGTTGTAAACCCTACCTCCTTTACCTTTAGAGGTAATCCCAATTGGGGCTAGAACTGTCTTTGTAATGTTAATGAGGCAATGCCAGCATTCCATGCATCTTAAACATAATCTCTTTTGAGATATGAAAAGAGCAGAGTAGGCACAAAGCAAGGAAGCACAGCTGGAGGAAGATAAATGCCAGGCCACATGACAATCACCAAGGAACCGAGAAACAGAAGCTGACAAGACACAGGAAACTTTCCCGGAGCCGGCACAGCACACAGAAAGCAAGCCTCTCCAGAACAAGTCCTCTGAATTTGAACTTCTCAAACACAAAGAAAGAAATAAACTATCTGCCATTAAGTCGCGTCCAACTCATAGCTACTCTAGAGTAGGGCTGCCACTCTGGGTTTCTGAGACTAAATCTTTATGGGAGTAGAAAGTTTCATTTTTCTCCCAAGGAGTGCCTGGTGGTTTCGAACTGCTGGCCTTGAGGTTAGCAACCTAACATGTAAGCCACTATGCCACCAGGGATCCTAGCCTCCTAATATACATTTCTCGGAAAATTCATTTCTGATCACTAAAGTCACTCGCTTATTGTATTTTTGTTATAGCAGCACTTAATGACTAAGACCAAATTGCCATTCCCTTCCCTTCCCTCCCTCTCTCTCTCTCTCTCTCTCTCTCTCTCTCATTTTGGCCACTGAACACTCTGCCTCACTTTGTCCTTCACCTAGATATAGTTTTCTAGTAGTTCAAATTGTGTCCCTTGCTCATAAACCCATACTTCTGAGCAGGTTTTTCAAGGGCTTCTAAGGTTTACCACAAGCCCCCTTTTCTACTCTCATCAGTGCTTGAGCGCCTCAGTATGGCTCACCCATTACAAGTTACTTGTCTCTGTAAAATACACCAAACATACCTGGCTTGTTCCTGCCTCTTCCTCTTCCACTTGCTCTGTTAACATTGAGTCCTGGATCGGTCTGCTCCTTCCACCTGGAAAACCTGCTTCCTCTTCATTCCTACAATGCTTCTAATACATATATATTAAATTTTGCAATACTTTCTCATTTTTATCTTGTACTATAGTTATACCTAGTGTGCTCTCTCTCTGTCTCTCTTTCTCTCTCTCTCTGTTGGTAGGCAGTGACTGGGTTATATGCATCTTAGTACATAAGAGTGATATAAAAAATATTTAACATCTGGGGAAGTCAAGGCACCAGCCAATCAGGAATGATTCCCTGACATATCAGAAGAAGTGTCCCTCAGGACTTAGTATCCCTGGGTACTGGCTAAATATTGGCTCTTCCATCACCCACAGCATAAAACAAAGTGCCGTCAGCATTAGGCATACGATTAAAAAATCGTAGAAGTTAATTGAATTACAAGACTACTCTCTCTATTGTTAGTGTCACACATGCTGCTAGGTGACGTCAAGACGGTTGGGACTCATAGCAACCCTATATCCAAAGGGGATAACACCAGTCCTGGGCCATCTTCACAACAGTTATCTTTGAGCCCACTGCTGTAGCCACTGTGTCAATCCATCTCATTGAGAGCCTCCAACCCCCCACCCCACTGTCTTCTGCTTACCTCACCTGATACCCCTCTCCAGACACTGATCGCTCCTGAACAGGGTGAGGCACCCCCAAATTTATACCCATAAACCTGAGAAGTTTTCAAATAACAGTCTCTGATTCTTTAACTAGGTTTATTCATAAGGTTCTTGCTTCTATGCAACGGAAACTGAACCTGGCTACCTTAAGCAAAGAGACACTTCATTGGCAGAACATTGGGGATTCACAGAAATGGAGGACCCTAGATGAGTCTGACTGCTTCTCACAGGCCTCTGGCGAGATTGGCCACTGCCAGCAGACACCACTGGGCAGCTGCTGAGGCTAAAGTCAAGCCTCTGCTTTCCCTTGGCATCACTCCTTTGGGTTATTGCACTGGCAGAGTGCGTGAGAAGCGAGTGTTGGGGCGGGGCGGGGCGAGCAGAATATGGAAGAGGGAGGCTACCACCATTGGGTTTCTCTAGATGAAGACAGAGGTGTCTATCTTTGCCTCCGCCCCTCCACCCCCACCAGTCACACCCAGCAGGAAGTGTTTAGAGCCTTCACAGGACAAAATGTTGAAGGTTCATTCTATCCCCTTAGACTGTACTAGCACACCAACCACTGACCTCTCAAAAAAATAGGATTAAGGTTTTCAAAGTAAGATTCTCCAAGTCGTAACCTTTATACACAATTAGGTTTTCTTGGCACTTCAGTTGTTTACGAGACCTCTCTCTACTGTGAAATGAGCTTTGTCCATCCCGGCTGCACACAGGCCAGGGACTTTCCCAGCTGGAGTATTAGCATTGCCTTTCTTTGATTCTTCCTTCTCTTCTCCCTTAACTTTATACTCCCCACCACCCCCTCAGTCCAGCCTGACTAATCTCTTATTTCCCTAGACCTGTTGATCTCAGTTGATCCCGAGAAGAAATATACAGGTACAACTGACATTTATACTGTGGTTTGAACTATTGCTTGTTTCTATTTTATTTGTTACTTCTTTGGATATGTTGAAGCACCACCTTACATTACAGTGGCCATAGGAGCCATTGTGCTGCACATTATTTTGAGGGCATGTCCGATCTCAGTGGGGTGGGGATAGGGTGGGGGTGAATTGATTGCCAGTGTTCTCCGTGGGTAGAGGTGAGGGGTACATAATATACTTACCATGCCTAAGCCAGTCCACTCCTCTCATTTATGTGTGTGTGTGTGTGTGTGTGTGTAGGGGAGGGGGGGCAGAGGGCACCAGTCTTGGATCTATCAAATATTCAGGAACTCGTTTTAAAATTAAACCAGTTCCTAGAAAAGATGGGCCAGCCAAGGTGAGATTATCTTCCAGGGCAGCATTGAAGGGTGAAAAGAATCTTGAATTGGAAAGGAACGTCTGAGGAAGTGAGGAAGGGCCTGAGGAAAAGGGCCTCACTCCTATTCCAGCTCCCTCAAGGGTCCACAAACTTCACCTCCAGAAAGAGCCCTCGCTGAACAAGGTCCCAAGACCGTGCTCACGGGGAACAAACCGAGCACAGAATCGCCCGTGGGTAAGTTAGAAAACCCGGTCCTCAGAGAGGAAGGCTGCGCCAAGCACACACCACAGGGCTTTCCCCAGAGACTTTGCAAGTGTGGTAACGCGATACTACATCGCCCTTTGGCAATGACCGCATACTGTGGTTCTGTATTGAAAAATGATCCCGAGGACAAAACACCTGAGGGGACTCTCGATGGGCCTCATTACAAGGAAAGTTCATTTCCGGGGCCAAAAGTTTCTTCGAAAACTTTAAAGAATGAAAAGACGGGGCAGACCACAAATCACTTTTTAAGAAAAACAAAACCAAAAAAACACTTGTTTTATTTTTTGGGGAGGGGGGCGTGCATAGGAAGCACAGAACAATCCCATAGACTCCCTGTGAAATAACTTGACTATGAATTCTTAGTCTCTAACAAATCAGACAAAAGTGTCAGTCATATAGAACTCTGTAGCCCCTGCCCCTGGCTGATAGACTGCTTGTTGACCATGAGGACGATGATTCCCCGGCATTGGCTGAATCCAGGGAGGACTTAAGGAAAGAGATGCCCTAACAGTGGGCACTGGGGTGATTAAGAACAGGCGTCTGGGTCAGCCTGCCTGGTTCAAATACTGGCATTACATCTCCTTGTGTCATCCATTTGTCTGAGGGACTTTCCCACTGCCCCTCTACTTCACCACGCATGAGGTCCTTCTCTAGGGACTGGTCTCTCCCACCAACATGTCCAAAATATTGGAGAATAAATCTCGCCACCCTAGCCTCCAAGGAGCACGTTGGCCATACGTCTTCAAGACGGATTTGTTTGGATCCCATGCTACTACTGAAATACCAATCTGAGCACCAGGCCAGACAGTGTGCCATGACCGTGTAGCTGTGTGTAACAGGCTCTCGGGGAAGGCAATGGCTGTGCCGGGGAGAGAAGGGCACCCTGCTCCTCGGGTTCTGTCTGGAAGGCAGGGGCTGAGACTTTGGCTCCGTTTCAGAATAGCAGGCGGCAGCACCAAGAACAAGCACAGAATCGCCCCTGCTCTTCGTGTTTGTTTCTTATGCTGGACACCTCAGTGAGAACCTAAGCTTGGAAGTACATGCCCGTGGAATAAAAAAAGGAAAATTACCTGGCTCCCTTCCCAGGCACTGTATCCCAGCTGGCTCCAGCTGCCTTGGAATGGGGCAGAGTGGTTGGGATGTAATTGCCAAGACAGAGATATGAGGTATGCGGGCCTACGTGCGCTGCAGCACACGCCAGAGCCGGGAGGGACTCTGCTTAGTGAGTGTCCGTGTGATAAAGACCTGGATCCTTAAGATGCCAGCTGCCTGCCAAGTTGGCTATGTCCATACAGTGGCACCCAAACGTCCAGGAGGGCAGAACAAAGAGCCTGTTATTGACTCAACCCTGGGTGCACATGCCATCCTTCCCCAAACAAGGTTGGCAGGGAAACTGTGTCAAGGAATCCTCTGGTCTACTCTGGAGATTGGTAAATGTGAAGGGGCTCTCGAGTGGCAGGTTTCTGCCACAGGGTAACCCGGCCCATCTCATCAAGGGTTCCTAAGAGCATTCTTTTCAGTGTTCCTCTTTGCTGCCACCCTGGCGAGTAAATCAGCTCTCTTGGTGACCTTATTAAGAAGCCCTGGCGGTGTAGTGGTTATGCGTTGGGCTGCTAACTGCAAGGTCAGCAGTTTGAAAGCACCAGTGGCTCTGTGGGAGAGGGAAGGGACTTTCTACTTCCATACAGAGTTGTAAGCTTGATGTAACGGATTATCCAGAATAGGGGTGGAGAGGGGGTGGGGAGGGTGAGGGAAATTGGGGAGCAAACAAGGAACGCAGGAGGGGAGAGGGAACACTAGACTCGATTGTGGTGACGTGTATACAACTCTTTTTAAAAGTGACTAACTATGAAACTGTATATGTGACTATTTGAAAGGGGGAACTGGTCACAAGGATCTACATATAACCCCCTCCCTGGGGGACAGATAACAGAAAAGGGGGTGAAAGGAGATGGCAGACAGTGTAAGACATGACAAAATAATAATAATTTATAAATTATCAAGGGTTTGTGAGAGGGTGTGGGGAGGGAGGGGAGAAAATGAGCTGATAACAAGGGCTCAAGTAGAAAGCAAATGTTTAGAGAATGATGATGGCAACAAATGTACAAATGTGCTTGACAAAATGGATGGATTGTGATAAGAGTTGTACAAGCCCCCAATAAAATGATTAAAATAAAAACTAAAAAAAAAAGAAATCTACTAAAAAGAGAAAAGAAACCAAAGTTGACCAAGGGTTACCATGCGTGAAGGAGGAAGAGTTTTTGTCTAGGGAGCATTGACTTTATGTTAACAGTGATAGAATGATTTGAAAAAGTATATCAATAATGGTTGCACAACACGATTATAATCAATGGCACTGAATTATACATGTAAGAGTTGTTTATTGGAGAATGTTTTGATGTGTATCTTTTTGCCAGTCTAAAAAAACTACAATAATAACAATAAACACAAGGAAGAAGAAAATGTTCTAAAATTCATTTTGGCAGTGATTATACAACTCTGTTGAATGATTGAACTAATGAATTCTATGATATGTGGAAGAAAGACCAATAAAACTGCTAAGGGGTGGTGGGGGTGGGGTGGGGTGGGGGGACGAGTTACAGTCTCAGAAACTCACAGGGGCAGTTCTACCAGTCCTGTAGGGTTGCTTCGAGTCAGCATCAATCGGATGGCAATGAAGTCCCCCCCACCAGTTGGTCTATAACATCCTTCAGGCAAGGAAGCCCTCTTTCTACTTCACCATCACAAAATAATATTTCTTACAACCAAAATATATTTGCTATTTTACATTGATTAATTACCATTCTAA
This sequence comes from Echinops telfairi, assembly GCF_000313985.2. Taxonomy (NCBI): domain Eukaryota; kingdom Metazoa; phylum Chordata; class Mammalia; order Afrosoricida; family Tenrecidae; genus Echinops; species Echinops telfairi. The sequence continues at coordinate 72,804,614 of NW_022103915.1, read as the reverse complement.
GTCATATTTTTTCATCCATCTGCCAACCACAACAACCTCATGGAATGTGTGCAATTCTTTTGCCCTGTTTAACAGATGAACAGACTGAGGTGTAAAGAGGTTAAATAATTTGTCCAAAATCTCATCACTATAAAGCAGAAGAGCCAGGAAGCAATGTAGGCTGACTGGATCCAAAATCCATGCTTTTAGCCACTATCTGTACTTCCTCTCTATTTATGACCAATTTTCTCCTGAGGTAAAAAATTCAGATGCCTAGGTATAGTGGAATACAGTTCGTATTGAGCCTCTAACTACAAGGCCACTGGTTCAAACTCACCAGTTGCTGTGCGGGAGAAAGAGGAGGCTATCTGCTCCCCTAAATATGGAAGGCCTCAGAAATCCTGGTGGCATCGTGGTTGCGTATTGGACCACTAACCCCAAAGTTAAGAGTTTGAAACCACCAGCCGCCCCACAGGACAAAGATGAGGCTTTCTAATCCCATGAAGAGCTGCAGTTGCAGAAACCCGCAGGGTCACCATGGGTCAAATTTGACTCGATGGCAGTGAGATTTTTGGAAATACTTAAAGTCTCAGAAACCTACAGGGGCAGTTCTCTATTCTATAGGGTTGCTATGAGTTGGAATCAATTCAATGGCAGTGAGTTTGTTTTTTTGGTATGCCTGTCTTTTCAGAGTGAATTCACTCAAATGAAAATTTTGAGGTTGCATAACTCCCTGTTTTGTGTAACTTAAAATGGGAAATATTTATAAATTGGGAGAGGCCCCGACAGGAAGCTGAACCACTCTAGAATTTGGTATGTCTCATGATTGAGAGCTATAGCCTTTTTTTGGCCAAATGCGTATCTGGGAGTGAACAGCCCTCTTGGTTCAAGTTATACCCTGGAGTTTCTGGCTTCAGAGAGACGTCTAAGCCTGGCTGGAGAAACTGGGTACATAATTAGGAAAAGCAACTACTGACTCATGGGTTTTTTTTATAGCCTTGCCGCCTCTCAGGGAGAATAGCAGATTTGCAAATCTAATTGCTGTGTCAGAACTGGTAAGGTGTTCCAGAAAGAGGGGACGGACAAAGGATCTGCCACTGTCACGCACGTCTCAGCTAGGTCGTTCGTGCCACTGAATGCTCACAGAAATCTTAGCGCATCGCCATGATCTCCTCCACAGTACAGATGAGGACACTGAAGCGCAGAGACCGTGTATACTTGTTTTAATGAGTCAGGGGTACAGCCAGGGCTCAAACTCAACTGATTCCAAAAGAGAAGACTCCCTCCCGGAGCCTTCCCTGAGTCCTCTGGTGCAACTGGTCCCCCTTGTCTTAAAACACTGTGCACTCCACCGCCCCAATGGAGACCGGTGGAACTCCCGGGACCAAGGCCCTTAGTTACCCTCAGATCTGAAGGGAACTCATGCCTGTAGTTCAACCTTCAACAAACAACAGACAAGTCTAAAAGGGGAACAAGAACACCAGCGAGGCACACACACCTGAGAAGAATCAACCAGTGGGATCGAGGCAGCAGCATTTGCCCATGGAGGTTCAGAAGTGCTGGGGAAGGAGGAGGAGTGCAGGCAGGGAACCCACAGAGGAGCAGGAATGAGCGGTGATGCACTCAGGGGATTGCAGTGAATGAGATGAAACAAAGTAAGTATGAATCTCTGAATGCAAAACTGGCGCACTGCTCTGAAACCGCCCAATGCATGATAAAAGGTTCAAAACAAACTGTAGAGCACCATACAGTATGCGTTTGGGTAATCTTTGCCATAATTGAGTGTTATCCTTTCATGCTAGGCCAGTCTTGTCCATGAGCCATATGATAAAGTTGGTGGGGTGGATTGGGAAAGCAATGATTATGAGTTGAATTTTATTTCAGGTTATCTCTAGTTGTTTCAGGGCAGGTATCCTGGGAAGAAGTGCGAACCTAGGACCACAGTTTCCTGGGTGGTTGGGTGCACGCCATCCCCTAGGCCAAAAGCGCCAGGGTTAGCTACACAGATCTTGGAAACATTAGCCAGGAATGACTTATGATACGCTTGCCTTCCTTGTCAATTTCTTTCAAAGTCCCCACAGTTGGGTTTGGATATTCTAAAACATCTCCAAAAGAAATACTACTGTAGTATCATGAACTTGGGTTCGGACACCGAGGGAAGGTGGCAGAATCTTCGATCCTGCCCTTACCTTATCATAGCCCTGCACGCCATAGGCCCATCCTCCTGGTGTAATGCCAACCAGCAAGACCCATGGACTAATCACAGCCCTCTCTTGAGCCCTAAAGCACCACATTAGAAATAATCCCTCATGGCAGGTGCGCTCACACACACAGGCATTGCCACCCATGTCAAAGCCATGATAGGTGTCAGCATGATAGGTGTCAGGAGGATTTGCAATGAGAAAACACCCCCTAACTTAACAGCAACAACAACAACAACAACAACAAAAAGGGTTGGGTATTTCCATTCTTTCCTGAAGCAAAGACACAAAAGATCCTCTTCGATTAAAATGCTTGAACACACCCCACCTTGCTACTTTCCTCCCAGTTAACCTGTGTATTGTTATCCACAAGAAAGACCAGGGTATCGTGATTCACGCGTGAAAGTCAGTAAGAGAAAGATGTCCTTCCATCCTATCATCACTCCTGAACATAGTCCGGCCTTGGGGCTGTCGGCTGACTGGTTCAAAGGCAATCAGGGCACTCCCCTGAGATTCTGAGCATCACCTTAGAACCTAATTTACCATATAAACAGAGCCAGAGCCAGATAAGACGGCTCAAGGTAAGGCAGTGTTATAAACCCTTCCTGGTTCCTCTTAGCTGCGTGGACTTCATTTTAACAGTGATAATCAGGCCCTGTGCTGGTCCTACCAACAGTTCCATTAAAACTCACTTGTCCAGTGGGAAGTTCCCGGCACACTTTCTAGATGTGCAGGCCCTCTGCTCAGTGACTCCATAGGAATATATCAGTATATAGTCCTAGGTTACAGTGATTAATGCCTTCCTCCCTCCCTTGTGCTACATTTCAGACTAGTGAGTTACAAATTGCTGCTCCCCACCCCAAATGAGTTTCCTCAGTAGCTTCTACCAGCTCATAGGGGCCATAGTGAAGGAGCATTTGCCTCAGTCACGCTTGCTGGGGATAAACCACAAGGTTCTCCTCTCCCTGCCCTGTACAACTGTCACACCCGCCAATTCTGTATCAAGCCTTGTTGCTATCAGTGAAGCACTTATTCAGGGATACGAGTGCTCTTTGGCAAATAAAGAAAAAGAACAGAGACAATGGGAACACACTGTGTCCTTCTCCTCCTCCTCAACACTGTACCCATCTCCCCACGGGTCACCTGCCAGCTCTGTGGGAAGGAAAATGCCCAGAACTGCTTTGGAGACTACAGAGTTCATGGCTTCTGGCCCTAAGGAAGAGTCTGCTTTCTTGTTGTATGTAGCTAGGTTCTTTTTCCCTCTCAAACCATTATAGATAACACTTTTTGCAACCTAAAGAAAAACGAATGACTAGCAATGAATTAAGAATAGAAGACATACAGAAGACAAAACCAACTTTTAGAATTCAATTCAATAGACAAAATTATTCCACTTGCATACAAATACTTGCTGATTCTGAAACCTTGCTGTCCATTTCTTACCTTTCCCTAGACCAGCACAGTTCCTAGACGACCTTGAAAGACCTGGCTCTAGTTTCAGGCCTCTGCTATTGACTTTACTACTTAGAGCCTGGCCCCTGATTCCTTAAGATAACAGAACGTGCAACATCTCGGCTGATGAACAGCATCCCACAGCTGTATATTATGGGGACGTACTCCTGAGTATTCCTTGTGTTCTAGAAACATTTTAAAGAAGTTATTGCTGACTTCCAGAAGTAGGGGATTTGTCGCTACCTAGTTCCAAAGTATCTTGGAAAGCAATGGAAGAAGAATATGCGAGAAGAAGAGCCAAACGCAGGTAGGTCACGGAACTTAGACCCTCCTGTTTAAAAAGCATCCTGAAATATAGCATGCCCAAGGTGTAAGAACTGTTATCATTGGGGCTGGTGAGTCATGGCCCAGACTAGCAGTCAAACAAGTGCCAACAACACGACCAACTACTGTCTATTCAGAATGTGCCCGAGGCCGAGAGAGGGCCAACCTCCAGACGGTCACAGAAGGGGGAAGGGGGCAAGCTTATCCATAACATCCCAGAGGGACATGGAATGGACCAGGAGAGGATGCGGACCAGAAGAGAATGGTGACCTATGTGAAATGCTTTCTGCATTTCCAGAGGAATCAGAGAAATCTGTCTGCCATAAAAAAGAGGAACAACGGTCCTTTCGGAACAAAGTAGCAATGGCCCTTCTTTCATAGGGGAGGCTGAGCATGGGGGCAGGACGTAGAGGAGGATAGTACTGCATTTCCTAGAAGCAAGCTTTTAAGCAGCATGATTGCTAGCCAATAAACCATGTATTTGCAGTGTGCATTTTGCCATATATGAAATCACTGTCACAATCGTGATGATAAACATACTATCACCACCAAGTGTTTCCCAGGAGCCTCGGTAATCCCTATCTCCTACCTCTCTCCAGCCCTTACATTAGGCTACCACGGGGCTGCTTCCTATCACTGTAATTTCCATTTGAATCAAACTCACTGCCATCCAGTTAATGCCAACACACAGTGACCATGCAGGAGAGGGCAGAACTACCTCTGTGACTTTCTGAGACTGTGACTGTTTAGAGGAGTAGAAAGCCCCATCTTTCTCCCTCGGACCATTTTAATACTCTTATATAAATGGAATAATATGCTATATACTTTTTCTTTTGGTCTGACTTTTTTCCAATTGGTAGTTATTTACAGATTCGATGGTATTTTGTATATGAATAGCTTTTAATATTTTATTATTGAGTAGCCTTCTACCTGGAAGCAATGTAATATCTCAAGCAAGTGCTCTGTGGAACAAAGATTTTGAGATGTTCAGGGATATTTATGAGGGTTTGTTTTTTTCCTTAGAGCACAGTTGAGAAATTAACTATTTTGGCATTGAAATGAAAGAGAATAGCAAATAAAAAACAAACTATTAAGGTGGTTTACAAAACACAATAGTCAAGGACTGTGGGGTGTGAGAAATAAGGAAGGGGAAAGAGCTCTCAGAAAGCAGGGACCAACCTCCCCGCCCAAGATGATTCTCAGCTCATCTTGGCTGACAGCAAACTCATCGATCCCCTGTTCACTGTTTCTCCGCTAGTGGTCGGAGATACACTGGAGCAAATCGGTTGTAATTTTATTTTTGGAATCCCTAAAACGGGGCTTTCCTCTGTAACCACAATTGGTCTTTTTCACGTATTCATTCATTCACTCATTCACTTCCCATATGCGCATTGGATGTCTTCTGTGTGCTGAGTATGATTCTGTGGCATATAGAGACAAGCTTAAGCTATATAGGAAACCTGGGTCTGCTTCCCAGAGTGGAAGTATTTGAGCAGGGTGTACTGGTTTCATCACTGGTTGGTTGCACAACAGACTTCTTCATAATAAACCAGTGATCAAAAGTTGGCTGACAGTAAAGATGGTGGTTGGGGCGGAGCTGTTAGCATCACAGAGATTAGGTGACAAGATTGAATGTGAATCTGGTGGACAGAGGAAGGGCTTTCTTTAACAGATTCTCAGGATACACAATGCCACTGATAGTAGCAGAGCATACTACCCATCCCCCATCATGGGCCAGTGGAAAGACCAGAAAACGTAAGCGCATGCCAGCAAGTCTCTTTCTTCTGAACACTAGCCTCATATCTTCA
>NW_022103915.1:72790287-72797814 GCF_000313985.2 Echinops telfairi | reverse complement strand
TGAGTATTACTATTAAAGATAGTGCTTGAGTATTACTATTAAAGATGGTATCTGAGTATTGCTATTAAAGATAGTGCTTGAGTATTGCTATTAAAGATGGTATTTGAGTATTACTATTAAAGATAGTATTTGAGTATTACTATTAAGTGAAGGCTTCCTTGGAAACACACCCTTCATGGAAAGTGGGGAATTGTCAACAGAAGGCATTTAAAGTCCAAAGTAGAAGGAAACCAAAGCCCACACTCTAACTGCTCCTGCCATCTGAAGAAGTCTGAAACCCTAAAGGGACTCCAGGGAAACCAAAGACAAAGCGAAGGTGAGACTCGCAGAGTGCTTCTGCCAGTCTAAGAGATGCATCCAGAGGTGCAGTGTGGAAAGAAAAGATACTGGCGCTACCGAGCAGGGGCCGGAGCTCAACCGGAGAACAGCTCAGAGGCAGGTCTAAAGGCAGAAACAGCCTTTGAAGAACCAGGACCAATGGATGGGATCCATGATTGAACGACCATGGATCCTTGTCTGTAACACAGGAGAGCAAGACTAGCTCCTCTCTAAAGGGTTCTTCTAGCTCTAACCATATTGAAATCTGAACTGCAAGGTTCATTTCAATACCTATCCACCTAAGACCTTGGCTAAGCCCTAGGAGAAGACAGCTACAAACATCCTGCTCAGTTTAGCTCACATCCAAAGATGCTGAATACCTGTTAGGAAATATATGGTGATATATGTTTTCTAGGGGAAAATTAAAAAGGAGTTGTTAGAAAACAACTGAATTGTAGCAAGGGCTACAAGAGTATAAAAGGAGACTCTAGAAGTCCTGGAATGAAAATGGTCCCATAACTCAGACGTCAGATGCCAAAACCCTGAGAACAGGGTTGCTGCCCTCGTGGACATCGCTAGTGGAAAGGGCCGCTCCCATCTTGCTCCTGGCCGTCTCTCTGGTCACCACTGCTTACTAACATGCAGGGCAAGGTGCTGTCTCTGAGCTTGGTGGGGCCTGTGAAAACTCACGTTCAGGTGGGTGGAGCAGGAAACTGAGGGAAGGTCAGAAAGAAAGCAGAAGGATTTCCGACCATGAGTCACTCTCCTGTGGGAAACAATTTCAGCAGTCAAAGCACATCTCCAGCACCTGCTTAAGATTGTACATCAAACAGCCCACATGCCTCTCCTGGGACAAAGGCTCAAGGAAGAGCCAGTCACCCGTGATAATTTGCACATCTTCTGCCCAGTCCCCGGTACACCCTTTGGGTGGGATGAAAAACGCTCAACTTCTGCCTTTCTTTACATAAAGCAGGCTTTATGCTGCTGATGGCTGAAATCACCAGCTTGGATGTTCAAGTGTAGAAATTCACTGGTGCTGGAAAGAAAACGAAAGTGAGCGTGACTGTGGTGCTACAAAGGCAACGTGGGAACTGTGGGCCCCACGTGTTGTTTGGTTTATGTTGACTTGAAAATAAAACCAACATTGATCTCTCTAACCATGAAACCAGCGTGGTCTACATCTAGTGGAGCAAGAAGAACATAGGCCAGCTCAGGCCCTTGCTGGAAGATGTGCACAAGCCAACCAAGAGAGTCAACCAAGGCACAGGACCAGAAAGTAGGGACTCCAGGAAGACAAATTTCAGAGACTTGAAAGATTCTGCAGGTGGGAGATGAGTGTATAATTAGCTATTGATTAAGTTTCATCCTGAGCTTGGAAATTTGATTTCTCTGGCCAAAGAGTAAAAGGTGGACCACCAATCTGTGCCCAGACTTGTTCCTCATCCTTAAAGCCAGTGACCATCCATATGAAACAAAGAAGTGCACCGAAGATAAGAATCCTGACCGAGGAGCTGGTAGAGGACCTAACCCTGAGCCTCTTCCCTGCCTCAGAAATAGCCATGTGACCATGGCAAGTCACTTAGCCTCTTTACTGATTCTGTAAGATGAGACAATAACAATACCAGTTTTATGTGAATCATTTTCTCCCGCCATCTTTGGATCTTCTAGGGGCACCTAGAGCTTCTTTTTGGCTTCTTCCTACAGGAGAAAGACCTGGAAGTTTTTTCCATGAAGTTTCAAAGTCAACCTCACTCTCATCAAGTCGATTATGACTCACAGTGACTCTTTAGGACATGGTAGAAATGCCCCGGTGGGTTTCCAAGGCTGTAAATCTCTATGGGAACAGAAGCTTCATCTTTCTCCCACAGAGCTGCTGGGGTTTGAACCACCAACCTGGCAGTTAGCAGCCTACCTCACAACCTGCTATGTCATCAGAGCACCATAAATATCATGGCCTAGAAAACCCTTTGGAGTGGTTGTGCTCTGTCACACGAAGTCAACAACAATTGTCTTTGAGGAACCCTGTGAGAGAGGACGTTTCTGGGAGCCAAGGAGGCAGAGGGAAATGTTGGTCACTTTGCTCAGAGGGCATGTTGGTCCTGGGTCTGGGCAAAAGGACCAAAAGCTACAAAGTCAGTGGGTTTTGTCTGCAAAGCATATCTGAAATCAGATCGTTGTTCACCGCTTCCATTCCTAGCACCCTGATCCAAGCCACCACTATTTCCTACCTGGAATCTTGTAGTTCCCTTAGCTGCTTTTCCCAGGTTTTGACCTTGCCACTACTCCCCAAAAACAGTGTTTCCAACCCAGAAGACACAGTGATTCTGTTCAAATATAAATTGGATGCCATTGCTTTCCTCAAAACCTTCTAATTTCTACCTATCACATTCATAGAAAATGTTGTTATACTTGTAAAATGGAAATCAATAGCTATGTTGGAGGGATGTAATGATTAAATGCATTCATGTTGATCAAGCACTTCTGACTGATAACTAACCATCATCACACACCCAGCTATTTCTCACAAGAATGCTGAGATAGTCCAACATTATACCCATTGTATAGTTGAGGAAACGGCATCACAGAAAGGGTAAGTTCCCCAAGTCTCACCGCCAGTGAGCAGCAGAATCAGGTGTCAACTTCAAGCCAAGCAGTCTGTCTCCAAAGCCAATGCTGGCTTTCATTATCCTGGCCTGCCTCATCAGGAACCCTTCTTCTGTGGCACCCTTTTTAGAAGAGGTACCACTAATTTACCTAAGCAATTCCTCACGCGGCCCTCTGGTCATTCCAGAGGCTCTTATTGAAGCTAATACATTCACTTATGAAACTGATAGTGTCAACTGACAATGCACTAGCCACGGGAGACACAGCGGTGAACCCAAACCACATTTGACAGGAAGCTCAGGCTTCACAGCACTCACATTCTTTTGGAAGCACTTTACATCGTGGACGTGCACTAGAGACCTGACTTGCCTACTGACTAATTGTTTTTCTTTCCTGAGGGGATCAGGCTCAGCTTCATTTATTTGGCACATCTCTTGGGCAAGACATGTGACTAACTTCTGTGGGAGGCATGAAATGAGTCAGGCACGGACCTTGCTCTCAGGAGGTTGTACATTAACATGCCTGGGTATCTCTGCGGAGCAGCGCTTGCTGAACATGTTTGCCGTTCCATCCTGCAAACCTCTCATTAAACATCAAAGCTCCCTGAGGGGGAAGAACATTTATGTGGTCTCCTTTTTCTCTTCCCACAGAGCCTAGAAGAGTGCTTTGAACACCGTGCCTTCACAGTTATGTTGTGTTGAGGACCAAATCCTAGGATGCTTTCTCCACAAGGTATTTGCCTATACCTTGTATTCGCCATTCTTCCGTCCCTTCTTAAGACCATAGCAGTTTTGTCTATTGGCAGCCCAAAAAGGAACACACCTACGCTTATGAGCTAACTTTTACATGTATTAACACTTTCATTGTCGCTTTAGGTGCCATCCAATCAGAGGCCCTGAGGACAGTACAACCAAACACTGCCTGGTCGTGCGCCAGGCTCGCAGTCATTGCGATGCTTGAGACCACTGTCGCAGCCACTGTGTCAATCTATTCCCTTGAAGGTCTTCCTCTTTTTTGTCCCTCGCCCTCTACTTTACCAAGCACGATGCACTTCTCCAGGGATGGGTTCGTCCCAATGACATGGCCAGCGGGTTTGAGCAGCTACGGAGCATTCTGGCTGTACTTTCAAGGGAGAGTTGTCCATTCTTCAGGCAGTTACGGTATCCCCGATAGTCTTTGCCAACACCAGAATTCAGTCCCTCATTCTGCTTCAGTCTTCCTTATTCGTTGAAATGTTTCCCATCGCACATGAAATTATCCATATTTCATATGCACATGAGGAGACTGACTGAGGTGGCTTGGGCCAGGCACTAGTTACTTGTATTCGGTAATTGTACTCCCTTGGTTGGAGGAGCCCTGTTAGCACAGTGTTTATGCGTTGGGCTGCTAGCCACAACATCAGCAGTTTGAAACCACCAGCCACTCCACAAGAGAAGGATGAGGCTTTCTCTTCCAGTAAAACATCACAGCCTCACAAGCTCACAGGGTTGGCTCTACCCTGTTATAGTCACTATGGGCTGGCCTCGTCTCAAGGGCAGTGAGTTTTTGTTTGTTTGGGGTTGGTTTATTTTAATTTCTTTTAAATGCGAGGAAGAAGGAACTTTAATTATATACCAAGTGCTCCCATCACAACAGTAATCATACACACATGGCACTCCAAACCCTTCAATGGTTTCCTATCCTCTTAGGAAAAAAATGCCAAATCCAAAGCAAGGGCTCCCATGGACAAGACCCTAAATTGCCTGGCCTCACAGTACACCGGAGCCACCTGGCTTCCCATTCTCGAACCACAAGGACTTCCTAAAAGGCCTGCCAATTCAGCTCTCAAGCTTTTGCACGTAGAGTTCCTTCTTCCTAGATTTAAGGTGACCAGATGTTAACATTGGTAAAGCGGGACACCATTGATAAAACTCATATCCTGGTGAAATAGCCACATGGCAGCCGGAAACCGTATACCCTAGCTTGTCGTGCATTCTTTCTAAAAATCGGGACTTTTTAAAAACGCCGCGGAACGTGGGACAAATTGTTAAAACTCAGGACTGTCCCGCCAAAAGCAGGACGTCTGGTCACCTTAGAAAGCCCTGTTTCTCCATCCTCCAGTTTCAACTCAATCATCACTTCCTTGAACAAGCTTCATGGCCCTGGGCCCAGACTCCACCCAGCATTGTGCCTTCTCCTCTCTCCTCTCCTGCTTCATGGCCTAGTCACTTGTTCATTCACCCCAGTTGTAACCTTAATGGCATATGTGGGAAAATGTAATTAAGGCTCTCTCCTTCACTATATGCTGTGCTTCAGGTGGGCAAAAACCCAAACCAACAAGCCATTTCTGGCTTGGCTCACCATTGTATATCCAGAGCTGAGCATAGTCCTTGAAACAAACAAACAAAACAAAAAACAACAAAAAAGTGCTCATTCCCTCATCACTCAATGCTGTGGGTCCACCCTTGTCCTCTGAGTGGAGAGTACACCAGTGAACCCGCCAAAATCTCTGTCTTCCCGGAGTCTGCCCTCAGGGTTTAAAGAGAAACACTGAAACTGAAACGAACAAGCAAGATGATTTCAGAGAATCATTTGGGTTATGGACAAAATAAAGCCAGATATGTAATTAGATGTGGCCAGTGGGGGTGGGAGAATTGTTATTTCAGCTCATGTTTAAGGAAATGCTTCTATAAGGAGATGGCCCATAAGCAGAACCCTGAATATGCTGAAGGGGACAGAAATTTTGATGCAAAATCCAGACAGTCCTAGAAAAACCAGGACAGACATCACCCTAACCACAGAGTAGGTGTGGAGAAACTGGCTCCATCAGCTACCAACCTAGGAAAAACGGTTCTCCCACTTACTATACTTTCCAAATCTTTCCCCCCAATATTCAGTTTCAATGAACAATAGAGCTAAGAATTTGGTGAGTGTTTTGTAATAATAAAGTGGGCTCCCAGGAGTTCACACCCACTCAATTTATGGATGGCACTGGCTATGAAATTCCCAGTCACACCAGGATCGCTCCCTCCCGGAGGCCCATCTTCGGATTTACATCTGTGTGCAAGCCACCCACCAGGAAAGGGTTGCTTCCTCCTTCCTTTGGCTTGCATTCCCAGTCTGGAACATCCCTCCATAATATCATCTGGAAGACACTCCCTGGCACTCCCTCCCTCCTGGCTGGCTGTTGCTTCCAGCGAATATACCCAATAATAAGTTAGCGGTAATAGATTCACATAGCAGATCCCTGCCCAGTGGTATCCTTGTTCCATAGGGCACAAGTTCAAGTAGACCCTGCCCAATCATCAACTGCTCCTTGGCACCTGCACTCATCTTAATTCTGTCCCCATTCTACTTGCTCCAAACTGCCTCTGCAGCGGATTTTGAAACAGCTCACTGGCTAACCTTACATGTGTTTCATCTCCGATTTCCTACACCATTGTTGACAGCTCCTCTCTTTGTTTCTCTCCTTTTCTTCCTTCTCTCATTCCCCCTTCTTCCCAGCCTCCCCTGTCCTCCTATCAATCTTAGTGTCTTAGAACTGGCAAACCAAACCTACAGCCTTCCATTTCCATGTCCCCACACCAACTACATGGCCAGTGTAAGTAGCTACCTCCCTAGATGCTCCTCAAACCAATCATCTGCCACAGAGTGATTCCAACTCATGGGGACCCAGGAAGACAGACGAGAACGGCTCCCTGGGTTTCAGAAGCTGTAACTCTCTTTACAGGAGGAGGCAGCCTCAGCTTCCTCCCACGATTGGGATGTTAGGAGGATTAAATGAAATAATGTTAACACCTAGAACAGTAATTCATACAGGTTCTTCTCAATTTAGAATGTACTTGTGTTATGACAAACTACATAGTATGACAAACTATATTTGTGTTATGTCAAAACACTCTTACAATTGTCCAGTTTTGGGTTTTTTTGTAAAGCTCATTGGTAATACAGGAGCACTGATGGTGCAGTGGTTACACTTTGGGGCTGCAATCCTCAAGGTCAGCAGTTTGAAACCACCAGCCACTCGGAGGGAAAAAGACAGGGATCTCCTGCCCTATGACAGGAGTCACTATGAGCCAATATCAACTTGATGGCAGTGAGTTTGGTTAGTGGGAATATGTGCTACATATGATGAGACAGATTGACCTAGTGGCTGCAACAATGGGTTCAAACATAAGAACAGGTGGGAGGATGGCGCAGGACTGCTGTTGTACCGAGGATTGTTATTATGAGTTGGAACTAACTTGGCAGCGTCTAACAGTACCGCCACCACCACAGTGATTTGCTGATGCAGTCACAGGTGCTCAGTTTTATGATTCACTATTCAAAACACTGCTGTATAGATTACGGTTCCTAAACCCAAGCTGGACAGGTTTCAGTAAAGGTAGGAAGAAAGGCCTGACAACCTCTCTCTAAAAATTAGCCAGTTAATACCCTATGGATCACCACAGAGTACTGTCTGATATAATGCTAGAAAATGAGTCACCAGCGTTGGTAACAAAACAAAACAAAATTCAATGCTATAGTGAATGCTGTCTCACAGCGACCCAATAGGACAGGGGAGAACTGCCCTGTGGTTCCAGAGTCTACACTCTTTACAGGAGTAGACAGCCTCGTCTTTCTCCC
>NW_022103915.1:72784363-72789725 GCF_000313985.2 Echinops telfairi | reverse complement strand
AAATGTGCTTTACACAATTGATGTATGTATGGATTGTGATAAGAGTTGTATGAGCCCCTAATAAAATGATTTTTAAAAAAGATTAAAAAAGTAATCTCTTAAATTATCCAACAGTACACGTGATTGTTGATGCTGTTTGTTTTTTTATGTTTTTGGTCAATTCATCTTGTTACAGGCGGACAATTTATAGTAGGCACGGTTTTGATGCACAACCAGTTATAGTTTTATATATGTCAATGTGGTAGAGCCATGAAGACCATTCAATAGAGCCGTGGCTCTCAACCTTCCTCATGCCGCAACTCTTAATACAGTTCCTCATGTTGGGGTGACTCCCAACCATAACATTATTTTTGTTTCTACTTCAAAACTGTCATTTTGCTACTTTTATGAATCATAATGTAAATATCTGATAGTCAGGATGTATTTTCATTGTTACAAATTGAACATAATTAAAGCATAGTGATTAATCACAAAACAATATGTCATTCTATATTGTGAAATACTTATTTCTAATGACAAAGAAATGAAATTTTGTCTTGAAGCATGGTGTAACATGGCTAACAGTCTTCACACGGGGTACTCGTATGTGGGCATATCTGCATGTGGGCGGACCTGCCTGGAGACAGATAGAGGAGCAGTGTCTCGGTTCCTAAGACCATCAGAAATATGTGCTTTCTGATGGTCTTGGGTGACACCTGTGAAAGGGTCGTTCGACCCCCAAAGGGGTCACGACCACTGCAATAGAGCAAACATGCAAAATAGACATTTAAAAGTTTTTCCTATATAGGAAAGATTGAAAGTTGAATTAGAAAAATGTTACAAAAGCAATGTTCTCTATAGAAAATTTGTCGGTAGAAATGCATGTTTATTTCTGCTAAATAAATTGCTATTTAGCCAAAATGCAGCTGAAATGCAGAGTAGATTCACTCCCTTCAACTACCTTGCGCTTTTCTTTAAAATGATAACTAAAGACAAGAGCTTCAGGAAACTGTCCTTTGGGTTTTTTAGCGGTTAGAATCTTATAGAATCCTGTTGGTTTTACAAGGGAATAAAATTAAAACTAGCACCCAAAACTTTATCAGCCTTATGTCCTTGGGCAAACTAAAGCAGCATAGAGTGTTGAGGTTTTAAGGGAAGAACCCCTAGCTCAACCTCTCCTCAGCTGTTCCAATCCCTCCCAAGGATGCACAGTCTTACTTTAGAGACATTTCCCTGGCTGGAAACCACCTGCTCCACTTCAGAACCCTTCCAGCAGGCAGTCATTTAAATCACAAACCACTTCAAAGATGTAATACATTACCTGTTGTATCAAGATCTTCCTAGTTGCTTCATTTAAAACATATTAAGGGTTTCCTCTGAAATATCTCAGTATATAAAAGTCATATAGATTAATAAGAAAACCACTAAGATTTCAATAGAAGTGAAACTACAATCACACATGTGTATTAAAAAGGTTAGGCTAGCTGATTTGAGAGACAACGATTGCCCTCATATGTGAACCATTAAATAACAAAGGTCATAAAAATGGTCATATGCAATATTAGCAAAGGAGCAATAAGACAGATGCTTCTAAGCTGGCAGAACTGGAGATTGCAACACATTTTAGGCATTCCGATTTGGCAATTCGGGCAGTCTCTAGGTTATGACATTTGCAGGTAAGTCAGAGCAAGTGCATCACGGCCATGCAAGAGATGAAGGTGATTGAGAGGAAGCATTTGTTGGAGTAGGGGCTTCATTCAATCCTCTCAAAACCAGAGCAAGCTTACAGCATGTTAAAGGGCAAGCCCCGGTGGTTTAGCAGGTTACTCATTGGGCTGTCAACCCCTACAGCAGCCTTTCAAAACCACCAGCCGCTCCCGGGGGAAAAAGGAGGCTTTCTTTTCCCATAAAAAGTTAGTCTTGATGTCAAAGGGATCAGGTATCAGGCATCAAAGAACAAAAAATAAAATCATTGTGAATGAGGGGGAGTGCAGATTGGGGACCCAAAGCCCATGTAGGCAACTGGACATCCCCCGTTACAGAAGGGTCTCGGGGAGGAGATGAGCCAGAGTGCTGTGTAGCAACGATGAAACATACAACTTTCCTCTAGTTCTTAAATGCTTCCTCACACCTCCCTCCCACGCCCCACCATCCTGATCCCAATTCTACCTTACAAATCCAGCTAGACCAGAGGATGTACACTGGTACAGATGGGAACTGGAAACCCAGGGAACCCAGGACAGATGATCCCTTCGGGACCAGTGGTGAGAGCAGAGATACAAGGAGGGTGGAGGGAAGCTGTGGTAGAAAGGGGGAACCGATTACAAGGATCTACATATAACCCCCTCGCTAGGGGACGGACAACAGAAAAGGTTGGGTGAAGGGAGACGTCAGATAGTGTAAGACATGACAAAATAATAATAATTTATAAATTGTCAAGGGTTCATGGGGGTGGGGAGACAGAGAAGGAGGGGAAAAATGAGGAACTGATAGCAAGGGCTCAAGTAGAAAGCTAATGTTTTGAGAATGATGAGGGCAACAAGTGTACAAATGTGATAGACACAATGGATCCATGTATGTATTGTGATAAGCACTTTATGAGCCCCCAATAAAATGATTTAAAAACAAAACAAAAATAATATAATTAATTAATTAATTTACATGCTTTTAAAAAAAGGAAACCTATAGGGGGCACTTATACTCTATCCTATAGAGGTCAGTATGAGTTGGAATTGATTAGATGGCTGTGAATGAATTTTTCAAATAATAAAACAAAAACCACCAGAGGAATTTTTAAAATCATAGCCAAGACCAGTCATTAATTTATCCAGCAAAGGAGTCCATAGCCATGGCGAATGTGCTGAGAGAGCCCTAAAGGAGGCAAAGTCAGCTGTTTGGATTTTCGGTTTTTCTTATTTGCTTATAAACATGAAGCAGCTGATGTTTATCCTAATTAAGCATTTTTTAGGAGACTGGTTTAAACAAGAGAGATGGTTTAAACAAGTCCACTGCTCAGGAAGGCCTCTTCAGTCAGGTCCATTGAGGGTCTGACCTCCTGCGGTCCTTAAAAGTCCTTCCCCTTTATGAGCACCAGTTGAGGAAAACCACTTGGGCTGAAACACAATTTTTATTCTTGATACAAGGGGGCTTTAAAAAGGCCATGGAAATTTGGAGTTAAAAGATAATGGAGTTATTCCATATGTTTTTTTGATATCTCCTCGTATTTCCTAAACAAGTTCTGCTCTAAGCATTATTTTTTTCTTTTTACTCATTCACTTAATTCATATTGTAAACTCCATGCTGATACCAGCAATGCAGGAAACAAGATGGCAGGGACAGTCCCTATACTTGCCACTTAGCAATATGTTTTTCCTCATGCAAGTGTTTATATCATTTGACCTAAAACATCCACTTCAGGAAATCCATGCAAAGGAGATAATAACATGGCCAAATATTTACACACAAAGATACACATTGTAGTGCTTTACCAATAAAAAGAAAACCCTAAATTTATAACAATAATGAACTAATGAAAAATATATAATTCATTAATAAAAGTGGCTGTATTTGTAATGATATGAGATCTGTATGATATATTCAGCAAATAGAATATAAAATGTACATAGTATATTATGTTAAAATAAGCTTTTGAAACACCTGGAAAGAATATACCCCCAAAAGGTTAAAAATCAATTGGTATATGAGGATTGAGCTTATGAAAATTTTTTGTTTTCATTTCTCTTAATATTTTAATTTATGAGAGGATACATTTTATAATCTAAACTCCAACAACAAATTAAAAATAGGCACAATTGAAAACAGCTCTGTAAGTGGCTTCGTTCTGTGTATCTGTCAAGATCCTGACTGAGGATTTTGTCTAAAGGCAAAATTTCTGTATAAGTTAGATTTAATTTTTTTGGGGGGGGGGTACCTACTCAATTGGCAGTCTCCCAGATGAACAAACAGGAATGATGCAGACTTTTCTGCTGCAGACAGCATCTATCACACCCTCTGGACTTCTCCCAAAGGAGAGCACTCTAGCCCCCCTTATCCCTGGGGGCTACTGGTAGTTAAGGAAACTCCTTTATGTATGTGGCTGCTTCCTGGAGCTCCACCTCACCCCCCAAAAGTGGCAAAATGAGGGTAACCTGAAACTCACAGGATGTCAGCCAACCCCTCCCTAAGCACTGGTCCTGACCAGAGATTCAGGATTCCCAACCCCTCCTTGGGGTTTCAGGGCATCCAAGAACCCACTTGGTGAAACTGAGGGCTGGCCCAGCAGCCAGCAAGCACTGGTGTTACTGTAAGAACAGCCACTTGTGTTTAATTCTCCCCAGATGCTACATAGGTAAATCTGCTGCACAAGTGTTGAAGAGCAAGGAAGTTACTTTGAGGACTGAGGTGCGCCTGACCCAAGCCATGGTGTTCTCCATTGCCTCGTGTGCATGTTAAAGCTGGACATCGAGTAAGGAAGATGGTAGAAGAACCGATGCATTTGAATGGTGGTGCTCAAGAGGAATGCTGAAAGTACCATGACAACTATAAGGGCACACTGATCTGTACTGGAAGAAGTAAGGACAAAGCGCTCCTGAGAGGCGAGGACGGCCAGACTTCTTTGGATGTGCTGTCAGGAGAGATCTGTCCCTGGAGAAGAAGGACATCGTGTTCGGTGCCGGGCAAGAGGAAGGCCCTTGAGGAGATGGACTGACAGTGGCTGCATCAGTGGGCTCAGGACATAGGAACAATTGTGAGAACGGAGCCAGGCCCAGGCAGTGTTTCCGTGTTGCGCATAGGGTCACTCTGGGTCCAAGCTGACTGGATAGCGCCTAACGACAGATGCTAGTGGGGCGGAAGGGACGACTTCACAGCTATTAATACAAACTCGTCCCAGTCCCTCCCTTTTGTTTGTACTTCCAGTGAACACAGCTGAATGAGACGTTGCTAAAATTAGCTGTGTCTGCACTACAACGGATGATACAAGAGCTAAGCGCTCCCATTAAAGTGATAGCAGAATGGTTTTCTTTATGGCAGGAGACAACCCCCCTAAACCCTTTTCACAAGCTGGTATCCGCGTCTGTAAAGGGGGTGGGTGGCAGCTGCCCTTCACCTCACAAAAACACAAGCCAAACTCACTGACATCGAATCGATGGCCACTTAAGTTTCGCAGACAGTAACTCTTATGAAGGGCGTAAAAAGCCCCATCATTCTCCTGAAGTTCACCTTAGGTTTTTTACAAAGACCATGAGCGTGCGCACCTGGAATACAAGGTGGTTCCCGGCTTCCAGTCAAGAGCCATAAAGTATAAGAAACCGGAAGCCTGGCCTCGTGGGCGCCCCAGGAGCCAGCAGTTGCCCAGCGGAAAGGCTGGTCGGCCGCGGCCGAC
>NW_022103915.1:72778299-72783738 GCF_000313985.2 Echinops telfairi | reverse complement strand
CCACCCACCCACCCCATCCATTCCCGGGAGTGCTTGCCATCCAGAAGGGAGTGGCGGAGGGTGGGGAGGACCAGGGAGGCAGCTGCCCTTTTGAACAACACACTGGCCGCTGGGGCTTGACCTGATTTGCGAAGCCCTGGAGGTGGTGCCCAGGGATAACACGTGGAGGGTGGGGACAGTGGGGGTAAAGGTCTATAAACTGAGGGCCTGGGTGGGGAAGTCCCTTATCAGCCTAATGCCACCCGCAATGAGGACCCGTCCAATCTGGCCCTAGTTTCCTCAAATCTGCACCTGTTCAGTCACAACAACCAATTTTATAAGAGGAAGTTGCCTACGTGCCTGGCGGCTGAAGGACAGAATTAGAAGTGCTCTGTATTAAACGTGTGAGCTTAGCAGGATCCCCGGTTAACCTCTTCATCTACAGAGGTCTAGACTTGGCCTTCTGAGGGCAGAACAAATTCCACGCCCTCCGTTGCTCTTTAGTGAAACATCCCAAAAGAGAGCACTTTGTAAAGCTTTCCTCTACCTACCGTACATCGATGGTGCGTATTAGAGCTTAGGTTCTGGGCACGCCCTTTGCAGACGGCTATGGATGACCGTGAAAGCCCAAAATCCATTCGCAGATCATAAACCAAAGATCATTGTCACCGTGGCTACGACCATGGGTTGAAGCACAGGAGCAATTGTGAGGATGGCGCCGAGCCGGCAGGGTTTAGTTCTGTTGCGCACAGGGTCACTTAGGGTCGAACGACTCCGTGGCACCGAACCACAAGCCCGAAATGTAGAGTTTTGCTTTCTGGCTGGGTGCATTGGGAAGTAGCTGATCCCCAGCCCGCTCGGGAAGTGGCAAGCTTTTTGGGGGGCTTGCCTGGGTGAGTCCTTGCTGGAGATGACCACACAGCATGAGCATGGCCGGACTTTTGTACCCCAACTGCCTTGGTCAGAAGGCCCCGTTCCAATCTTGTAAACTCTTCACTGTAAAGTAGATGGTGGTGATGTACTTAGGTCAAAATTTAGTATATTATCATTTGATCTCTCTCTGGACCCATTTTAAAGCTATTTCAGGTAAAAATAAAATGAAGGTGAAAATACACCTGGTTTAAATCCCTGGTGAATCCCTCTGACCTGGGATCAGGGATGTGAAAGCCTTGCTCACATGCAGAATGCACTGGAAAGTGGATGGTTGCAGATGCAGTCAGGTTACAATTGAGCACCCTATCATTTGATCTTATGATTTCCATTTAAATTTATTCTAGTTTTTAATATTTTCTGCTTTCTGATTGAGCTTTTTATCTGTTTTACTTTGTTATTCTTATTAGTTTGTTTGTTTGTACTGTTTTTCTGTATATGAAATCCAGGATAGGTGAATCTATAGAGACAGTGACTGGATTAATGGTTCCCTGGGGTCCAGCAGGGGAGATGGAGGGGAAATGAAGCTAAAACAATGGGTACAAGGATGAAGAAAATGTTCTAAAACTGATGGTTGTAAAACTTCTTGATAGTATTCCACTATTGAATTGAATTATATATAAATTATATGCCAATAACCTTGTTGGAGAAAAAAAAGTGAAAAAACCATCTTGTAAACCCTTTTCTCTAACATCATGTCTATGTCCCAATCACGGTCCTGTTCCCAAGTCCTACGTGTAACTGTGATGTCATGTATTGGTCTACAACCAATCAAGAATTTGTGACCGTGTCCTTTGTTGGTGAATTCCTGTGAATCCTCAGGTGACCCACTATCACCTCCTGCTCCTGGCTCCCCTCCTATGCCTGTGTCTGTGTGTTGTCTTGGCCCATTTTATGATTTAATAAATGCTCTTCTTGAGTTGCATTTGAGATTGGGGTTTCTCTTATACCCTTAACAGATGTGCAAATGGTACTTTTCAAAGGAGGAGGATGTTTAGGAAGGGAAAGAGCCTGATTGGAAATTGAGATGGGGTAGGACAAGTGTAGGAAAGGAACACTGAACAATGAGTCAAGAGTGGCAAAGTGAGTTATGCCTAGGGCTTCTAACTGCAAGGTCCACAGTTTGAACCCACCAGCAACCCCAGGGGAGAAAGATGAGGCTTTCTGCTCCCGTAGACAATTCAACTGGATGGCATGGGGCTTAGGAAGAGAGACCAGGCAATGTTGGGGCACCAGAGATGCAAAACCAAGGACTCACCACTTAGTGAGGAGATATCAACTAAGTAGAGGGTTAAACTTCAGGGAGACTTAATGTCATGGTTCGGTACTCAGACATGGGAGGCAAACTGTTCAGTTTTCCATGTCAGCTCTGCTACTTACAGACTACTGATGACCTTGGCCAAATGATGCACATACGAACTCCCTTCAGTTTACTCTCTTAAAACATGATAATGATGAAATAGGATTTACGTTTTAGGGCTTATAATCCAAGCTCTCCTGCATTCAGTAGCCACCACACCCTCCCCCCCCAAAAAGAAAAAAACCCTACTGCCCTCAAGTTCATTCCTACTCATTTCACTGCCTACAAGTCAATTCTGACTCCCAGTGAGTGTACAGCACAGGGGAGAACTGCCTAGCTGAGGCTAGAAACTTTCCTGAGCTTTATAGGAGCAGACAGCCTCTTTGTTCTCCAGAGGAGCAGCTGATGGGTTTGACCTGTCAACTTTGGGGTTATCAGCCCAAGGTCTGACCCACAGCATCACCAGGGTTCCTTCAGTCAGCACCCATTAACTAAAACAAACAAAAAAAAGCAGAAACACTTGCCATCAGGTTGATTCCAACTCCTGGCTCTCCATGTGGATCGGAGTAGAATTGTGCTCCGTGGGGTTCTCAATGACTGATTTTACAGAAGTAGATCACCCGGCCTATCTTAAACGGCACCTCTGGGTAGACTCACATCCCAACCTCTCAGTTAGCATCTGAATGCTTAACTGTTTGTACCATCCAGGCCTGCAAACATTCCATGAAACCAAACAACAAGAACCAGTGCCAGCCAGTCAACTCTGACTCGTAGTGACCTAGAGGCCAGGGTTTCCAAGGCTGTCATCTTTGCAGAACTCTGTGTGCCTGTTGTCTTGTGCTTTGGTTTTTGCTGGTATTGAAGTAGTCCATGTAGGTTGCAAAAAGAAACTTAGGTGAAAATGTCTGAAGAAGGACCTGTTGATCACTCCAAGCCCTACTTACTACCTAGAGGTAAACACTTGGCGCAAAAGAGTCCAAGTGCACACCTGCTAGTCCAAAGGTTGGAGGTTCAAGGTCATGTAGCATCCTGCAGGAAAGGACCTGCCAATCTAGGGAGGGGTGTTTTGCTCCGTGACGCTCTGTGTCTCCTTGAGTCAGAATCAACTGAGCCACCATTGGTTTACAACTTGGGGCAAGCTACTTCTCCACTCCCAGCTTCCTCTCCTGTGAAATGGGAATAATCATGGTGCTGGAAAGATGGGCTGGGATGGTATGTGCAAAGCATTTAGCACAGTGGCACCCAGAGAGCCCCAGTGAACCGTGCGTGGGTATAGATCAGGAAGACAGATTTTTTTTAATTTATCATTTTATTGGGAGCTTTTACAGATATCATAACATTCCCTAGTTCAATCACATCAAACAGTATTGGAAGATTGCTACCATAATCTGTTTCAAAACATTTTCTTTCCTTTTGAATTCCTTGATACCAGTTCCCCTTTATCCCCTCCCTTCTCTACTCTACCCCCCAGGAACCCATTTTCTCCCTATAATTATTTTGTTGGGTTTTTTTTGGCCACATCTTATACAGTCCAATAGATCTATTCACATACATGTGGATCCCATGGAGTGGGGCTATACAGTCATCAATGCTTTCAGCTACGTATGCCCTCTCCCCTCCCATCTCTTCCCATACCTTCCTACTGCTGTTTCTGAAGGGTGATCTATCTTGGCTTTCATGTAGCAAATGATAGCAAATGATCATGTAGCAAATGATCTAACATGATTCATGAGATAAAACAAATAAAAAACATAACAGTAAGGGGAGGAAACATTAAAGAAATAAAGGATGGTTATATGGTTCATCAGTACTATACTGCCCCCTGGATTTATTATCCCTTCTGTGTGGCCCTTTTGAGAAGGACTGTCCAATTATCTTACAGGTGGGTTTTGGGTCTCCACTACATCCACACCCCTTCACATAGATTTGGTTCATTGTTTTTGAACTTCTGATACCTCTTCCCATCTACACCTCATGATCACACAGGCTGGTGTGCTTATTCCATGTGGGTTTTGTTGCTTCCCTGCTAGATGGCTGCTTGTTTAACTACACGCCTTTAAGACCCTTGATGCTATATCTTTTAATAGCTGGGCACCATCTGCTTTATCCACCACATTCGCTTATGCACCCATTTTGTAGGAAGACAGATCTTTTGATGACAGACAAAACCTGTCCTTTTAGGGAGAAGACTGTTTCTTATCCCGTGGTTGTCCTTTACCCTACAAAGGGGTTAAGTAGCTCTGCAGGAAAGGATGAAAGGCACTGCCTCAATCTCAAGGGACTGAACTTGATATTGACATTCTCTAACAGTGGTAGGCCTGGTAATGATTGTTTGAAGAATGCCTTCTCCCCGCCTTACAAGAGTGGTGGTTTTTTTCCCCTTAGCTGCCAAAACTATCCCTTGAAAGCCCCAATCTCCAACAGGGTCCTTTTCCATTAGCAACAGCAAATTCCCTCGGACACCAGTGCCTTCTAAAAGCAACATCAACAAAAGCGTCTCAGGGATTTTTTTTTAACTCAGTCGTGCTGAAAAGCCAATATTCACACCTGATTCCCAACTGCTCCTTTAAAACGGGTTGCACCAGATGTTCCATCAAACTAGTCCTGGGGAGAGGTAAGCACACACTGCTGGATGGTGGGACGTGCAGAACATCAGGGGAACAAGACCCAGCTGAGTTAAGCATATGCTGTGACTAATAGGCGGCACGTGGGGTGTGGCTGACATGGGAGAAATCACCTCCCCACAGGGCCTGGGGACCTGAAAGACACTGGGGAAGTGGCTTATGACTCCCTGGGAATGTGTACCCAGTCGGGGTGACCGTGGCCTCAGTTATCACACTCACATTTTTCCAAGCTGGCCTCGTGGGTTTGATCAGGAAGGGGTGCTTGCTGCCTCTGAGCGGCTGAACCATCTTTGGGAGGTGGTCAGACCCAGGCCTAGGAAGCCAGTAGCGCACTCCGCAGTGGGACAGAGCACTCCTCTCCCTCTGCCTGAGCCTGAAAGGATATGCCCAGACATTTCCTATGGGCGTCTGCAACGCAGCACTCCCCTCTGCCCTTTCAACAATGTGAGGCGGCGCTGCTGATTCAGGCCACCACCACTGGCTTAAGTGCCCTTTCCAGTGTGTTCCAAGAACAGACTAACACTTTCACCGAATGCAGCTGGTTGAAGAAGCGTTATCGGTGGTGGGCATTGTGTGTGTGTGTGTGTGTGTGTGTGTGTGTGTGTG
>NW_022103915.1:72761170-72777821 GCF_000313985.2 Echinops telfairi | reverse complement strand
CCTGAGATCATCAAGCTGCGACCTGATTGACAGGCCTGACTCCACCCCCTCACAAGTTGACAGGAGATGATGTAACTGCCACACGAAGTAACACATGTAGGTTGCAAAAAGAAACTGAGGTGAAAATATATGGAGGAGAAAATATGGATCACTCCAAACCCTACCACCTGGAGCAAACACTGTGAAGGACTCCATGGGTGTTCTCAGTACTTCTTGCTATGCTCAGATGTCTTTTACGTAACAGGCGGCTAGTTATCTTCATCTGGGAGGAATTATTTCACGCCTCTCCAATTGCAGCATCCACTTCTCCTTCAGAATCCTGAGGGAGGTCCCCTCTCTCTGCCCATCACACTCAGAAATTCAGGGTCCAGAGCCCTGGAGAGACTGTACTGCCATTTCAGGTGACCAACTCTTCTTGGGAGAGATTATTATGCAATCGGGGGAGCTTTGCACCAACTTCTCTCTCTCCCCTGTGCTCCAGAGCCTCAGCCTTACCAGCGCCTTGCCCTCTCCCTCCCTCTGTTCTGGGAAGAGGAGAATCCACACAGACTAAACTGGCTTACGAGCACATCACGTTTTTCTGTCAAATGCTAGCCATGTATTGAGCTGCCCCTGCTAGAACACTTGGCAAAGGTTTTAACTTCCCCTCTCTATTTCCTTTTACCCCAACCACCCTCCCCAAATCTAAGTAAATATCAACTTTTGAAAATCATCAGTGTGCCAAATTTCACAAATCCATCTACCTCCGTGCCCCCACCCTGCTTGGGCTCCACACTTATGTATATTAATTATCAATTGCATTGATGGTTGGCAACTGCCTCAGAATTAATTGTTAAAACAACCACATTTATTATTTTATCTTTTTTATTTGGGGGTGGGGGTGGTGGCGGATATAGTTCAGGGATAGTTTCTGGGAACACAAAGGCTTAAGCACTTGACTGCTAGCCCAAAGGGAGGTGGCTTGAAATTACCTGGAGCTGTCTCAGAACACAGGCCTAGTGATGGACTCCTCAAAGACCACAGCAGTTCAGGAATCCAGGCACAGCTTAGCTGGGATCGCTGTCTCAATCTCTCTCACAGGCGTGGGTTTGATTAGAGGAGGATCTGTATCCAAGCTCACGCATGTGGTTATTGACAGCCGTCACGTTCTCTCTGGCTGTTGATCATGTGGGTCTGTTGCTATGAACAAGGGTGCAGGACTATCTGTCACTGTTTCAGACAGAGACCAGGTTGATTTGAGAAATTCATAAGTGTACCCCGCAAGCATGAGACAGAAGGAACTATTTGGCTTGCTACCTCCCAACTGCTTCAAAAATCCCGTATAAAATGAAGCAAGTTATGTACCCTAAACTATGTGGCAAAAGAGTAGGCTTTGCAATGATCACCGGCAACAACGGATACCTACATTTCTCCGGGGATTGGTTACGAGATTTCTGGCCCCTGAAGCATCCTGCTCCAAGGCTTATCTAAATGAGGGATGCTTTGTGCCTGGCTCTTTACCTTCACGGCCTAGCTTGTAGCTTTCCTGAGTTACACCAGCCCTGTGGATTAACCGTAAAAGGGATTTCACTGCCGAGGAGGAGGCTATGCCAGTTTGAATTTCCAACAAATGAAACCTTAAGTTATATTTCTGCTATTTTGATTAACAACAGGCTGACTCTCTTATTCCCACTCACCCCCATGCCCCTAAACCCCAAATCAGTTCCCTCCGGAGGGTCGTTTACAATATGACAGTTGCCCTTGGAGCAAGAAAGCAGCAAGACGGAAGTCAACGTCTTTTGGAAACCTACCGTAGTCTTTGTAAACTAATTGCGTAACCCATTCTAGTCATTATAAATGAGGCACTAGGCCAACCCACAGTCCAGGGAGGAAAATCTAGAAGGAAAGAGTACCAGGAAGTCAGGAGGGAGGAGGGGGGATTTTAGAGGCTGCCTGACATCCCACACATCCACCTGTATCTGCACCAGCCAAATGAGTGGATCTAAACTCACCTCGACGTCCCTTACTCTCCTGCTCTTCCACTCTTGCTGACTACCACGTCTTACAGAACAAAGCCCAAATAGCTTAGTCTAGCCTTACAACCCAGGCTTCTCAAAACTGAGTCTATACGAACTACTCCACAACCTTTAGACTCTAAAAGTTCTGACCTGTGGGGTTGCAACCCCTTTGGGGGTCCAACGACCCTTTCACAGGGGTCGTCTAAGACCATCGGAAAACACCTCTTTCCGATGGTCTTAGGAAGCGAGACACCGCTCCTTATCATCTCCAGGCGGGTCTGCCCACACGCAGAGATGCCGACATACGAGTACACGGCATAAAGACTGTTACCCATGCTACACCATGCTTCAAGACAACATTTCATTTCGTTGTCATTAGAAATAAATATTTCACAATACATAATTACATATTGTTTGGGTGATTAATCACTATGCTTTAATTATGTTCAATATGTAACAAATGAAAACACATCCTGCCTATCAGATATTTACATTATGATTCATAACAGTAGAAAATTACAGTTATGAAGTATCAAGGAAAATAATTTTATGCTCGGGGGTCACCACAACATAAGCTGTATTAAAGGGTCACGGCATTAGGAAGGTTGAGAACCACTTTTTAGAGTGAAAAAAAATTATCACCTTGATTTTTCCAGATTAAATGAAATCTTATCTGAGAGCCAGTCTCAAGATCCCTTCCACACCTGTGTGCCTGCTTTTGTGTGTGATGTCTCACCACTTCCACAGGGGCCCCTTCTGGTACTGTTTCTCCTGGCTGGACTTTCGCCTTCTAGAGGGCCCGGTGCCCTGGCAGGGAGATGGCAGGCATCCCCACAGGCTCAGGCACCGAGGGCATGTTTTGACTCTGCCAGCCCCTCTGCAGCTGACCACCCCCAGTGTCCTATTCTCCCAGCATGCACGAAGATACCATTCTCGGTCTCAGAGGGTTCCAGTCTGTGCGGGATAGCCTCTTCCCACTCGCCCTCATGAATAATTCTGCTTTATACTTGGCTAGGTTTAACTGGAATCCAAGTTCGTATCCTACCAAGAGAGAGATTTTCTTTGGAGAAACACAGGTCATCACAAAAGCATTTCATTAAGAAATCCTTCCCACTCGGCCTCAGGATTTCTTATCTCCCACATGCACACCCAGCTGTTTTAAGAGTTCATGGACAGAGACTCTTAGGAACTTCTTCTGGAGGGGGGACATCCTCCAGGGTTAGTAAGGGTTTGGGAAATGTAGTCCCAGGATGCGCTCCAGGACTCCACATGTTCACAAGGCCAGTTCAAGTGTGCCCTGCGGAGCCACCGTGAGTCCGAATTGACCTAATGGTCCTGACTTTGGTTCGGGGTTCCCCCACTCCGTCATTGCGAGCTGTGCACCGGGACTTCCTTCCAAAGCGTGCAGAATGGAAAGGAAACACCAAAGAGGAAGACGTGCGACCTCAGCCAGATGATCAAGTGCAGCATCAACCGGGATGCCTTCTTCCAATTTGAATAAAGACAGCAATTGACCTTGTGATCTTTCTCTCTCGAAAACAGCACAACACAAAGCAAAACAAAACCCCTTATGGGTCACACCACCCCGTATGTTATTATTAAGTGCCCTCATTTCTTCAGAACTGGGTATAAAGGTATGGAAAGTGCACAAAACTGTTTGGGTACATTCTCGACAGGCAGGTGGCTTTTCCTGGACAGTAGACTCCAGAGGACATTGGTTATTAATCAGCCAGGTAATTCGTCCTTCCAAGGGTCTGACAGGTTTTAAGACACGGTAGTCTCTGGTCTATTCAATAGTCTTCATAAAAAATGATAACTCAAAGGTATCAATTCTCCCTAGACCTTCTTTATCCAGTATCCAGCTCTCACACACATAAGGTAATGGAAGATCCCAGCCCCGGCTGAGGTCAGGTGCACCTCAGTCCTCAAGGGGACATCCTAGCTGTTCAAGATTGCTGCTGATAGAGGCATTGATTATGGATCCAAGTCATGAACAACCCTTGGCCCATTGGCTCGTTCTCTGTTTCACATGATGCTACTCATGGTACAGTGCTGAGGGTTTGCGTTTCCTTGGTTTGAGGTGTAACTCAGCTAGTCTCTGAGCTTCTGCAGTAGAAACCCTCTTCACTTTCAACAGCAAGTTTGTGCCTAATGATGTGTTGCCGGTTCTTAATTCCCCTCCAGTTTTAAAAGGAGACCATGTTCTTTTTCGTCTGAGCCATTTCAGCACTTCAGAAATAGAGTGACATGATCTGAGTTACGTTATAGAAAGACGGAGGATGGACCGAGGGAACAAAAGAGAACCCAGGGAAATCAGGAGGCTATCGGACTATTACAGATGAGAGATGATAGTGGCACTACATGTTGGTGAGACGACAGTACAACTGACAGAATGTTTGATTCATTCAATATAGAGTGTACCAGAAGGGTAGAGTCAAGGGCGGCCCCTAGGTCTTTGGGGATTATGCAACTTGGTGCGATGAACGCAGTGGAGGGTTAGTGGTCCTACAGACTTCCAAAGAAGGGCGGACACCAGGGGAGAAGGAGGAGCCCAGCACTCTGAGTAGAAGTGACAGACGTACATCAATACTTGAGGGTCATCGATATTCATATAGTCTTTAGAGCCAGGGGACTGGATGAAGTCGCGGAGAGGAGGGGCAAGTTAGAGAAGGCAGTAGAGCTAGAAGTGAGCCCAGGCGCCCTGCAGGGAGCGTCCGCCCCTTTCAGAGAACTGACCAAACCCACCTCACAGGTGCTGATGAGAGCCCGCACGTCGACGACCCTGCCAGCCGGATCGTTCATCCTCACAAGAATCTCTGGGGGACCTGCAATGGCGTCACTAGGATTGGGGTCACCCCCTGTGGGAACTCGATGTGTCACCTTCCCCACGCCACCCCGAAAGCCCCCTCCATGAATGGATCACATGGAATCCTAATCACTGCATTTCAAGTCTAATCATGGGAAAATATGTGAGAAATAGGGTGGTAAATTGCTTGAATGTGATATTCTTTAGAGTTTATGAATACTAACAACAAAACCGGTAAAATCTTTTAACATCAAATTACATTATTAGACACTGAGTAAGAGCCTTTAATTTTTCCCCTCCTTTTTCTTTAATGACTACTTCATTCTCAAAAAGGTTACTATCTTAAGTCCACAAATACTACGGAGCATGATATAGAAACTGAACTACCAGAATAGTTGGCAAAATCAGCAACTATAAAATACCAGTAGCACAAAAAACAGCAATGGCTGCTTGTAACTTGTCTAGACTAAACCGTGTGATTTGAAACATCATGGTCACTGGGTAATAATGCAGCTCTGACCAGCGCACCTGCATTAGAAAGTTGGAGAAGTAAATCAGCAGAGAGTTTTAGCCTTGGGGTATACTGATAAACGTGCACTAGGCTTACCAATTATATTTTTGGTGCTATAACTAACTAGAAGGATATTGTTGTAAAATATAATAAATTTCAGCTGAAACGTTGCACAAAACTTTTATAGACAGTCCTTTGCCACCAATGCAGTCACGGCTGTCCTCCGCCCCCTGCCCCCACCCCCACTTACCACTGATCACCCATCATCCCTCTATGAATGTCCCTGGCATCTGTATGAATCACCGTATAGATGTTGCAAACTGTAGGTTCTGATTCAGTACATCTGAGGTAGAAATCCAAGTCCAGGCAGGGTCAAACCAGAATGAAGTGGTTTAAAGCCTCGCCTCCAACATCCACAGGTTGAAAAGCAACCAAACCAAACTGAAACCAAAGCCACTGCCATCGAGTCAGTTCCTACTCATAGTGTCCCTCTATAGGGTCTCTGAGCCTACAAATCTTTATGGAAGCAGGCAGCCTCATCTTTCTCCTTTGAATCACCTGATGAATTTGAACCACCAACCTTGTGGCTAGCAGCTCAATGCCTAACCCACAGTAGCATCAGGGCACCATCATTGGGATGTTAATAGGATGATAGAAACAGGTGGCTTTAAGGAAGAGACAAGCCAGTCAGGGTGCAGTGTAGCACCGATGAAACATACAACTTTCCACTAGTTCTTAAATGCTTTCTGCCCCCACTATCATGACCCCAATTCTACCTTACAAATCTGGCTAGATCAGAGCATGCACACGGGTACAGATAAGAGCTGGAAACACAAGGAATCCAGGACAGATAAACCCCTCAGGACCAATAATGAGAGTAGCAATACCAAGAGGGGAAGGGAAAGGTGGGGGGAGAAAGGGGGAAACCTATCACAATGATCTACCTATAACCGCCACCCTCAGGGACGGACAACAGAAAAGTGAGTGAAAGGAGACATCAGTCAGTGTAAGACACGAAAAAATAATAATAAGTTACAAATTATCAAGGGTTCGTGAGGGAGGAAGGGAGGGTAGAGGAGGGAGGGGGGAAATGAGGAGCTGATACCAAGGGCTCAAGTAGAAAGAAAATGTTTTGAAAATATGATGGCAACAAATGTACAAATGTGCTTGACACAATAGATGGATGGATTGTGATAAGACTTATATGCGCCCCCAATAAAATGATTTTAAAAAGAAACAGGTGGCTTTTTAACTGTCTCTAAGATCTTCTGCGAAAAAGAGACCAGAATTGAAGAAAGATAATGATCTCAGTGTAGTTTCTGAAAAAAGGTAGAATTCTAAACAAGAAACCCTTTTTCAAAGAAGAGGCCTTGTCTCAGCATCAAAGATGGATTAATATTTCTATATTTTGACAGTTTAGATTAAATTATTATGTGATATATATACATATATATATATAAATTATTTCCCATTTTAAAAAATGTGCTTTCTTCATTCAACTAACCATTATCCATCTCATCTGAGCAGGGGACTTTTACTCCGTTCCATCATATGGATACACGATAATGTATTTAAGCTCTTTGATTGTTGCTGATTTTTCATATAACTAATAGTGTTGCAGTGAATAATTTGTACACACAGCCTTGCATAATTATTGGAGCAAACGTATATGCACAGAATTTCTGAATCATAAATAATTCATAATTTTTTAAAATCAAATTGTTATAAAGTTGTTCCTAAAAGTATATACCAAAGTATTCGTCACTCATACCCAATTTTACTGAGCATTTTATCAGTTAAAGATATATTTCCCAATCAAATAGGCAAAAACAACTTTTACTTTTGCTTTAATTCATACTTCTTTAATTCCTAAAGAATCTTTTTATTTGTCTATCAGTTATTTATACTTATAATACAAATACCTTGTGCATGTTGTTTAACCTATTGAATTCTTTCTTTTTCTATTAGATTTTCAGAGTTCTTTGGATAGTATGAACATCCGCTGCTGGGCTGTGATCCAGTTCCTACTCGTCCGCCCCCACCCACACTGCTATTGGTCTTTTGATTTGACTTGCAATGTGTCTTAGATTTTTATGTTGTCAGAATCACTCTCTAAAAAATTACCTCTAGTTTTATTACAGGTGTGAAAAAGCCTCGTATACTTCAGATTAGAAAACTATATCTGGGCTTTCTCTAAGATACTTATGGGCTTAGTATTCTTTCCAATTAAATCCATTTGGAATTAATTTGGTGTGAGCCGTGAAGTAAGGATTCCGTTTAATCCATTTCCAGAAGACGAGCCAGTTGTCCCAATAAACTTTATTGAATCATCTGTCTTTTCCATGCCAGTTTGAAGTGAGCCTATTATCAAGTATAATTTTATATGAACGCCTCTGCTATCACGCCGATTCCGGCTCGCCGCAACCCTAGAAGACGGAGTAGAACTGTTCTCTAAGGTTGCCAAGGCTTCAAGTCTTTATGGTAGCAGAAAGTCTCACTGTTCTCTTAGGAGTCTGCTGGTGAATTCAAACTGCTGACTTAGCAGTTAACAGCCCAATGTGTGACCCATAAACCACCAATTACAAATTCAGGTCTGTTCTATGCTCACTCTTCAATTTCATTAATAGATGTATTCCTGCACAAAATAGAATTGCTTTAATTATGGCAACAAATGATTTCTTTATACCTGCCTTTCTTCGGCTCTCGAGCCCTGGTGGAGTAGCTGCTGACCTCAAACTCAGCCATTCAAACCCACCAACTATTCTGGGGAAGAGAGATGGAGCTTTTTACTCGGAAGCCTAAAGGGCAGTTCTGCCCTGTCCTATACGGTCACTATGAGTAGAATCAAGTTGCTATCAGTGAGTTTCTTTTGCGGGGTGGGGGTGGGGAGGGTGTTGTTTCGGTGGTGATGGTCGTTCCCTTGGCTAATCTCATTGCCAGGTTTTAGTAGGTATTTGTTTTATCCCCCAAGCGGACTTAAGTTCCTTTTAGCATTTTTATAAACTCTAATGCAGTTGAGTATTTTTCTTGGTAGCTTTCAGTCTTGGTCCCTGCACAATGTCATCACTCAGTAAACATTCATTAAACTTGAAACGTTCAAGGAAGAGCCAGATGTTCCGAAAGAAGAGCTGGAAGTCCAGGTCAATTCACGATAAGCCGAGGCAGACAGCCCTCAAGGCAGGGAGAGAATGTCCTTGCTAAGAGGATAAACAGCCTCATCTAACATGTGGCACCTTGGGGTCACTGGCTCAACCCTGCAGAGTTTGCTCAATGGATTTTGGTGGCTGAAAGAATGACTTGGTCATCTAATTCTGTCATGCCACCCTAATTGTCTGAATGATAACTATGACGAGAAAGTCCCGATTTGGCACACACAACCCAGGGAACTCACTCCCTGCCAAAGTAGCCACAAGTGTGTAGCTGAGTTGACTGTTAGGAAGCTCCACATTTCTTTCAATGATTTCACCATAGACCCAAAATACTGTTGGCATTGCCCTGAGAGCCCAGGGATAATCCATATGTAAGAGGATTTGGAGGTAAAGCTGCCAGCTGAGAGTTAAACTCTCAAAACTAACACAGACTCATCATTTTCCAAACTCTGCATACTTGTTAAATTGCTAAAATTCTGGATGACCAGTCACGTAGAGATTCTTGATTCAGGAGGTCTGGGGTGAGTTTGAATATTTCTGTTTAATCGGCATCCCAGGTGATTATTGGTTTGAGAAACACTGACTTAATAAATTGGATTAATCTAGCTGGAAATGGGGTATCAAGGTGATGTGGGAAACACGAACATCGAAGTTCATTAGGCTGCATTCTTAAAAGTAGAAAGACAAATCTAATTATTTATCTTGAGATCTATTCGTTCAATGCCTGAACTGACAGAAGTATATTTGTATGACTAACACCTAAAAGGAAAAATAAAAGGAATAAGAAAATCAAAAAAAGTCAAAGTTACTAAAATAGAAGTAAATAGACATTTAAGTCAACTAAAGCAACTTTTCAACTCTCTTTGGAGGAATCTTCGAAAAGTTCTGGCCATGGAAGTTGCTTGAATTAAGTACATAGTTGTTAGGATGCTGGTTTTAAGATGTAAAACTCACATGGATGTGAATTTTTCATCATGAACTACTTTTGAAAAGGTTTATTAGTTTTACATCATATTTTATAGCTCTAAATATAACTGTCTGTGACTTTGGGTAAGTTGTTTCCAGCCCTGGTCTCTCCTCTCTGCCTGAAAAAGGCGGCTAGTTGTTCAGATCATCTGTGAGCTTTTCTGTAGTCTCAGTTTCATCACCACCAGCCACTTGTTTGTGGACCAAACTCTCCCACCACTTGTCAGCCAGTTTGTCGTAGTGTGGTTGCTTATGTGTTACCATCATAATGGAAGATATGTCACTAGTATTTCAAATGTCAGCAGGGTCACTCAAGGTAAACAGGTTTCAGCAGAGCTTCCAGACTAAGGACAGGCAACGAAGCAAGACTGGGCTCCCCACCTCTGAGGAAAGAGCCACTGAAAACCTGATGCATCGCTTTGAAACGGTGTCAGATACTGAAGGCCTAAAGCGTGAAGAAGAGCACTGTTTAGAGCTTGTATATAGCTCTTGTGCTGAAAATTATGCCACCAGTATTTCAGAGACTGGGTTAGTTCAGATTGGCTAGAGAAACAAATTCATAGACACTCCTATGTGTGTAAGAGAGAACTTTATACCAAAGGGCAATTGTACATTAAGAAAACATCCCAGCCCAGTCTGGGTGAAGTCCATAAATCTGATATTAGCCCATATGTCCATTACAAGTCTCTAAATTCTTCTTCAGACTCAAGCAGCACATTCAATGACACCAAATGCAGGAAAAAAGATCACAGGCCAGTGGGTGGAAAGTCTTGTGGCTCCAGTGGTAGTGGAAACATCTAGTGCTGGCGTGGGTCTCCACATGGCTCCTCTAGCTCCAGGGCCCTGACTGCCATCAGCATAGCTCCATGTGTCTTGTCAGCAGAAATGTCTTGCAGGGAGTGTCTGAGTCCCGCCTCCAGTGAGCTATTTATCTCCTTCACCCCTCCAAATGAGGTCATCAAGCTGTGACCTGATTGACAGATTAGGCTCCACCCCTTTGCAAGTTGACAGGACAATTAGGGTCACCCATGGTGAACAGGTTTCAAAGAGTTTTCAGAATAAAACAGACTAGGGAGAAAAGCACACTAATCTATTCTGAAAAACTAGTCAATGAAAACCCATTGTATCACAACAGACTATTGTCTGAATAATGCCATATGCATCAGAAGGCAAACGAAATATAAACAGTGGCTACAACCATGAACTTGAATACAGTATACCAATAACCATGTAGACCGCACAGGACCAGGAAATGTTTTATTCTCTTATATAGGGGTCACATGAGTCAGAGCCTACTCCACAGCCTCTCATCTAATGCACACACATGCCTGAGTCCCACCGGGCCCAGCATCCCATGGCCTCACTCCACTCTTTCCTGTAAACAAGTGTTGGGATCCCGCCTACGGGTTTCCACAGAAGAGGCAAACGGCTACAGAGTGCATGGGTGTCTCTCCAGACACTGCCTGGTCTCTAAAGGCTTCCTAATGGGCCTCCTGGTTGGTGTGCTGGTCCAGTTATATGAGGGCACTTCAAAGAGTTCATGGAAACATGAAAATAAAATATCATGGAATATTTCCATAAACTTTTCGAAGCTCCCTGATTCCTTCCTTTCCAACAGGCCAAAAAGGAAAAATCCCTTTGTTTTAGAGTCAATTTCCAATGTATAGTACCTTACAGGACAGAGGAGGTCTTCCCCACAGGGTTCCCAAGATAGTACAACTTCACAGAAGCAGACTGCCACATCTTTCTCCGACATGAGCGCTAGGTGAGTTCAAACTGCCAACCTCTGAGTTAGCACGCGAGGGCTTTAACCACTGGGAGACCAGGGCGGTGCCCCTAACGGTCTGCTGAGGGAGCAAGATGTGCTTTAGAAAAGACTGAGGCGCAGAGGAAAGTCGGTTTCTCTCATCTTTCTATGGACTGGTCTCCAATATGAGCGTAGTTACCCAGGCAAGGACATCACGAGCTCCTAAAGCAGCTTGCTATAATCAGGTGTTGGGCAAGAAAGAAAGAAAGAGAATTATGTCCTTCAAACAATAAGATAGAGAAATATGTAGCTAGTAGAGATATTAGCCAAATATCACTGGAATACATAGAACTCCAAAACACTCAGGAATAAATCACATAAAATGCGATAGTAAAAGATATAAACAGACAATTTACAAAAAAGGTGAAAAAAATCATAAGCATATAGAAATATGTATAATCAAAATAATGTGAGTAGGACTAATTAAAATAATACCAAAATATCTTTTTTTTTATCAAGTTGTCAAAACTTAAAAACTTGACAAAACATTCTTCCAGCCAAGATATGGGGAAACAGTCACGCTCATACACTCCTTGGTGAGAAGGTAAAATGGAGATAAACTGGGGGGAAATCTAACTAACCATCTTGATGTGTACTTTTGATCCAGAAATCCCATTTGTCTGAATTTATCTTAAAGCTCTACTGTGGGAAGCTAACACTGAAAGAAATATGATGAGGACTATATTCCCTAACTTACACAGAGGGAATCTGGAAAGCTGGTATTCCAGAGGAGGAAAGCCTCCACTTTGGTAAAGGTAAAGTCCAAGTACATGATCCTGCTTTAAATATGATTCCCACAGATTCTCCTCTTGCAGCTCTGCTGTCTTAATGCGAGCACATGGTTGACTTTATCTCCCTGTAGAAAGACAACCTTTTGCTCTCTTCCTGCAGCCATGATGCCCGACCCCCCTTGTAGCTTCCCCCAATACAGGTATTAGGTTTCCTCACCTGGGAGCTCAGGTACCCCCTACTTTGTGATGCATGTAACCACTGAACATGTATGTCTTAAGGTTACCTAGAAACATCCCCAGAGAGTAAAGGCTCACTCTCTCTTCTCCCAGGTCCAAGAGGACCACCAGGAGGAGCCGCGGTGAGCATGCTGCCATACAATGTGCCTGACTTCTCTCTCCTGTCTTTTCTGTCCCCTGCTATAATCTTTAACTATGATCGCCGTCCATTTGCGCCTAGTGGTCCTTCGGTTGTTGGAGGCTGGTTTCCTCGGACATTCTACCACTGTCATTATGTTGTTCTTGCTGTTGTTAGGTGCCATCAAGGCACCTCCAGCTCACAGCCACCCTATGAACAACAGAAGAAAACACTGCCCACTCCCGCACCACCCTCACAACGGGTCTTACGTTTCAACTCATTGCTGCAGCCACTGTGTCAATCCATCTAGTTGAGAGCCTGCCTCTCAACTGTTTTGACTGCTCCTCCGCTTTACCAAGCATGCGTATATGGCACACAGTCTTAACATCCTGGCCTCTAAGGAGCATTCTAGCTGTACATCTTCCAATATCGATTTATGTGTTCTTTTGGCAGTCCATAGTACTTTCCAAAACGCTTCACCAGCACCATAATTCAACTGCATTGCTTCTCTTTCAGTCGTCCTGATTCAATGTCCAACGTTCACATGCATATGAGGGGATTGAAAATGCCATGGCTTGGGTCAGACACACCTTGATCCCCAAAGGCACCTCCATGCTTTTCAACACTTTAAAGAGATCTCATGCAGCACTCAACAAAAGACATCATTTGATCTTCTGATGACTGCTTCCACGAGCATGGATTATGGATCTAAGCAAGACAAAATCCTTGGCAACTTACTCTTTTGTCCATTTATCATGATGTTACCTCTTGGTCCAGTTGTGAGAATTTTGGTCTTCTTTACATTTAGTTGTAATATTGAACTTATCTTTTATCTGTCTTTTATCTTCATCAGCAAGTGAATCAAGTCCTCCTCAGTTTCAACAAGCAAGGTTGTGTCATCTGTATATTGTAGGTTGTTAATAAATCTTCCTCCAATCCCAATGCTTCATCCTTCTTCATATAATCCAGCTTCTTTAATTATTTACTCAACATTCAGATTGACTAGTTATGGTGAGAGTATATGCACCTTTTCTGATTTTAAACCATGCAGTATTCCGTTGTTCTGTTCAAACAACTGCCTCTTGATCCATTTATAGGCTTTGCATGAGCACAAATCTGAAATGCCTAATCTTCTCATGGCTATCCATAGTTTGTGCCGTGATCCACACAGCTGGTCATAGTCAATAAAACACAAATAAACATCTCTCTGATATTCTCTATTTTCAGCAAAGATCCATCTGACTTCAGCAATGATATCCCCTTTTCCACATCCTCTTCTGATTCCAGTCTGAACTTCCGGTAGCTCCCTGTCAATGTACTGCTATAATTTTTGTTGGATGATCATCAGCAAAATTTTGCTTGCATGTGATATCAATATCTATAATTTGAGCATCCTGTTGGATCACCTTTCTTTGGGATGGCTACGAATATGGATCTCTTCCAGTCAGTTGGCCAACTAGCTGTCTTCCAAATTTCCAGGCATAGATGAGTGAGTGCTTCCAGTGCTTCACCAGCCTGTTGAAATATTTCAATTGGTGCACCAACAAGTCCGGGAGCCTGTTTTTGGCTAATGCTTCCCGTGCCACTTGAACTTCTTTCCTCAACCATTGTTCTTTATCATATGCTCCCTCCTGAAATGGTGGAATGTTGACTAGTTCTTTTTGGTACAGTGTCTCCGTGTATTCTTTCCATCTTCCTTTGATGCTTCCTGCATCATTCTATATTTTTCCCATAGACGCTTTCAATATTACAACTCAAGATTTGGTGGTTTTCTTGAGTTTGTTAGTTAAGATATGCTGAGCTTGTGCTTTCTTTGGGGCTTTCTAACTCCAGGTCTTACACGTTTCATTGGAATATTTGATTTTGTCTTCTCTAGCTTTCCTTTGACATTTTCTATTCAGCTCTCTGACTTCATCATTTATTCCATTTGCTTTGGCTACTCTACAATTAAGAGCAAATTTCAGAGTCTTTCCTCACATCCACTTTGATCTTTTTTTCTTGTCTTTTATTTTTAATACTTTTATTGGGGGCTCGAACATCTGTAATCACAATCCATACATTCATCCAGTGTGTCAAGCACATGTGCACATATGCCGCCATCATCATTTTCAAAGTATTCTCTTCCCACTTGAGCCCCTGATATCAGCTCCCCATTTCTTCCCCCATCCCTCCCCCTCCCACCCTTTCTCACGAACCCTTGATAAATTATAGATGATTATTTTCATATCTTATATCAACCTCCGTCGCCCCTCACCCACTTTTCTGTTGTTCATCCCCCTGGGAGGGGGTTCTAGGTTGATCCTGGCGATCGATTCCCCTTTTCTCCCCCCACTCTCCCCTTCTTTCTTGTCTTTTTAATGACCTTTTGCTTTCTTCATGAATGATATTCTTGATGTCCTCCCACACCGAACCAAGTGTTCTGTTATTAGTGTTCAGTGCAGAAAATCTGCTCTTGAGATGTTCTCAGAACTCAGATGGGATAGATTCAAGTTCGTATTTTTGTTCTCAGGGACTGTTTTCAGTTTATTCAGCTTCAACCTGAACTTACACATGAGCAAACGGTGGTCTGTTCCACAGTTGGCCCCTGGTCCTATTCCAGCCGCTGATATTGAGCTGCTGCATCATTTCTTCCCACCGACGGAGTCAGTTTGATTTCTGTGTGATCCATCTAGAGCAACCCACTCACCGTTTGCATTGTTGAAAAAAGGTGCATGCTATGAGCAAGTTGTTGGTCTTGCAAATTTCTATAATACGATCTTCAGCTTCATTTTTATAACCAAGACCATGTTTTCCAACTATTGTTCCCTCCTCTTTGCATCCAACTTTTGTATTCCAATGGCCAATAATTATCAATGCATCTTGATGACATGTTTGGTTAATTTCGGATTGAAGATGTTGGTAGAATTCTTCAATTTCTACATCACTAGCTTTAGTTATGCACTGGACTGTGAACTGCAAGGTCAGCAATTTGAAACCACCAGCTGCTCCCTGGAAGAAGGACAGAGCTTTCTACTCCAGTAGAGAGTTAGTCTCAGACGCTATCAGAGATAGTTCTAACCTGTCCTGTAGGGTCTCTCTGAGTTGGGAGCAACTGTATGGCAGTGAGTTTAAGAGCTTTCGTGGTTGGAGCATAGTTTTGAATAATAGTTGTATTGACTGGATATCTTTGACTGTGGATAGATATTGTGCAGACAGCATTGTGCTTCAAGATAGATCACATTCCTCTTAATTATGTCATTCCCAATATAATAAACCATATGGTATTTTGATTCAAAATGGTCAATACCAGTCTAATTCAGTCTAATAACATCTAGGATATCAATCTTTATATGTTCCACTTCATTTTTGACAAATTTCAACTTTCTTCAAGCATTCCTTTATAAAAATACATATTGTCAAAATTACTGATCACAGCAATATTTATCATTGCAAAGCTCTGGCCAGCAACCCAAACCCTCATCCAGAAGAGAGGGGTTGAAGATGAGAGAACGTCAGCTTCATGGAGGATGTGCAACTGGGAAACGAATGAGGACCCTGCCGAGGAGATGATAGAGTCCGTTCCAGAAAATGAGGGGGTTTCAAAAGCTTTGGGGGAAATTTTATAACCTCTTGAACTCATTTTTCTAAGAACCTTGTGAAGCCCCGTCAGAGTTACTTATATTGGCAAAAAGAAACACAGACAGGCTAAGCCAGAAACGGAGACTGGCTATTCTCGCACGGGAGCTGGGTGGAGGACAGACTCTGGTGTGGAGCATCCATGCTTTATGTCATTTTGCCTTTGAGGAACATATGACTTTTGATTTACTCCGAAAATAAAAGCAGCCAGGATGGGAGCAAATGAGAATCCTAACATAGAATACAAACAGAAATAAGTGATCTTACTATAATTCATGTGAATAAATTAACTACACTGAAGAAAAAAATTAACCCAAGTACATTTGAATATAGTAAGTTTGATAAAAAGACAAAAGAACTGAAAATAAATACTGAACTCTACTTTGTACATCTTCCACAATGAATAATTCTGAAATTATTTTCTATATGTAAAAGGAATAGGCAAATGAGCAAATATTTTGAGGATATTGGGAACAAACGGTCTCACTGTTGAAGATGCCAAATACAAATATGGAATAGAGTATAGGCTAGAAAGAATACTATATTGTTGGATTTAAATTGGATATAGTATAATTTTATGACTTGTAATATTAGAGGCTTTCAAAAAGTTCATGGACCATCTAGCTGAGAAGCAACAAAGCCCACTTGGAAGAAGGACACCAGCCTGTGTGATCATGAGGTGTCGAAGGGATCAGTTATCAGGCATCAAAGAAC
>NW_022103915.1:72752059-72760513 GCF_000313985.2 Echinops telfairi | reverse complement strand
CCCCCCCAATAAAATAATTAAAGAAAAAAGTTCATGGAAAAATTGACTTAAAAGATAATGGAGTTTTTCCACGAACATTTTGAAGCCTCTGTGTGTGTGAATATGTGTATATTAGTGTATGTATGTATGTGTGCGTGTGTATGTACATAAATATATGCGCCAGAATAAAACATATATGTATACATATATCTACAAACAGAATGAAACCATTGCTGTTGAGTTCATCATGTTCCTGTTGGATCCAGTAGCGCTTTCAAGATCCATGCCTTATTCCACATTTTCTTCTGAATCCAGCTTGAATTTCTGGTAATTACCAGATGCAAGCATTGTTTAATTATCTTTAGCAAAACTTTATTTGCATGTGATATTAATGATATTATCCAATGATTTATGTATTCCATTGGATGACTTTCCATTGGGAATAGACTCATGTGTGGATCTCTTCCAGGCAGTTAATTAAGAAGTTAGCGGTCCTCTATTTCTTGGTATATGTGAGTGAGCATGTCCAGAGCTTAATTTCTTTCTTGAAACTGCCCAGGTATTCAGTGCAGCTTGGACTTCCTCCTTCAATGCCATCAGTTCTTGATCATATGTTACCACCTGAAATAATTGGACATAAATCCACTCTTTTTGGTACTATGTGTATTTCCTCCATCTTCTTTTAATGCTTCCTGCCTTGGTCAAGATTTAACCAATAGAATCCTTCAGTATCGCAACTCAAGGCCTGCATTCTTCTTCAGTTCTTTCAGCCTGAGACATGCTGTGTTCTTCCTTTTTGTTTTCCTAATTCCCAGTCTTTTCACATTTCATTATAATACTCTGTCTCCTCAAGCTGCCCTTTGAAATGTTCTATTCCGCTCTTTTGTTCATTATGTCTCTCATTCACTTTAGATGCTTGACAGTCACGAGCAAGTTTCAGAATCTCTCCTGAGGTCCATTTCTTTTCTTCCCTCTTTTCAATAGCCCTTTGGGTTTCTTCATGTATGACGTCTTGATGTCATCTCACAAAGCATCTGATCTTAGGCCATTGGTCTTCAATGGGTCAAATCTGTCTTTAAATTCAGTGGTTACATTTTGGCTCTTGTGAAGCTTTTTTAATAATCTTCAGCTTTAATTCCAGTCTGCATCAAATTGATGATCTGTTCTGTGATCAAACCCTGAGCTTGTCCTGACTGATGATACTGTCCGTTGTCTCTGTTTATAGATGTCATTGAGTTGATCCCTGTATTTTCCATCTGGTGAGGAGGTGTATAACTGCTATTTATGTTGTCGTTAAAGGATATTCACAATGACAAAATCTTGAAAGACCACTATCCATTGTGAATATCCTTTAACGACAACATAAATAGCAGTTATACACCTCCTCACCAGATGGAAAATACAGGGATCAATTCATTGACACTCATATATGTGTGTGAGAGAACTTCATATCAACAAGTAATTATGCATCAATAAAACATCCCAGCCCAGTCCAGATCAAGTTCATATGTTCAATATTAGTCCCTAAGTCTGATATTAGCTTGTGAATTCCTCTTCAGACTCACGCAGCACATGCAAGGATGGCAAATGCAGGAAGATCACAGGCTGGTGGATGGAAAGTCCTGTGGATCCAATGGCAGTGGACACACCTCCAGGGCTCTGGCTGCCATTAGCGTGGCTCCATCTGGCTTCTCAACAGGAATGTGTGGCAGAGAGAGAGTGGCCTGCCTCTTCTGATGGCAGAATCCAGAGAGACAAAGTTCCCAGAATCCTCATGAGAAGACCACGCCCACAAGAAGGGGTCATTAGGCTGTAACCCAATTGACAAGCTAGACTCCACCGCTTCATTCTTTTATCAAGTTAACATGAAATTATGTACTACCACAAAGTTCATGTTTTCCAACCACTGATCCTACTTTGTTTTTAACTTCCACATTCCTATTACCAGTAATTATCAATACATCTTGAACATGTTAGATCAATTTTAGAAGCACTACAACCAGTACCAACTAATAATTGCAGATAAAATGATGGATTTAGAAAATCCACATTTTACAGATATCACAGTAAAAACAGACTCTGTTGAGAAGCGTTAATGAATTATAAAAGCAGTCGGTGACATTTGGTATGGAACAGGTTATTTACATAGTGTTCAAACTATTAAACCACAAGCATTTATTAATTTCAAAGTGAAAAAGAGTAACTTTGTAGTAGAGAAATCTGGCAGACACCATCCCAACCAAATGATCAACCAATGTTAGCATCATGATTAGCAGGTTAAACTGTCAAACTGACATCAAATGCCTCCTGAGAACACAATATTACTTATGTAAAATTCCTGCAAAAAAGTATAACTTTCATTTAATCACAAGGAACATCAGACATACCCAAATTGAGAGCTATACCCAAATTGAGAGATATTCTCAATGGCTTGTCTTCAAAAACAAATGATAATCTTCAAAAACTACCAATGACATGCCAAGGCAGAGAAAGCTGAGAAATCAGCACAGATTAATGCAAAGTCAAAAATCATAAGAATAAGTTTACTTTGTAGTCGTATGTTGGATCTTGGGCCAGAAGAGCAGAATTGTTATAATTCATTCATTCAGGCTTTTTTTTTAAAGGATAGCGGGACCATTGATGAAATTTTTATAAAATCTGTAGATTAGATGATAGTATAGTTATCAATGTTTAAATGCCTTCATTTCTCAAGTGTACTGTGTTCGTGTAAGTAAATATCCTTGTTCTTAGCAGTAGTTAGGGATTAAGGAGCCTGATGTGCACAAGTAGTTCAGAAAACAATAAAGCAAATCAAATAAATTAGTTGGTATATCTGGATGAAGGGCATATGGGAAAAAATTTTTTTTAGAAAAAGCTATTCATATCATGTTTCTGTAAGTTGAAAATCATTCCAAAATTTAAAAGTTATAAAAAGAAATCACCTGGCATCCTCTGAGCCAACAGTTGAAACTGCTGGATATTGTTCTTGGTTTTGTGTGGAGCTAACAGCTGGCAGGAGCCTTGTGTAAAAGGATTGCGCCATCCTGCCCTCAAGGCTCCAGGCACCTCTTTGAGGTCACCATTTAGCCCACTAACTTCAGTGCATCACAGAAAGG
The DNA here is from genome assembly GCF_000313985.2 of Echinops telfairi. Lineage (NCBI taxonomy): Eukaryota > Metazoa > Chordata > Mammalia > Afrosoricida > Tenrecidae > Echinops > Echinops telfairi. The sequence continues at coordinate 72,757,418 of NW_022103915.1, read as the reverse complement.
ATGAGAGTGTGTCAGATGGCCAAAGCATACCCATGACTTTGCTTTGTTATGCAAAAAAATGTTCTCCTGTGTATGAGCCCACATTTGTTTTCCAGCTAACTATGCATCTAGGGAGAGTGGGGAGGGTGTTGACATACCAAGCTCCCCATATGGACAAATAATGTATTATGGTGTCAGAACTGCATCAGGCTGGTGTCCTGACTCTGCTACTTAATTTTCTGAGCCTCAGTTTCCTAACCTGGCACAGGTACATACTTTATCTTACATCACAGACTTGTGAGAAAGATGAAATAAAATCGCGTGTGGTTAATCGCACCTATATTCTACACCACCCTACCCCCACAGAGGAGGAAAACTTATTAGAGCTTAAATTCTGAACACCTGGTTTACAGAAGGCTCTGTAAGACAGTGAAAGCCCCCAATCCATTTGTGGAGACCCCATGGAGATTAAGCTTCCATTGAATTTGACCACTTTTCTGATGTGAAAAGTCTTGCCTCCTGACATAGTGCATCAGAAAATGAATTAATGCAGACAGGGCTAGATTAAAATTTATCATGTCTTTTCCCTTTTAACTCATTCTTAATTTGTTCTGGTTTTATTATTTTCTGTTTTTATTGAGGCGTTTCTGTGTTATATTTTGTTATCTTTTTAAAAGATAATTTTATTGGGGGGCTCTTACAACTCTTATAACAAGCCATACATCAATTGTATCAAGCATATTTGTACATATGTTGCAATCACCATTTTCTAAACACTTACTTTCTATTTGAGCCCTTGGTATCAGCTCCTCTTTTTACCCCTCCTTCCCCCACCCTGCTACCCTGGTGAACCCTTGTTAAATTATAAATTATTATTATTTTCATGTCTTACACTGACCACTGTCTCCCTTCACCCACGTTTCTGTTGTTTGTCCCCCTCAGGGCATGGGGGGAGAGCACCTATGTTCTGCTCAATATCTCTTTATCTTTCCTTTTCCCTTTACACAAATGAAAAGAATAAGACCAACAGTGTTGTGTATTAGCATTGCGACCAATATTCAAATGTGACAAGTAAAAAAACTAAAATTCAAAATCAATCAGAGGTAAACGGATTAATTAACTTCAATCAAGAGGTAAAAGTAGCTAGAACCACCGGCTCAAATGAGAAGAAAGAATTCTACAATAGCCTCATTGAAACCAGAGGGTAGGCTGTCATGGCCCTATTTGAAGGGCATAGCAAGAAGTTCAAGGTTATTGCTATGGCTATTAATGAGGTGCTCCGCATCTTCTTCACTGCACACAGCTGGATCCTTTCTAAAACCTTGGGCCGGAAGCAACTGCACCTTACTGGAGATGGCAAAAGGTAGCCACCAGCCTTGGAATATTTAAAATTAAATATACAAAACAAATCAAATCATACTATTAATTGTTTCTTCGGAAGTTTAGAAATAATTTATGTACATTTCATGCTAAGTATTTGGAGCATTTACAAGTGATTTTAGACAATTTGATAGATCTGGCTTTGAGTCTAGTTTAAAATGTGTAGCTGAGTTATTTGAGACTTAATATTTAAGCTGAAGGAGAAAGAGTACTATACAAAACTAGCAAACAAATTGGAACACGTGATCATTCAAAATGGATTACATTCTTAGTTTAACTGATTTATTAGAACGGGAAGTTTTTTGTGGGCAGGTTAGGCAGTGGAAGTACATTTACAATTCTGACATATTTAATGAATAAATTCCATCTAAAATGTTCAAGGGTATCTTATAAATGTGGATGTAAAAAGGACAGATTGTTTATGGGAATTTAGTCTGTTCAAATTAGCCAGTCAAACTATAATAAAATGACTGCCTGATTCATTATATTTCATTATAATAAACATTGTAATTTGAACTTGAACATTTAAGGAAAGCTATATTTATTTTTAATTTTTAACTTCTCTAAACAAAATATTAATTTTTAAATTGCCAGGTTTAAGTGGGATTTTATTATACTTAAAAGCAAACCACATAGATATGAAACCACTCCCCTTGTCAGTGCCAATGTTTCAGTTGATGGCTTTTTACGTTTGTTTTATTTTGTTCCTTACTAAGAGTGCCAGCTATAGAACATTTACTCAATTTGGAGTTAACCATTTTTGAACTATTTTAACTCCCAGGAAATGGGGAGGAGAGCCAGTACTGCTCTAAGTACTGTCACCTAGATTACTCACTTGGACCTCCTCAAAGCCCATGCGCATTTATTTTAGAAGGTTTCAAATTGAATTGTGTCCTCTGAAAATACCTGTGGAAATCCTAACCCCCAATGATATAACCCTACCTGGAAATAAGGATTTTCATTTCCTGTGTTCCCGAGGTCATAGCAGAGTAGAGTGGGTCCTAAACCAAATCACTTCTGCGTTCTAAAAAGAGCAGAACAGACACAAAAAGAAACAAACACAGCGGGGACCGGACACTGAGGTTGCTGGCAGACACAAAGGCCTAGGAGAGAAGCTTCCAGAAAGAACGATGTGGCCAAGTCCAGGACCGACCTGCATGTTTCATCTCCAGATCTGTGAGGAAATGAATGTCTGTTCTTTAAAGCTACCTTGGTGTGGTATTTCCTTTACAGCAGTACCAGGTAACTAAGACAAAGGTGGAGCAGAGAAGAAAAGGTACATTGTGTGGATTATCCCACTCTGAGACACATTCTTCCCTTAACGCCTTAATGTTTTATAAAGTAGATCCATTACAATATATAGCACCTTGTGATACAACTGTTCATTTATCCATTCATTCTTGCAAATGGAATTTACTAATCTCTTACCATACCCTGGGCTACAGAGAGGAGAACAGCTTAGAGGGCAGCGAGCCTGGATGCAGAGAGACAGTTGTGGGGCTGATGTTAAGAATCCAAGAGGAAATGATGGTGCTTAGACTCAGTGGTGGCAACACAGGTGTGGAGATAAAGAAAGATTGAAGATCTATTTAGAAGATAGAACTGATATAACTTGGGAGTTGGTTAGAAATAGAGGGCAAGGGAAAAAGTAATATCGACTTCCAGGTCTTCTACAAAGCAAAGTCTAAGGGCAGGGTGCTAGCCATTGATTTGGGAGGTGCAAGCCCATGCCGGTGAGACTGTGGAAAGGGGAAAGGAGCAAGAAAAGTAGGAATGATGGAATGGCACAGCGGTCTGAGAAAATTCAGAACACCTTTCACCTCATAGGAACCAGCTTTGTGCTGATCCTTCTAAAAGAAATGATCCATGCACTAGTTTTCCAAAGGTCACTGAGCAGGTAGGTGAGGGTCAAACCTGGTACTAACTCACATTGCCGGACTCACGTTCAACATCTGTGCTCTGTGAGATGCTATGTGAAACTGCCAAGTAGACCTACTGTGCACCTATATAGGGACTGACACATTATCTGAAATTTCTCATTGATAACATTAGTGGGGGGAAAAAACGACTATCCAACTATGTTGACCCTTGATAACATACGTCTGATAGTAATGAACACTGAGTGTGAGGTTGTGGTGGTTACGGTGATGTGTCGCCTTGGCTGGGCCGTGCTGCTCAGTTATTTGGCAGTTATATCATGATGTCACATTCTGATCTGACGTGGCCATCCTCCATTGTCACATCAGCACTTGGCCTTGGAACTTAAGCATGCTAATAAGTGAGGAGTGAGTGTAATTCTAGATGATTCCTCTTCAATATTCCTCCTTCTTCTCATCTCCTTCCCTCCCTTCTTTCCTTCTTCTTCCATCTTTTGGAGGAGGTAGGTCTCCTAGACCCTGTTCTGACCCCTCTTCTTGGCTGTCCCCCAGCTTCATTATGTTTAGCCCTCATTTGCACATGCTCTTGACACCTGGTATTTGGTGACAGAAATGGCTGATAAAATTCCACGCTGATTAATTTCATGTTTAATCTGACTATGATACTCCTGTAGCCTTTGCAAATAACCTTTTTGAACAAAAACTGCAATGGCTCATTCGAACCCGATCAAAGAGGCATGCGTGACTCACAGCCACTAAATAAACATTGATGCCTGATGGCAGTAATACGGCTATTTATATTCAGAGCCTGATTTAACCAGTGGCATTCCTGTAATAAGATAATAAGCATGAGCTGTTTACTAGGAAAAAAGGAGAGGCTGTGGTGCTGGTGTTCAATAAAATCTCTTTAACAGGCAAATGAGTCTCCGAAATTGGTTGGCAAGTACATCCAGAATGAGATGTGCTAATTAACTGCTGTTACTGATTTTCTAAAATAAAGAGTTTAAACTTAGATTAGCCCTAGAATTTAGTACAATAAAAGAATACTGGCTATATGATATTATGTTGAGAGTCATATAGATGATGTCTAATACATGTCCAGCAATACAATGAAGGAAAGGAATCTGCCCCTAAATCACTGAATATTTTAAAGAGGTTATTTAAGAGGCATAAAAACCAAATAAACAACAAAACGCTCCCTGCTGGCAAGTCCATTCTGACTCGGAGTGACCCTATAGGACGGAGAAGAACTGCCCCATAGAATTTCCATGGCTGTACATCTTTGTGGAAGCAGATGGCCTCGTCTCTCTCCCACAGAGCAGTTGGTGAGTTCAAACCCCTGACCTTTTGGTTAGCAGACCATTGCCTAACCCATGGCACCACTAGGGCTGAGGGCTTTTTGATATTTGATATTTTGATATCCAGAGAGCAGTTGCAGGGGATGCTCTTGGTTCTACTGGCAGAGCTATCTATTACTACCAGTTCTTTTCTTCTCAGATGAAAGCCAAAGGAATTCAAGAATGACCTGCCCACCATTTGGGTGTCCTTTTCAAATAGATGAACTCATTCCGAACCAAGATCACAGAAGTCCAGAGTAAATGTGAGGGGGATGATTGTTCTGGATTCAACATAAACGATCAAAGTGTTTGAGCCGGTAAAAAGCCCCCAACAATGCCCAGCCCTGTTTTTGCTCTCTGGAAGAGCAACAAGAGCAATGAATGTCTCCTTTTCTCATCTGCTACCATTTCTGTTGCCTTGTATACATTGAAAACAGGACATTGCATCGGGAAGACTGAAGAAGAACCAGTGCATTTGAACTATGGTGCCGGGGAAGACTATTGAAAGAACCATGGACTGCCAGAAGAACAAACAAATCTATCTTGGAAGAGGCATGGCCAGAGTGCTCCTTCGAGCCAAGGATGGCAAGACTTTGTCTCGTGTACTTGGGACGTGCTGCCAGGAGAAACCAGTCCCTGGTGAAGGACGTCATGCTCGGGAAAGTAGAGGGGCAGCACAAAGAGTCCTCTACAGTGGCTGCAACTATAAGCTCCAACAAGAACAATTGTGAAGATGATACAGGACCGGGCAGTGTTTTGCTCGGTGGTACGAGTCAGAACGGACTC
>NW_022103915.1:72740627-72749016 GCF_000313985.2 Echinops telfairi | reverse complement strand
ACTCACACCACTGGTACTGAAGGGATCATCTGCCCTGGATTCCTTGTGTTCCCAGTTCCTATCTATACCAGTGTACATCCTCTGGTCTAGTCAGACTTGCAAGGTAGAATTGGGATCATGATAGTGTGTGGGGGGGGAAGCATTTAGGAACTAGAGGAAAGTGAAAGCTGTATGTTTTATCGTTGCTACATCGTTCAACCTATTTTTTAATAAGCTTTTTCAGAAATAGTTCCAGCTAGCTTAAGCCAAAAAGGAATTCATTTGAAAAGATATTAGTAATCTCCTAGAATATAAAGGAGAGTTGAAGTGCTGGAATCAAAGCAATTTCAGAGACATGGACTAATTCTGCTACGTTTGTAGCATAGCTACTCCCATCTCCTGGCTCCTTTGCCTCTCTCTTTTCAAAAGTCCATATTCTGAGACAAGAAAATCTGAGTGGCACAGATTGGTTAAAATAAATCACTTGAACAAATCAGCTATGACTACAGAAGACTGGGTCAAGATCACACAATAGTGACAGAACTTCTTTGGAAGTCACTCCCCAGAGAACGGAGTCCATTGGGGTGGGGGTGGGGGGGTGTCTTCGATACCAGTATGCTTTAAAGTTCCAATTCACAAAACTGTCCAGGCATAACAAGGGATCATGTGACAGAATCTATATCAGTATACCGCTTCCTTCATTAGGAAAGTCTTCCCCTAAAAAATATGTCATCTCCCTGCACAGCATACTTAGTGACATGGTCTGTTCACATTCTTGGCACATGCCTCTAACTCCTCACAGATCCACAGCAAAGACTGTGCTGACTGGCAAGTGCCTACAGACCACCGTTGGAGTTGAACTTCTTCCTTGCCTGACTTTACGGGAAGGGAGCAGAGGAATCAAAAACATGGGCTCTGAAGTGAAATCTGTGTTCTAGTTCTTGTTGCGCTTAATCCATTGATGCCCTGGGGTAAATAAGCTCTTCTAGACACATTCCATTTCAGCCATCAGGAACTCCAAACTATTAGCCTATATTGTATGAAATTTCACATGCTCTACCTGTCCTCCCTTTCCACACCCGAGATGGTACTCTCATATGCTCTGACCTATAGCAACGCTATGCCCAACAGAACATAGCTCTACACTGGGCGGTGGTGCTCCAACCACCCAATTGTTGCTGCAGCTACTGTGTCAATCCATCTCATTGAGGGCCTTCCTATTTTTCCCTGCCATTCCACTTTACCAAACATAATGTCCTTCTCTAGGGACTGGTCTCTCCTGACAATACATCTTAAGTATGTAAGATGGTCTTACATCCTTGCCTTGAAGAAGCACCGTGGCCTTACTTCTTTCAATAGAGATAGGTTTGTCCTGCTAGCAGTCCATGGCACTTTCAATATTCTTCTCCAGCACCACAATTCAAATTCAACTATTCCTCTTCAGTCTTACTTATTCCATATCCAACTTTCACATGTATATGATGCAATGGAGAATACCATGGCTTAGGTCAGGCTCATCTTAGTCATCAAAGTAATATCCTTGACCTTCAATACTCTAAAGAGGTCTTGTGCTACAGATTTACTTAATGCAACATGCCTTTGATCTCTTGACTGCTTCTGCCAAGAACATTGCTTATGGATCCAAGCAAGACAAAATCTTTGACAGCTTCAACCTTTTCTCCATTTATCATGATGGTATCTATTGATGCAGTTGTGAGGATTTGGTCTTCCTTGCATTGAGTTATAATTCATACTGAAGATTACAATCCTTGTTCTTCATCGGCAAGAGCTTCAGTTCCTCTTCACTTTCAGCATCAAGGTTATTTCTTCTGTAAAACACAAGTTGTTCATAAGCCTTCCTCCAATCCTGGCACCACATTCTTCTTCATATAATCCAGCTTCTTTGATGATGTGCTCAGCACACAGATTGAACAAGAATGGTGAGAGGGTACAGCCCTCATGCATACCTTTCCTGATTTTAAACCATGGTTAGCATTCCTTTGTTCTGTTCACACAAATGCCTCTTGGTCCATGTACAGGTTCCTCATGAGTACAATGAAGTGTTCTGGAATTCCCATTCTTTTCCAGGTTATCTATCCACCAGTTTATTATGGTTCACACAGTCAAATGCCTTTGTATAGTCAATGAAACACAAGTAAACATCTTTCTGGTATTCTATGCTTTGAGCCAAGATTCTTCTGATATTAGTAATGATATCCCTTGCTCTATGTCCTCGTCTAAATCTGGCCTGAACTTCCTGCAGTTCCAAGTCAATGGACTCCTGCAAACATAGTTGGATGATCTTAAGCAAAATTTTACTTGTGTGCTATAACACTGATATCATTCTACAGTTGGAACATTCTGTTGGGTCACCTTTCTTTGGAAGCACAAATATGGATCTCTGCCAGTCAGTTGGAGGGAAGCAGGCACTGCTTTCTTTACTCAGGTTCCCAAAGATCTCTACACAAACACAGCTCATTAAAGTAGAATACATTTTATTCACAATCCATCTTAACCGCCCTCTTATTCCATTCGACTCACCCACGCATGCTCCACCTCTGCTGTATGCATCGCCTTGAAGGGTTTTTTGAATGATGATGAGAGGAATAAAAGAGGGGGGAAATGGCATTAAAAATTAAGAGAAAGGATTCACTGTAGAGTAATTGTAGAAAAAGTGAAAGGGAAGGACGAGTTTCTGCTTTATTAGAATCACTAAGTGGTGAGGAATGCCAGCTATTATCGCTCAGCCACTTTCATTTCCATCTAGTTCTTTATCTATGTATTTAATTTTTTTAACAAAAAGCCTTATCACCTTCAAAGTACTCTCCATCACATTTAATACACTTGCCAAATCTGTGATTCCATTCTTGGAAACATTTTTTCAGACTCATCTGTTTGGATAGCTGACAGCACCTCCCTCTTTTTTTCTCTCTACCTCTTCCATGTCATCAAATCGCTGTCCTTTTCTGTCTCTCTGCATTCGCAGAAACAAAAAGAAGCCACATGGAGAGGGGTAAGGTGAATGAGGTGTGTGGGGCAAGAGAGGCATGCATTGTTTTGCTAAAACCTGGTTCACTGAGATGGCTGCGCGAGCAGATGCACTGTCGTGGTGGCAAAACCAGTTCCCCATCTGCCCCAAATCAGGGCTTTTCCCCACCCATTTCTTAACTATCTGTTGGCTCATAAAGGCTGGAAGATTTAAAGCCATATTTCCCTGACTCCTTTCCTGCAAAAATCCTGGATGTGGTTTAATTTCAGCCAATAAAATGTACTAGTGTATGTCTGGACTGCAGAAGGGAGGCAGAGATTGTTCTTTTGAAAGCACTGATAAGTGATAAAGTGGTCATTTTCCCCCATTTGAAGACCGGTTTCATGAATTTTGAGTAACAATTTCATGACCGCTATAAGACCTAGAGACCTGAGCAGCAGAAAGAAGATGGAAAAGAGAAAGACATCTTTTTTTTTTAAAGACTCTTGAATCTTACAGGGTTTAGTAAGGTGGACTGAGTCACGTGGCAAGAAGACATCCATCTTCTGACTCCCTGCACTGTCGCCGCCAAGAAAGGGCCAAACAATGGAGACCGTATTCTCTCTAAGTAAACTTTAAAATGAGATAGGATCGGAATGACTGCTGTTCATGGGAAACACGGCAGATTTAATGTTAGGAAACAGTCAATGTAACTAGCACATTAATGAGCTAAAGGAGAAACAAATAACATGAGTAAATCAATTGATGCAGAACAGGCATTTGACAAAACTCCGCATCCGTTGATGACAAAATCTCTCAGAAAACAAAGAAGAGAGAGGAACTTCCTCAGCTGGATAAAGAACATCCACAAACATTCCACAGCTTACATTCTACATACTGGCAAACGACTGGTGCTCTTTCACTTCGATGGAAAACAAGCTAAAGATACGTGCCCTCTCCACAAGGCAAGAAAAGGAAACAAAATTACAGTGATCCGAAAAGAAGGGGGGGGAACCTGTGTCTATTTATTGATAGCATGATGGTCAAATGGAAAATCACCCCCCCAAAAATCTCAGCACTTATAAATGAGTTCAGGACATTTTCAGCCTATGAGATCACATAAAAATCAATTGAGATCACATAAAAATCACATTTCTACATTAGAGTAATGAATACACGGAAACAAATTAAAATAAACGATCATTTATAGCCACACACATGAGAGCTACGTGGGTTTAAAAGTGATGGTAGTGGAAGGGCTTCTGATCGCAGGTCTCTCGCTGCTCGGGAGCCCCTTTATGAGATAAGACACCTTCCCATCCTGATGCTGGTAAAGAGGTCAGGCAAACTTGAGTGGAGGTAGAGGTATTAATTTTGGGCAGTTAATTACATTCTTTTAACATCTGTCTCCCTGAAGTTTTCACTGGGAAAATCCTTTAGGAGGACATCCCCATTAGCTATTCATTTTTCTTTCCCCCTGACTGGAGAACAAAGCGACTGCTGGCTGTGTCACACAACTCGTCTAGAGTCACCCCTGGGTGAAGTGATCCGCAAATAATTACAAATGTAGTTCAGGTAACTGAATTAGTGAATTACAGACTCCTTTGAGATGAAAGGCTTTAGGAATCTGAAATACTTTGGCTCTTTGTTATCAATAACCCGAACAATGAAGAAACCCAAAGTAGTATTCGATATGCTCCAGGAATGGAATAAGTAAAATTAAGAATGCACTTGATTTTCATTTTCCATCCGTTTCATTTCAATAGTCAGGACTGAATATAGCAAGTCATCAAATTCCCTCTGATGCGAATAAGGTATCAACGACAGAGCTCTGGGAAGAGAAAAAGTCAAGCAAAGTGTGGAAAGTAGGTGGTCCTCCAGCTTCCGTGGATTTATTAGCATTTCCTCTCACCTGTCCCACCCCAACATTCTACAGGCATAAAACTCCGACCTTCACCAGCTCCATTTTCTTCTACTTTAGTCTAATTTTCTAGAATTGAGTGGGTCAACTATTTTTCTACCCTCAGACAATCTCACCCATCAGTTGTGTCCAGCAGCAAATGTGGGATGCTCTCAGCTTAGCGTTCTGCCTGGGGCCTCACTGCAGGGTGCTCAGAAGCCGGAAGCACAGGGACCAGTCCCTGGTAGGACTTGGGAAAGGAGGAGTGAAGGTGGGGATAAAAGTTGACAAATGAAGTCCCAGTCTACCAGATATTAGGAGGACGAAACCTGCTGGGTATGAATGTGCTGCATTGATGGAAACAGATGTGCTGTTCCTCGCCCTTAGCTTTCATTTTTTAAATATTGAGCAGTGTCTATTTCCCTATCAAAATAGCTTTTAAAATGAAATATATGGGTCTTTATCCTGGAATTAGGATGTCCACCGCCCTTGAGTCATCACCATTAGAACAACACTATCTAGGGTTTCTGGGACTATAATTCTTTATGAGAAAGACAGCCTCATCTTTTTCCCTTGGAGGGACTGATGTGTTTGAACCACCAACCTTGCTATTGGCAACCCGATGGCTAACTCACAGTGGCACCAGGGTTCCTTTATAATCAATAGTTCCTAACTCAAAAGGTTCAAACCACATATAGTGACGTCTGCCTCCTGGCTACGTGCTCTAGCAGCTCACTTTTTCCCACCAGTGACATCCACAAAATCCACTTCCTACTTTTCCGTACAAAAATTCGCCTAGTGGGGAAAATGCATACTATGAAAGCTCCACTCCACCCAGTGCAATTCCAGGGTTTTTGGGTACCCCCAAGTATATGGGTGCCACTGGTTTTGTTTGTCTAGAAAACTCAGCCTAGAAGTAACAATAATATTTAATATAACAACAAAGCGTCCGGGGGTTGGGAGGTGGGCAGGGATAAAGAGGAACTGATATCAAAGATTGCAAGAAGAAAGAAAATGTTTGGATAATGATGGTGACAATAATTGTACAATCATACTGGATCTAACTGAACTATGGGTTGTTATAATATCTGCAAGAACTCCCAATAAGATAAAATTTTAAAAAATGCAACGCCCCCACACAAAAAAACCCCAAACCTCAGCCTAACACAACATCGTAGAAAGGTTCCGTGCAGAAGGAGCATTTTCGTGAGGAACGGCCAGAACAAATGGAATGCTCCAGCTAAGCTCTGACAGAGGAGTAGGAGTTTGCTAGGTGGATGGCCAGGTGGAGTGGCGGACATTCCAGGCCGGGGAATCGCGCGCATGAGTCATTGCATGGGCGTGGTACGTTCTGTATCCTACAGGTGGTTCTGCTTGTCGAGATACCGGGTGGCCATAGTGGAGAGGTGCTGTTTACCTGGGGTATGAAGCCACATAGAGGGATTTCAGGGCCTGTTTTCACTATCTGAAAGTACACTAATAGAAATCATCAGTGGACACCATCCCTAAGAAGTTCTGATAGCAATTAAAAGCTGATTCTACTAAATACAAATATCACGTAATCAACTTTCTGCAGTCTCAAACCACATTTCAGAGGCCTCCAAATCTTTCCCTCACTTGACAACCAAGCTTCCTGAGGAAGTGATTCACCCTTACAATCTTCCTCACTTCCATTCTCTCCAACTCCAACCCACTGATCGTAATTTAATTAAGTGGGGATTGCTCCTGCTCGGGTCACCAGTGACCTCGGTAATTTCACAGCACAAACCACCACCACCACCAATAGCCAATGAAAACCCCTCTCCCACGTTCTTTCAACCACACGAAACTGTCTACAATTCATTAACTATATTAATTAACGTCTTTAGAGACCCCAGGCACTGAAAACCATTCTATTACCCAATATTAAAAACAATTCTAATCATAGTTTTTTTTTCCCATATGGACTTCATTTGTTTTAATCTCAAATTCTTTCCCTCCAAATTCATAGAGCGTCTCTCTTTGTTGGTTATTTAAATACATGCCTGGTTTATCAATGAAGTGATCCAACAATGAACACATTCACAGCGTGTTTGTAGTGAGTTTGATGGAGGGAATTCTTCATGTCTTAAATCCTCTAAACTTTCCTTGTGCCTCTCTGTGAATTTTTGCTCTCTGTGTCTCTGTGAATTTTCTCTTTCTATGAATTCTCTCTCTCTTTCTCTCTCCCTCCCTTTAAACTGACTTCCTATGTGTACTGACTTCATGTTTCAACATCCTAATTACAAATCTTCAGCTGAGAAATTGGTTTGGCTCAGCTTGGAGTTGCACAAGTGCAACACACTGGCCAGTTAGTGAATATCCACATCTTGCCCAATAAGAGAGTCTTGTGGTACAGAGAGAGGGCTACTCTTTCCACAGATTGTGGGCAAGGATGCCCCCATCAGAGGTCACAGGAGCACGGACAATCTTGGCCCCTCTCATAATCTGGTCAGCTGTTTGCCTTCTTTACCAGACTGGTAAAGCGGGGCCAGAAATGTGTGTCGGGCTGTGTTGTTTGTCAAAGCCTTATGCAATGCATAAATGTCTCTGTGCCTGCAACCCAGTAGATACAGTAGATAACCTAGATCAAGACAAAGTTTGTTTCATGAATAAATGAATTAAAAGCAGTTAAACTGAGCTTCATAAAACCCTTTCTATTCAATAGACCAAGAACAGGTAAATGTTTATACTATCACCCATTTGCTGTATTTTGCTTTGTTCTTTGCCTCTGTTGCCTTTAACGCCTGTACTCCTCCCTGCCTCCACCATTTTTTGCTGACCTCCCTCTTATTTGTACATTACCTTCTTTTTCACCAAAGTTATTATGGATTAATACGTTGCTGCATTCTTTCTTGACAAAATAGTCATTTTAAAGTTGACTTCCTTCCCTTAACTCATTCTTGGAAATAGCAAAGTATCTGATAAAATGGCAGATTCACATGCAATCGCAATGTAGCCATGATCAATATATCTTTGGTAAACAATCTCTGGTATATACTATTTCTATTACTATTCAAACCTATTAATCTTTTGCTCCATACAATCTTGTTTCTTCGTGACTGAGGGCTGCATATTAACACATACAGTAGCTGTATATTGTTGTTGTTGTTGTTATTGTTAGGTTCCACCGATCAGTTCGGACTCATAGCAACTCCATGTACAACAGCACAAAACACACCTGTCTTGAACCACATCGTCATTATTGTTATGTTTTAACCAACTGTTGGAGACACTGTGTAAATTTAGCTCGTTGGAGGTTTTCTTAATTTTCACTGACCCCCTACTTTACCAAGCACGATGTCCCTCTTGAGGGACAGGTCCCTCCTGATAACATCTCCTAAGTGCAAGAGATGAAGTCTCGCCATCCTCCCTTCCAAGGAACAAGCCAGCTATACTTCTTCCAAAGCAGATTTGCTACATTCCAGGTGTCAATGATTAATGGATGCTTGCAACTGTTACCTATCTCATTCTGAGTTCCCTATCAGCAAATAAAAGCCATAAACACTTTGTTCCACCCATAT
>NW_022103915.1:72736421-72737490 GCF_000313985.2 Echinops telfairi | reverse complement strand
CAACAAGTGCCTAAGCTCTATCCCATACTGAGTGGGTTTCCATAGGGTCGGAGTCCTTGCCCAGTACTAGTAATATTCGTACTTAGTCAAGTATTTATAACCCCAATTCACCAAGGAATTGCTAAGGGAGGCTTTAAGGGCAAGAGATGAAGGACAAAGTCCTCATCAGATACTCAGTAACTGTGAATAGTGAGAAAACACCGCTGTTTCTTAAGAAATGGAGAAGACCACTACCTGGCCAAGCAGCTGGAAGAGATCCATTTTTGTACTCATTCCAATGAAAGGTGATTCAACAAGGTGTAGACATTATTGAACACTATTAATAATATCACATGCAAATATCGGTGCAGCAATATGTTGACAAGGAGCTGCCAGAAACTCAAGCTGGATTGAGAGGAGGATGTGAACCGGGGATATCATAACTGACATCAGATGGACCTTGGCTGAACGAAAAGAATGCCAGACAGATGGTTACTCGTGGTTTATTGACTGTGCAAAGGATCATAACAAACTACAGATAACATTGAGAAGAGTAGGCATTCCAGAACACTTAATTGTGCTCGTGTGGAACCTGCAATTGAACAAAGAGTTAGTCATTCAAACAGAATAAGGGAGTACTGCATGGGTTAAAATCGGAAAAGGTGTGCATCAGATGGTAGAGGTTCCCCATACTTATTCCATTTGTATGCTGAGAAAATAATTCAAGAATCTGGATTATGTATATAGAGGGAAAATGCTACATCTGGAATGGAGGAAGGCTTATTAATAGCCAGCAGTGTGTACATGATACAACCTTGTTTACTAAAAGCGAGGTAGACTTGAAGCACTTGCTACTAAAGATCAAGCACTGTAACCTTCAGCATGGATTACAACTCAATATAAAGAAAACCAAAATCCTCACAACTGGGCCAGTAGACCACCAAAATCAAAGAAAATATTGAACTTATCAAGGAGAAAAGATTCAAGTTGTCAAAGAGAAACAATTGAAGTTGTCAAGAATTTCATTCTGCTTGAATCCACATTCAATGCTCATGGAAGCAATATTCAAGAAAAAAACTGGACAAAATCA
>NW_022103915.1:72735137-72736321 GCF_000313985.2 Echinops telfairi | reverse complement strand
ATGATACAACCTTGTTTACTAAAAGCGAGGTAGACTTGAAGCACTTGCTACTAAAGATCAAGCACTGTAACCTTCAGCATGGATTACAACTCAATATAAAGAAAACCAAAATCCTCACAACTGGGCCAGTAGACCACCAAAATCAAAGAAAATATTGAACTTATCAAGGAGAAAAGATTCAAGTTGTCAAAGAGAAACAATTGAAGTTGTCAAGAATTTCATTCTGCTTGAATCCACATTCAATGCTCATGGAAGCAATATTCAAGAAAAAAACTGGACAAAATCATTGGGCAAGACTCACTGTTCTCACGTCAAAGGAACATTCTCCTGTCTGGGAAGAAGGAAGGGGCAAGGATGGCAAGGCTTTGTCTCACATACTTTGGACATATTGTTAAGAGAGCCCCGTCTCTGGAGAAGGACGTCATGCCTGGGACAGTGAAAGAGAGGGCGGCCCTCAAGGAGATGGACGACACAGCGGCTGCACCAGAGGGCTCAAACATAGGACAACTGTGAGGGTGGCACAGGACCGCGCGGTGTTTCCTTCTGTTGTGCACAGTCGCTATAAATTAGAACCCACTAGACAGCACCCAACAGAAACAAGAACAACAATGAATGAGCAAATACATATGTGAGAGAGTGAGGTTACTGGGTTGTTGGACCATCAGGAAAAAGCCAACGTGCTATTCTGGAGCCTGATGGTCCACAGAATAAGGTCGAGGGTAGAGGCAAACCCAAAGGAAAAGTGTCCTCCCAATCCCATTGACCACTCTCCCTTCACCTAGCGAAACCTCCAACCAGCCCAGGCTGCGTGACACCCTCTCTAGCTCGCTCACTAACCATTCGCTGAGTCATTCAAAAACACGTCTACGGCACCTACTGTTTGCCACTTGGGAGAAAGATGAGGCTTTCTGCTCCCATAAGGATTCGCAGCCCCAAGATAAGGGAAAGAAACGACACAGCCTCAGAGCCATGGGGAGCAGCTCTACCTTACCCTAGAGAGTCACTATGAGTCAGGCTTGACTTCGTGGTAGCGGGGTGTTTTGGAGGGAAGGGTATTTTTTGTGTGTTAGGGGACAACCTATTTCAGTGGTGGAACTATAATCTTCCTTATGGAAGACGCCATAGACTCCCAGCACGTCTGAAAGGTAGGAAGACTTGGGACAAAGGGTGCTGCCTCCACCGAA
>NW_022103915.1:72733179-72734409 GCF_000313985.2 Echinops telfairi | reverse complement strand
CGGTCCGACCCGAAACCCCCCTTTCCGCAGAAAAGTCGCTTGGATGACTTCTGCCGCGGGAATTCTTTCAGGGTTGAGAAGCAAGAGCCGGGGACACCCAACGGGGCAAGAAACCTAACAAACGCACCTCCAGCCCAGCTACGGAACTCATTGCTCCGTGAGGATTATGTGTTACCATGAGGCTCACCAGGTGTTAGTGGAGCTTCCAGACTCAGACACACTATGAAGAAAGACCTGGCAATCCATTTCCAAAGTAAAATAGCCAGTGAAAATCCAACGGGTCACAGCAGCCAGGTGACATTGTGCACGGGTGGCTCGGAGCCCTGGGCTGACTTGGTGGCAGCTGACACTGTGTCCCAGTCACTGCCTGGCCCTCTCATGACATGCATACCCCTCACAAGGCCCTCTCAGCCAAAGACACCCCCAACCTGGCTTCCCCCTTCGACTTTCTTTTCCTAGTGCAGGATGCAGTGGCTCAGAAGATCCTCCCATCCCGCCCACTGAGCCACTGCTGCCTCACAGTGACCCACCCCCTCGCAACTGTTAATCAGAGTAAAAAGCCCAGGCTTTCTCTCATAAAACTGCTGGTGGTCTTGAACTTTCAACAAAGCAGATTGCAGCCTAATGGGTAACCACTACCCCACCAGAGCTCCTTCCAATAGACAGCTGTTTCTCCCCTCCTTAAGCCTTTGGTTTAGGCTCATATTTACACGTATTTGCATTTCCTCTGTGTACACAGGAAAGAGGAGCAGGTGGAGTTTTGCCTGGTAATAAAAATGTGCCCGGGGCCGATCCTCAAAGTGCTCTTGCAATTGCCTATTGAAAATCAAGAAGCCACTTGTTTAGCTGAAAGTCAGACAATGTCTATCACTCTCATCTGGCCTGTTCCCTTGCTGCGGCCCTCCGAGCTGTAGGCTGGCCGGTATGCACCTGTTTGGTTCAGGCGTGGAAGGGATAATGTTTCTCTTCGTCTGACAAACACTGGAAATGTTCTTATTCCTCAGTTCTCTAGCTTTTACCCGTTTTCCAGGGAGCTCAGTGGGCACCCTCTGGTGGAGGACTGAAAAGTGTGCTATACAACCCGCTTTGTGATGACTTTGTTTTGCAGTCTGACTAGTCATTGGATGTCAGGGGTTATAGATTTATTTCCCATCCATTGCACCACCTATTTGATGACATCATCTATGAGATTAAGGTTACAACAGTAGCTTTTCCCTTTCAGGAGAAACA
>NW_022103915.1:72731888-72733079 GCF_000313985.2 Echinops telfairi | reverse complement strand
TAACAGCTGGTGGCTTCAAACTGTTGACCATTTGGGTAGCAGTCAAAGGCTTCACCACTGCATCACTGGGGTTCCTTCATAGTGTGAGCTAAGTCACAGAGCCTGGCTGGCAGGGTGCAGTTTTTCCAAGTCAGCCTGGGTGAGAAGGTTGAGGGGTGCCTTCCATCGGCTCTCAGAGGGCTCACCCTCAAAGGCAAACCCCACTTCAGGCCCATAGCAAGTCATGCTACCTGGACAGACTGCTATGGAGATCAAATCACCTGGGCAATAGGGAAGGGAAGGTGAGGGATAAGAGAGGGCAGTGGGGCAAAAGAAATCAAAAACAAGAGGGAGAGGGGTCAATTTTGCAAGCCTAATGTATAGGGGAAGATTAAGATCTTGGCTCTTAATCTACAGATCAGCAATTTGAGCCCACCAGCTGACCCAGGGGAGTTGGCTATAAAGATTTACAGCCTTGGAATCTCTAGGGTGGTTCTACTCTGTCCTATAGTCAGAGTTGGGTTCAAATCAACCTGACAGCACACACGAGCAATGCAGGACTTTCTGTTCAAGGTTCCTGTTCCTCTGCCAGCCCAGGGGGCAACCAAAATTGAGAACTTGCCTGGATTCAGGATAAACTTGGGAAGAGGGGACAGGAAGGAAGAAAATGTCAAAGAAGAAACCCTGCATTCAGTTAGAAGTGAAAGAAGAGGAGTTTTCGTGAGGAGTAATAGCGCTCGAGCCGGTAATACTTAATAAAAATACAGACAGTGCCCAGCCCAAGAAGAAAGAGAGGTCTGTGTACACAGAGTACAAAGGAAAGGTAGAGGGATTAATGATTGGTGCAGATAAAATCAACTTCAGTTTGAAGTCCTTTGCAATGTAAAGGCCAGCCACTAAGCTCAGAAGGAGGGTGTTACCGCCTGGTGAGTGGTGCCATCTGGTTTGGTTCCCACAATTGCAGCCATAAGCATATTTTTTTCAGGTAACAACTTGTTTACATCTGCACACATTATTCACACGAACAACTGGCTTACATTCTAATCTTTTGCTTCCTGAAAATGCATGTTGACCCCATATCCTTATGTTGGGCATGAGCGCCCAAGTCTGAAACTTCCATTTACATTTCCCTCTTTTGATCAAGCCTCCGCTGTTTCTCATTGTTGCTATTTGGATGTTGGTCTCTTGAAGTGCATTGAAACTAATTTTAGG
>NW_022103915.1:72730597-72731687 GCF_000313985.2 Echinops telfairi | reverse complement strand
GCATTGAAACTAATTTTAGGTGGTTTGTATATATTTGGTTAATATTTCTACATGTGCCATACCATGTTCAAGCCCTGTCTGAAATGCAAAACCTGCCACTAAATGATTGAGACCACTGAGCTCTTAATATGAACACCTTCATTGGTAAACAAGTTCACTTCAAATACACCCTTGAGTGGAGGCTCAGAGGGCATCTTCCAATCCAGGCTGGTCGGAGCCAGGGCCAGAGGTTGGTATCATATAGCCAAAAAGTGTGATTAGGATGACACTCAATAGATAGCCGAGCACCACAGCAGTCAGTAGCAAACCAAGCAATACCTGGTAAGGTTATACATTCAGACAAATGATATATTTTCAGACCTATTTATCCATTGTTCTCTTATCCATAGACCAAGAGCAACCCACTCAGATCCTATAGCAGAGAGGATCTCTCACCACAGAAGGCCAGACCAACTCGGGATTCTCAGCAGACTCCCTGCCATCGAGCTGATGCAGACTCACAGCTGCCCCCCTGCGAGTTTCGGACACTGCGACTGTTGACGGAGTAGAAATGTGGGAAACTGAAAACCAGAAAGAGATAGTATGCAGACAAACTCTCAAAATATGTTAGGGAGTCTGGGAGGCCAAGGCTCCCATGGAGGAAACCTTCATGTTCGTGGGCTGGAGATGTGTCCCACTCATATTCTCCTAAGTAAAAGTTATTATAAAAAATATAATGCCAAATTATTAAGGTGCTGCTTCCAAACACATGGTCACCCACTATACTCTTGGAGGTCAACTGCTTTAAGGCTACCTGTCTAACAGTAGTCTGCCATCAAAAGCAATCAGACCGTATTGTCTGTCCCACCCTAAGTAGAGCCCACTCCCTCTGATAAAGATCATAGATTGTTCCCTTGGAGAAGAGCTCAAAGACACCTAAGGCCAAGGGACAACCAAGGTTAGGCTGCCCTCTTGTCTCTAGAACCTGCCCATCTGGTTACATATGTGCCTTCCTGTCACATGTACGCCTCTAGTTCAACCCCTTCCTGCTACATATGAGCTTACCATGGCTGGCTTGCCTGAGATTAGATATGGTTTCATTCTGGTTCCG
>NW_022103915.1:72695788-72728643 GCF_000313985.2 Echinops telfairi | reverse complement strand
AGCCTTTAATAGATGGGGGAAAGTTGACATGGTTGTTGAATAGCCTGACCATTGAAACGACTTCCTTCCCAATCACTGCAAAGTTTATGTGGTGCTTCCCAGGTAGACATGATGTTTTCAATACGTTTCTTTGCTACAAAAGCTACAGTCGCATGACGTCAAAGGAAGCTTTCTGCCCAATGTGAAAAGCTACAGATCATTACTAATACATACTTATAGCCACTTGAGGATGGGACTTGAATAGAATCTAACTGACATTCAAGCATAGACCCATGAGAGAGAGTATTGTACAGGTAAGACTTTAAGGTCTTTGCTAGGATTGAAGAGAGAACAAGTGGGGCACTGTTTGTCAATATGTTTCAGCAACCTCAAAATTTTCCCCCTATCAATATTTGTTAAGGTCTCAATCATTTTATCTTGGCCCAAGTGGAAACCTACATGTAAGGCTCACAGGAAATTGGATACGAGTTTTCTTAATAGGTTCACTCCAAATTTTCATGGCTGAATCTTCATCATAGCTTGTCTTTTTCTGTGCTTTAATTTCATGTTTGGGTTAATTGTTGGTGTGAATTAGTTTTTCTGAAGTTAATTCATAATAGTCACAGTTACTCATAGTCAAATTTGGGGACTATCTTTATGTATCATAAGTGCAGAAATAACTTGAGAGGGAGCTTGCTTTGCTACCAAATCAGCAGGATCACTTCCTTGATTTTTTTTCAGTTTGGGGGGCTCCTTTTGGTTGATGAGCTTGTGTATATATATATTTTTTATCACAGTAATTTCAGAAGGGTATAGCAGAGCATCTAGAAAGTCTGCTACAACTGTATGGAATTTCAAGATATGCAGCAGTCATACACAATTCCAGAATAATACCTGCTATTCCTAAAAACATTAACAGATTTTCCTGAAGCAGTTTTGTAAGTTCTCATGAGGACAATTCAACTTGTTGAGCTTAAGCGGTTTTGTTAGGCTTCTGGAGTGGGCTGTACCTCCATCCTTTGTTTTGTACGCCGAGAGTTCACATTGAAGCACGTTTTGTAACCTGAGTTTTTATGAAGGACAGGACACGTTTCAGGTTTTACTGTCTCAAAGGATGCATGATATTTCTGGAAAGCATGCCAGGCCACACGGGAGTCACGTTGGGGTTCACAAAACAACCATGTGGAAAAGAACACCCACAGGTGCGGAACTTGGGGGGATCCCTAGAGGTCAGAAGCCCTAGAACCTCAGAGGCTAAGAGAATGGGGGCCCAGAGACTAAGAGGCTGTGGGCCAGGAGCTTGTGCATGTGTGCCAAAGGCGGGGAAAAGGGTAAAAGAGGCTTTTCCATAGCTAGGGTTATTTCAAACCTGGGAAGGTGATGTTGATGGTATTGGTTGAACCCATTGGCTGAGTTAGGCCCACCAGTGTGATGTCATGAGCCTAGGCCTAGTTTGGGCACCTAGGTGTACCTCCCACCTGGCTGAGGGTTTGAGTATGAATATGCTCAGTTTGGGGTCTTCCCATAGGTGTCTAATGGTTGCCTGATTTATTTTCAACCTCCTCTACGGCGGCCCTTACACGCATGGGAGGGACAATCCTCCTGTCCCTAAATCTAGCTACCTAACAGTTTCAAGAGCATCAGTAGACATGAAAGTGACATCTAACTTGATAGTGAGCAATAGCAAATTCAATTTAAATAAGACTATCCACAAACCAAACTAATTCAGAATTAATTAAAGGAGTCTCTTTTAAGTTGTTTTGATTGGTTGCTCAGTCAAGTTGGGGCAATCCTGTGGATGAGTTACTGCATTTAAATAGGTCACAAAATTTAGTCTGGCAGAAAGATGCATCAAGGCAGAATTAAGTATGGAAGACAGAGCACGGAGGACAGAGATCTAAAAAGTTTCCCAGTACTACATCTGCTGTGGGCTCCATTACTTTAGCAGCATCTTTTAGCTAGAGGGTCAAGCGATAGATTATCATAGCCTTTAGCCCTTTGGCATCCTTCATATTTTTGAGTTACTATGCCTAAAGCCTTTCCAGATCTCCCATGTATAGATGCAGAAACGCCTAGGTGATAGGGAAACCTACAGCATGCAGGTTCATTAAAGTTCCTTTTAATTAAACTAAGGTCTCTCAATCTTCTGGTGAAGTGAGGAATAAATCCAGTTCAAAGGCTTTTAAATATTTATATAAAGGTTCAGCCAATAAAGAACGATTGGGAATCCATCCATGTTCAATAATAACCACAGAGTCCTAGAAACCGCCATCGCTATTTCTTTTGTTTCACGTATAGGAAAGGCAAAAAAAACTTATTCCAATTAAAGATCAATAGCGATGCCTTCTGTAGAAATTCGATGATCCAGCTAGTTAACAGAAGGCTGAATTCATGATCATTTTCTTTGGAAATTTTATGTCCATGAGCACATCAACAGCCAGACATTTTAATAAAGCAAGTCAAAAAAGACTTGCTGGGAGGTTGAACAAACTGGTGTTAGTGAGTCAGAAAATGGCACGGGTGGAAGAGGTGATAGAGGAAGGAAACTGGCAGGAATCTGAAACACAGAAGAGGGAGAAACAGGCTTCCTCACACACTCCGGCACAAAGGAAGGTGAGGGCAGAACGGAATATGTTTCCTTATCAATGCACAGCACCAAGATATTGGAGATAATTAAATGGACAGGGAAGAAAGCCAGGATGTTTACACAACCCCACAATGACTGCACAGACTCTTGGGTTTGGGGTCTGAGACAGAGCACGACATGTGCCAGGATACACATATCAGGAAGGAGGAGGGACCCTACAGAGGACCAGCCAGCAGCATGAGACCCGCCAGGAAGCCAGCCTTTGGTGAGAAGGCCATCATGAGTCAAGATTAGGCCCAGCGTTACATTCTGGCAGGCCTTCTAAACTAGCTAAGGGCCCTTTGCACTTCTTTTCCAAAGCAGCCACCTTCAATAAGCTCATCCTTTCTGTTCAAACCTTTCCTCTGACTCTTGGGTGAATCCTGTCCCTTGCCTGAAATCTTCCTTGCGAGCAGGTTGAGAACTGAGGAGTGGAGAAGCTTGAAATTCTGCGTCTCCTCCCAGTAACACTGTTAAATCATGAGCATATGCTGTAATGTGGATTTGTTTGTGAACTGGAAAGGTCACAAATCTACAAGCAGAATGTGAGTAGCAGGGTGGGAGATGCAGTAAATCCTGGATTATTACCGTCAGGTAAACTGTTGATTTTACCAGGTAAAAGCAAACAAATATTGACTTTTAGAATGCACAGGAATACTTTAAATGGCACTGCAGAGAGCCACAGGTCTACAATGAGTTGCATCTGAAAGGGCACTGGAAAGTAATTGAGGACTAGGAACTACCAGAAATCTAGGAATAGCCAAAGAGTCGATCGAATGCAAATCTTAAACAAATGTCCAGCCCCAATCCCTTGTTTTGTTTTATCATTGGCGAAAGAGTGGTCCAAGGACAGTACCCAGAACAACTAAACCCAGAGAAAGTACACCCTGGTCAACAAGAGCGGGTGCTTCTTTTGCATCTCAATTGATCGGGCAGAGGCTTAGCTAAATCTATTGAACTGTAATCCTCTTGTGAAGTTTCTCGTGGGTAAGACTTGGTTCTTGGCTTGGCACAAGAAAGAATTCATGCCGAAGCCCGTTTGCAATTCAAGTGAGTTTTTAGGAAGGTCAGGAGTTTCAGGTTTTACAGTCTCAAAAGGGTACATGCTATTTCAGGGAAGCGTGCCAAGCCTCCAGGAAGTCACGCTGGGGCTCACAACTGGTCTTGAGCAGCCTCGTGGACTAGCGCACCCACACGTGCCCGCCCAGGTGCGCCTACCTCCACCTGCCTCTGACCAGGAGCACGGTCAAAAGAGAAAAGAGGACGGCCTTCCCACCACCAGGGTATTTCAAACATCTGGCTCAGGAGTTGTGGTTGACGGTCTTGGCTGAAGCCCACCTGGGTAGGTAATGAGCCTGGGCCTCATTTGGGCTGCCCAGGTATACCACCCACCTTGCTCCGGGGCTGAATTGGAGCATGCCCAGTTTGGGGCTCTTCATGGGTGGCTAATGCTCACCTGATTCCCTTCCAACCTCCTCGAGGAAGCCTGTACAGACATGGGAGGGACACGCCCCTGTCCCTGTCCTGGCTACCTAACACTCTCAGCTGATCAAATTCGACACACATTTGTGAATGTGGTAGCACATACATTTCCAGGAACTAGGGAAAGATGTCAGAAGCAAAAGGACTAGGCCAAGTTGAATTCTGGGAAGGCATGGCAGTGCTTGCATAAAGCAAATAGCTTCCGCTTCTCCTGGATTGAATTGTGCCCCAATCCCAAAATATGTGTTAATTTGGCTGGCTCGTGATTCTCAGTAGTTAGGTAATTATGTAATGATAAGTTAATCAGTTGGGTGAAGATTAAGTTTTAGATGGAACACCTTTAATCCTGTCCCAGCCCTGATTTAATTGAAGGGGATTTTCCTCTGGGCTGTGCCTTCAATATCTTTTATCTTACAAGAGATAAAAGAATAGAGAACCAAGCAAAAAGAGAGGGACATGCTTCAGAGAAAGAACTAGAAGTGGAGTACATCTCTTGGACGCAGGTTCTTGTGCTAGGAATCCCGCAGATACAGAGAAAAAGGAATGATGTCTCCGTGGAATGCCAAGTTGACAGATGCTCAAAGAAGACGGGACCTTCCTGCTAAGCTGTTTCTCTGGAGCTAGGTTGTGACTTTAGGCATCTAGGCTCTTACAGAACAGGAGAAAATAAAGTTTCTATTTGTTAAAATAAAATTCCAATTGTGGTATTTCTGTTATCGTAGGACTAGATAACTAAGATCCTGTGTATTGTCCCTGTTGCTTTAGAAATATCAAGCAGACTCAATAATATTTTATTTTACTCAATTATAAATGGTCCATTTTTTCTTGAGGTTTTTTTTTCCCCCTTGAAGACTAAAAGTCTCACAAGTGGGCAATGGGTAATATCATGATAAACAGAGAAAAGGCTAAACTTGTCAAAGATTTTGTATTGCTTGGATACAATCATGGGAGCAGCAGTCAAGAGATCAAAAGGTGTTTTGCGTTAGGTGCTGTGCAAGACCTTTTAGAGTATTGAAAAGCAAGGATGATACTTTGAGGACTAAGGTGCACCTGACCCAAGCTATGTGTGGTAGTTACATACTCTCCTGTCAACTTGAGCAAGGGGGTGGAGTCTAGCCTGTCAATCAGGTCATAGCCAATAAAGCCTCTGCGTGGGCATGGCCTTCTCCTGAGCATTTGGCATCATTGCATGTGTTGTGTCAGTCTAAAGAGAACTTTATAAATTGTTATCGGACATATGGACTAATATTGGACTTATGGACTTGATCTGGACTGGGCAGGGGTGTTTTCTTAATATACAATTATGCTTTTGTAAGGTCTCTCTTACATATACATGAGTGTCTCTGGATTCGTGTCTCTAGTCTACCTGGACTAACATACCATAGTATTTTCCTCAGATGCATGTGAAAGCTGGACGTTGAATAAGGAAGATGAAGAAGAATCAATGCACTTGAATCGTGGTGTTGGACAAGAATGTTGAGAGTACCAGGGACGCCTAAAAAGGCTTACTGGTCTGGCTGGGAGGAAATACAGCCAGAGTGCTCCTTGGAGGCAAGGATGGCAAGACTTTGTCTTACGTACTTTGGACATGTTGTCAGGGAAGATCAGTCCCTGGAGAAGGACATATGCTTGGTAAAGCAGAGGCCCTCAACAGGACAGATTGACACCATCACAGCCACAGTGGGCTCAGACAAAGTAACAATGGTGAGGAGGCGCAGGGTTTTGTTCTCTTGTACATACGGTTGCTATGGGTCTGAACAGACTCGGTGGCAACTAACAACAACAAATGGCAATTCCATTTGGATCAAAAAACCCTTCTAACTAGATTGACAGGTGTACCAGAACTGCGAGGGAAAAAAGGTGGGGTGGTAGTGGTGGTGGTGTAGATCTTCAATGGAACCAACAGATTATCAGAACAGATCAGAAATCCCCAGCAGGGTTTCTGTAACCAGGTGAGATTCATAGCAGAGAGAGTAACTCCAATGTCAATTACCAAGTAGTGAAGTTCTCCATCAATAAGTAGGTTTTCCCCCCTACAAATTCAGACTTATTAATGGAAAAGCTCCTGCTCTCTCCCTTATACCCATTCTCCTGTATCAGATTGTAGGGTTTTTAAAAGAGGGCCATGCAGTTTTGGGGAGGCATTGTTTATTTAAATAATGGAATTCATTTTTTCCAATGGTCCCTTTGTCATTGAAATGCTTAGTATTTTTCTTTGACTGAAAGATTGTGATTTTTGCACCTGAAGTGCTATTAATTTAGTAATTTCAGAAGCCCTTCTGATGTCAAGAGTCTGGGAGAGCTTACACTTGAAGTTGGTTTGCTGGACAATAAGAGCTTTTCCCAGTCTAAGTGATGCTTCTTTACCAAGGCTGGGATCCCAGGGTTGAGCCCAGACGTGAACCGGCACTGGAAGCTCCAGAAGCACGAGAATGTTAAAAATACGGTCAAAGTGCTCGGGAAACTTTTGGAACAGACAAGTATCGTGGTCTTAATGCTTTCATCTTTTGCATTTGTTTGTAAGAGTGAGGTAAAACTCACTCACCCAATCAATTATTGGAAGAAAGGGCTTTAGATAGCCTCTAGGAATGTTATTCCTGGTCTGAGAGTCTTGTATACCTTTGTCAAAAACATAAATGGTGGCTATACACATGGACGAGATGGAATTCACAGAAATAAAATTAACTCCATCTGTGAGAAGAGACAATGGAGAAGCTCCATATCAGCAGCTCAAACTAAGCCAGGGGTCAACTATGAAACAGACAATCAATTATTCATAATGGAAGTTCAGGTGAAAGCTGAAGAAAATTAAAACAAGTCCAGGAGAGCTAAAATATGACCTTATGACCTTGAGTCTACCCCGCCTGAATTTTAAGAATAAATGTGCTGCTTTGAACACAGATGACAGAAGACCCACTGACTGTGGGAGGTCATCAAAACATCAAACATAAAGAAAGTAAACAATCTTTTAAAATACAGGATAAAAGGAAAAAATCAAAGTGGATGTCAGAACAGACTCTGAAACTTGTTCTTAATAGTAGAGTAGATAAGGCAAATGGAAGAAATGATGAAATAAAAGAGCTGAACAGAAAATTTCAAAGGTCAGCTGGAGAAAAATGAAGTAAAATAGTATAATGAAATGTGCAAAGACTTAGAGTTAGAAAACCAAAAAGGGCAAACACATTGAGCATATATGAAACTGAGAGAACTCAAGAAAAAAATCAAGCCTCAAGTTGCAATATTGAAAGATTCTATGGGAAAAACATTGAGCGATGCAGGTGACATCCAAAGAAGATGGGAAGAACACACGGAGTCATTGTGCCAAAAAGAACTAGTTGGAATTGCACCATTTCAAGAGTTACCATATGACCAAGAATCAATGGTACTGAAGGAATAAATCCAAAGGTATTAACCAAAAACAAGGCTCCAGAAATTGGTGAAATACCAACTGAAATGTTTCAATAAGCTGATGAAACAATGGAAGCATTCATTATGCCAAGAAATTTGGAAGACAGCTATTTAATCAACTGACTGGAGATCCATATTTGTAGCCATTCCATAGGTGATAAAATAGAATGCTCAAATTATAAAAGAATGTCATTGATGTCACGTGCAAGTAAAATTTTATTGAAGATCACCCAACAATGGTTGCATCAGGGCATTGATAGGAAGCTGCCGAAGGTCCAGGCTGGATTCAGAAGAGGGCATAGAACAAGAGATATCATTGTTGATGCCAGATGGATCTTGACTGAAAGTAGAGAATACCAGAAAGATGCTTACTTATGTTGGATTGACTATGCAAAGGGATTCCACTTTGTGTATCATAAAAAGACTATGGACAGCCTCGAGAAGAACGGGATTTCTAGAATACTTCATTTTGCTCATGTGGAACCCATACATAATTCAAGAGGCAGTTGTGCAAACAGAACAAAAGAATATTGCATGGTTTAAAATCAGAAAAGATGTGTGTCAGGGTTGCCTCCTTTCACTATACTTATTCAATCTATACGCTGAACGAATAAACAGAGAAGCTGAGTTAGATAAAGCAGAATACAGCATCAGAATTGGAGGAAGCTTATGAACTACCTGCAATATGCAAATGACACAACTTGTACATGAGAAACCCAAATCCTCATAACTGCACCAGTAGATGACATAATGATAGAGGGAGAAAAGATGGAAGTTGTGAAGGACTTTGCCTTGCTTGGATCCACATCAATGTTCATGGAAGCAGCAGTCAAGAGATCAAATGACACATTGCACTGGGTAAATCTGCTGCACAAGACCTCTTCAGAGCGTTGAAAAGCCAAGATGTTACTGAGGACTAAGGGGCACCTCATCCACACTATCATATTTTCAATCACGTCATAAGCATATGAAAGTTGGATGTTGTGGTTGCAGGGAGACCAGACAGTCAGGGTGCAGGGTAGCAACGATGAAACATACAGCTTTACTCTAGTTCCTAAATGCTTCCTCTCCCCTACTATCATCCCAATTCTACCTTACAAGTCTGGCTAGACCAGAGGATATACACTGGTACAGATAGGAACTGGAAACACAGGGAATCCAGGACAGATGAACCCCTCAGGACCAGTGGTGAGAGTGGGGTAGAAAGGAGGAACCGATTACAAGGATCTACATATAACCCGCTCCCTGGGGGAAGGACAACAGAAAAGTGGGTGAAGGGAGATGTCGGATAGTATAAGACATGAAAAACTAATAATAATTTACGAATTATCAAGGGTTAATGAGGGAGGGGGATGGGTAGGGAGAGGAAAGAATGAGAAGCTGATACAAGGGCCCAAGTAGAAAGCAAATGTTTTGAGAATGATGAGGGCAACTAATGTACAAATGTGCTTGACACAATGGATGTATGGATGGATTATGATAAGAGTTGTATGAGCCCCCAATAAAATGATTTAATAAAAAAGAAGTAAAAGACACTGGATATCATCAGAAAGAATAAAAAGGAGAAAATTGGACATTGAATAGGAAGGTTGAAGAAGAAGCAATCCATTTGTGTTCCGATGCTGGCAAAGAATATTGAAAACATCATGGACTGCCAAAAGAACAAACAAATCTGTCTTCGAATAAATACCGCCAGAAAGCTCCTTCAAAGCAAGGATGGCGAGACTTTGTTCCATGTACTTGGGACATGCTATCAGGAGAGACCAGTCCCAGGAAAAGGACATCATGCTTGGTAAAGCAGAGGGCAGTGACCAAGAGGAAGGCCCGCAACAAGAGGGATCCACAGTGGTTCCAACAATGGGCTCAAACGTCAGAGCAATGGTGAGGATGATGCAGGATCGGACAGTGTTCTCTTCTGTCGTGCACAGGTCATTAGGTGACTCGACAGCACCTAACGACTACAGCAACAAGATCTATATGCTCCTGAAGGCAGTGTTTGCGTCTCTCTGATCCCTCACCACCACCACCAAAGCCTGTGCTATTTTACTTGCACCATGTCCAAATGGTCGTTTTAGCATTCTTGAGGGACTCAGATCATGGATCTCTTTAAACGTTCTTTGAGTCGGAGGAATGAAAAGAAGTCTTGAGGGGCAAGTTCAGAAACATAGGTTGGATGGAGTAAAGTTTCCCAACAAAATTTCCTGACAGCCCTCGCTGTCCTTGAAACGCGAGCACTTCACAACTCCTGTTCCACAATCACCATGGTCAGGTCATCTCCAAAACCTGCTGCCTGCTAAGCCACCCAGGGACTGCCCTGTTGCTACTGCCTAACAAGACCCAGGCCGCAAAGGCGATGAGCTAGAGACGAGGATGGGGCTAGCCAGCTCTACTGTGCTCACAGCTGTTTGCAGGTTTTGTAAGAGCTGGTTTGCACCCCTTCCCTGAGTCCACGGGCGATAATATGCACTAATCTATGGCACTCTTTCTCCCCATGCCTCTGACGAGTATTACTCTGATGTACACGTTTACAACTTACGGAAGCTTTGCCTCTGTTTTATCTACTGAAAAAAAGAAGGGGTGGGGGAAGGAGGGAGAGCGCCTAGGAATGTTTAACTTCGAGATGTAAGAGAACAGCAACTCAGTCGAGTCTTGGGAATCCGGAAGGTGCTCCACAAATGTTAGTTTTCTTTTTGTTCTCACAAATCTGCTATGGCCAGAGCCCTCCAACCGACTCTCCACCTGGTGACCAGCTCCCAGACCGGGACAATGTGCAAACGATTTCACAATAACGCCCCATTTGCTAAAATAGAGAATTATTTCCTGGGCAGAAGGCTGGCATCCTGGACCATTTAGAGGCAAGGAAGCCAGATCCCACAGAGCGCCCGCTGAAAGGACGGAGCATTTTCAATTACGTGCCGAGTAAATTCACAGGGTGTGGCCACGGGGAGGGGGTCTTCTGGGTCTACGTGACTGCCCCAATTCTGAGAGAGCAAATGTAGGTATCCAAAAGGTTCCACTAAAGGTTCCATTGCAGGGTCTGTAAAATGCTCTGCGGTCAGCAGCAATATACAGCAAACAGCCTTGAACAGACTTCCTCTCCCCAGTTTGGAAAGCAGCTGCGCGGTGGAACACACACGGCGGGAGGCTCAGGCATCAGTGCGAGCCTCCAGAGTGTCTGAATAAGTGTATGTTGTTCTTCATGCCCAGAGGACCAGGCTGCCTCTCCTTGGGTGACCTTGCTGGCAGCAGTGTCTTTGTTGGTGTGTAGACTTTCATCATATTCAAAAGATTCTATATTTGAAAGGAGTTAAGCTGGAGGAAGCTGGAACAAAAGGCAAGAGTCCAGAAGGTCTAGGGCAGTGGCACAAATCGTCAACCAAGTTGTCACCCCGGGGCCTGAGCAGACGGGACACAAAGGAGCTCTTTCTCTCGCAGACACACTTTTCTAAAAGTCGGGGTAAGCATTCATGATAGCAACAGTGGTCGCCCTTCTTTGAAATTCTCCAACCACGTGCCCAGAACTCTACAGAGCCCTTTACATACACTGGCTGTTTAGTTTAGGCCTCACAACCACTCCATGAGGCCTTATTGTCTCCATTTTCTAAGCAAGGAACCGGAGGCCAGAGATGACAAATTGCCACTCATCCACCATAAGTTAAAATGATCAATATTCCACATCTTAATTTGTGAAGAATAGTGAAAAGCCCTAAGCAGCAGTTCTCAACCTGTGGGTCGGGACCCCTGTGGGGGTTGAACGACCCTTTCACAGAGGTCGCCTAAGACCATTGGAAAACATATTTCTGATGCTCTTAGGAACCAAGACACGGCTCCTCTGTCTGTCTCCAGGCGCACCCACATGCAGATATGCCCACATACGAGTACCCCGGAGTGAAGACTGTTACCCATGCTACACCATGCTTCAAGACAAAATTTCATTGGTCACTAGAAGTAAATATTTCACAATATATAAGTACACATTGTTTTCTGATTAATCACTATGCTTTAATGATGTTCAATTTGTAACAATGAAAATACATCCTGCCTATCCGATATTTACATGATGATTCATAACAGTAGCAGAATTACAGTTATGAAGCAGCAACGAAAATCATTTTATGGTTGGTTTATGTATGAAAGGGTCACAGTATTGGGAAGGTTGAGAACCACTGCCCTAGAGGCATAGTGGTTACACCTTTGCCTGCTAACTGACTGCAAGATCAGCGGTTCAAAACCACCAGCTGCTCCATGGGAGAAGGCTTTCTACTCCTGTAAAGAGTCAGGGGCAGGGGCAATTCTACTCTGTTCGATAGGGTCATTATGAGTCGACATCAATTTAATGGCAGTAAGTTTGGTTTTGAGTGAAGTAAAGTATGATAATTTAGAATTCAGAATCCCATAGCAGTGGGTCAGAATATTAGGGTTAGACTCTGAGGATTAGAAGAGATCTCTAATTCACCTCAGGCTTCTAGCTCCTGTTCATCAAGGGCTGGAGCAAAGAGTTTCTGAGCCTTTAGTGAAAGACATTACTTCCTGGTAAGCATCTGGCACTAGACCCTATACTGCAGCAAACGGTGGGGGGGGGGGGCAGGGGGGCTTCCCTTCTTATCTCTTCTTTTCCTTTAGGACCATCCGAGCCAGGGCCCACTTCATGGGATTTGTGTGTCCAACAGCTTAGAAGGGTCCCACACTTGATATACTACTTTGCCATCTTGAAATTCTTAATTATTTTTTCTTAAAGAGGGACCCTGCATTTTCATCTCGCAACCAAATTCACACTCACTTTCACTGACTCCATGCTGACTCATATGGAACCTATAAGGTGGGGCAGAACTGCCCCTGTGAGTGTCCGAGACAATAAACTCTCGACGGGGGTAGAAAGCGCTGTCTTTCTTCCAAAGAGCGGCTGGTGGTTTCAAACTGTTGGCCTTACAGTTAGCAGCCCAACTCATAACCACTATGCCACCAGGGCTTCTTGCATCTTGCAACAGATCCTACAAATTATATACCTGGTCATGGTCCGAGCTTTAGGATTAGAGAGGTGGGGGGCATTCATTCAAATCACAATTGATATCTGCCTTGTGGCCTCTTCCAACAAGCAGTGAGCTGCAGTCGGAAGGCTGCACATGATAGAAATTGTATTAGAACTTAAATCCTGAGCACCCCATTTACAGAAGGTTATGGATAATAGTGAAAACCCAAAATCAATTTGCAGAGTTCCCATGGGGATTAAACTTCCATCAACTCCCTTCCGGACTGTTGGTTAGGGATGGGAACAGTCGTGCCTACAGACAGAGTACATTTGAAAGTGGATTACCACCACCCCTCTCCAGGCAGTTCTGGGAAGGGCTGGGAAGGGCACCTTCCCTTCGAGGCTTGACTGGGTGTGTTCTTGATGGAGATCACCTTACTGGGGTCGAACAGCTATGAGTCATGCCTTATCAGTCATGCCCTGACTTCCCTGGTCAGAAAGCCCTGGGCCAATCTTGTATATGCTCCCGTCAACACAATGCGTCCCAACCATGGTTCTAGTCCCATTAGATAGTCCCACCTGTAGCTGTAATGTATTGATCTGCCACCAATCATGAATTTGCGACAGCTTCCTTTGTGGTCCAGGCCTTAGTTAAGTAAGCAGCTGTGTGGACATGAAGCCTTGGATGGTCTCATAGCCTCCTGCTAATAGTGTCCCTCATCTGGACAATAGACCTGGGTCTCTGACTTGTCTTTGTCCCATTAAGCACGAATAAATGTTCTCTTTAGAGTGTATTTGAGATTGGGGTCTCTTTCATACCCTGAAACAAGATATACATAAGCAAATTTTCAGCAGATACAAATTAGTGATTTGAATTCTTTTTCTTTTTAATATGGGAGAAACTCACTGTTAAATGTGTTTGTTGTTTTTTTTTCCAAAATGTAACAACACAGTACCTGATACCAGCTACTAAAACTAGTACACACACACATCTATCCAAGGTTTCATTTGCTTTCATAAAAATCAGAGAAAGAACCCTTTCCTCATCACTACTTAGCTCAGGAATCTTAATTGCATAATGGTGACAATTATTTTGCTTCGAATTCCACGGCAATATATGGTAGGGATACTAAGGCAGACTGGGAGCATTGTTTGCTGTCCAATTATGTAGAGCATGTAGGAACAGGACTGAAGATCCTGGTGTCAAAAACACTTCTGTTTGTCATACCCTATGCTTCAGGGCATGCTTTAGTTTGCTGTTTTAAGGAACCAGATGCCTGAACAAAGATGCACAAAACCTTAATCATTTTTTTCCTTCTAGGCCTGTGATCACCTGAAATAGCATTTGCATTCATCTGGGGACAAAAAGGAAAAATTCAAGTAGAGAACCGGTGGGAGAAGTAGGCCCCTCTAAATCTTGATTTTATGGCACTTAAAGAGGATATAGCCGTTACAGGCCCAGGTGGATGCAAATAGCTAAACTAAATCAAAATTAAGCAGGGTTTCCAAAGTTTTTTGAGAAAACCAAATATTCTAACCGCAATATAGACACAAACAGGCACAGACACACAAACAGACCTTTTATCCCCTTAATTCAAAGACTAGAGCTTTCCACCAAGAAGCCCTGGTGGTTTAGTTGGTTGCCTATCGGGCTGCTAATCTCAAGGTCAGCAGTTCAAAACCACCAGCTGCTTGCTTCACAGAGCAAAGGTGAGCCTTTCTACTCCTATAAAGATTTATCATCTCAGAAGCCCATCAGGGCAGTCCTTCTCTACCCTAGAGCGTCACTGTGAGCTGGATTTAATGGTGGTGAGTTTGGGTTTGGGTTTTAAGAACTTTCCCCTCCTCCCTCTAGAATTGGGGCTGGAATAGTTGACATCAGTAACCCCAAGGCATGTTTATTCATTCATTCACTCACTCATTAATTCAGTCACACAGTCAGGTTAGAACATGGCAGTCCCCTGAATAAGCGAATAGTTGAACATCTCTTTCACCAAAATTCATTTACTCTTTATTCAACATTTACTGAGTTAGGAGAGGAGATGTTATTTTGATATTAATGCTTCACAGTTCATATGTTTATGGTCCATATGTTGACAGACCATATGCCTAGTAACCCTAATTCTCTTCTCTGAGTGTTTTCAAAGCAAAACTTCACTTGCATAAGAGCATTGGTGAGCAATGCAATACAGTGACACAGTTACATTACACAGAAAGCAGTATTTTGCTTGAAAAAAACCCTGTTAGATTTATACTAGACTTGAATCTCCTTCGAAGTGTCTCTTGTTGGCCTCGCTACAAAGCACTTTCTGTCTCCTTTTCCTTCTAACCTTCCACCCACCCCCCGCCCACCCCATTATTCCTCCTGAAATGCAACAGTCCTTCAGCCATTCCGAGGGCATCTTTACTAGTTTCTCACGGCCCTCAACGAGATGGGTAAACCATGGACCTCCACTCCGGGGAACAGCACGCCACAGGGAAAGGAATGAGCGTTGACACTGGTGGTAACAGCACAGGTGAATCCGCAGCAGCATGAAGCTGACCGCAAACAACTGCCAATGGTCATACAGGGTCACGCGCTGCTGAGAAAAAGCGATGTGTTACTAAGTCACGTGTGTGACAAAACTTCTGTAACATGCAAATGAATGACAAGCACAAGATTCGGTGAGTGATTACCCAAGAGGGAAAAGGTGAAGATACAAGGTGCGGGGAAGAGTCTCGAGATGGCGTCCAGGTAGAAACACCCTCCTGGTGTGCACGTTGTTAGATCGGAAAATTAAGAGCCAAGGAGCCAATATTGGGAGAACGGGTGCTAGAAATAGAAACCCAGAGTCCAAGGCTTTGTGGTTCAGAACTCCCCTCGCAATTTTCACCCACAGAGTGATTTGAGGGCTCACTGCCATGCTCTAGTTCACCGAGTCTGCCCGAGGGCTTCCACATCCCTCTCCAGGCCAGTGGGACAGTATCCGCCACCCCTTCCTGCGCCCAAGATCCAAGACCCACCAGCTGATGGTAATCTCCTCAGACTTCTGTCTAAGGATGGTCATCAACCCAGCCTCTGGTGAATACACACACACAATGGAGGTCTACGCATCCCTAAGACAGTGATGAAAGATGAAGCCCCTTGTCTCGTGGGAAGAGTCGGAGGACATTATGTTGAGTGAAGTCAGCCAAGCACCAAAGGACAAGGACAACATGAGTCCCCTGAGGGAAGTTCAAACAACAGAACGGATGTAGGGGAAATGTACATATTGTACAGTTCCAGGCTGAGGACCAGATACTCTGGCAAGAGCCAGACCAGACCCAATGATGCATACGTCATCAAAAATAAAAAAGGTTCAGATAGCACCTGTGCTAAAAGACATCTCCCCACCCCCACCCCTCATATGCCTTTACTGCCCACAGAGGGTTAAGGGAAGAAAAGCGATGGCACTGGGGAGCAGGGGGGCGTATTGTTTATGTCTCCACAGCAAAGGGAGAGAGAGTAGAACTCATTCCCATACACCAGGCCTGGAGGGAACCAAGCCTTAACGGCAACATTCTGGCCCAGCCTCAGCTCGAGACATGACATCGCCTCGATAAATGCAGCATTACAAAGGACAGCACTGAAGATGCAGTTTGGGGAGGGGGGGTGCTCTGACCCGCCCACACGGGCACAAACCAAAAAGGGAGAGCAACAAACCAGCCATGGGAGCAAAGCCACGAGTCCCTGAGGAATCCTGATTGTAGACTTCTGACTCAGGAGCCAGCGCCTGGCACCTCATCTGAACTGGTTGGGGTATATTCACAAGGGGGCAGCCCTGAAAGTCTAAAGGTGTAACAGGGTGGGGTGGGGGCACTAGACTGCTCCATCCCTGACTGCAGGAAGAGCAATGGGGCCTTGTGGGAGTCATGGCTCTCAGTCACGAATGCTGAGGACTGAAAGGATATTAGGGAAGTGGGTCCTGGGATATGGATCCCTGAAAGAAAAGGGAATTGGACTGAAGAATTATAACAGGGCCTGCTCACTATTTAACAGAGAGATACCCAGCTACTCCGGGGCAGGACAACAGTTAGACTTGGAACGATTTGGATGGTCTCGCTCCATTTTTTAGATTTTTCTTTTCGTGTCTATATAAGATAGTTGAGCTAAGCAGTCCCAAGGAGACAGCAAAGGACTGGTGGTTCTAGGGGTTATGGGAGAGGAAGAGGTGTAGGGCGGGGGCAGGGAGAGTGGTGAGCCAATAATGACAGGGAGAGGGGATAGCAAGGGATCTAAATTTTTAAAAAGTAAGAAAATAAATAAAATAAAATTGACAGTGAGGAGAGTGTAGTGTTCCTGGTTGTGAATCATGGGTAAACATAATAGTGGGGCAGGAGGAAAGAAAAAAAAGAACAAGAAAGTAAAAATTATATGTATATGAAGGCATATGGATATGTATACATGTAAATATATCAATATAGGCATATATATATGTAAATACAACAAGGAAGCAGATTGACTTTTGACCTCTAATCAAATCTTACTTCAGTACAAGAACGATTTGTTCCAATAATGTGGCAATGTACGATGCTCATGTTCCTGACACGATCGCTGAAGATAACAGGTGTATAAGCAAATGTGGTGAAGAAAGCTGACGGTGCCCAGTTGCTAAAAAATATAGCATCTGGAGTCTTAAAGGCTTGAAGGTAAACAAATAGCCATCTAGCAGGGAAACAACAAAGCCCACATGGAAGAAGCACACCAGCCAGTGTGATTGTGAGGTGTCCACATGAGTAGGTTTCAGAAGTTCAATAACAAGTAATCAAATTGACATGAAGAAGCATAGACAAAGTGGAGACCCACATCCCACCTGTAAAATAATTGGACAGTCTCTCACAGAAGGGCCACACAGAAGGGATGATATGTCCAGTGTGCAGTAGAGCACTGCTGAAACACATAACTGTTCTCTAGTTCTTTAATATTTCCTTCCCTTACTATCATGATCTCAGTTTTAACTCATTAAGCTTGTTGGACCTGCATATGTTCATTTGTATAATTAAGATTGTTCAAAATCCAAGATAGTTAAACCCTTCAGAAATAGTAATAAAGTAATAATTCCCTGAGGATACAGGAAGGGGGCAGGGAAAGAGGGGAAGGGGGAGTGATCGCAATGATGACTGTACAACCCCACTCAAGGGGAATGAATAACAGAATTGTAGGTAAGTGGATACATTGAATGGTGTAAGATACTTCCAATAATAATAATATAATATAATAACAAGGGTTCCTGGGGGGAGGGTTGAAGAGGGAGGCTATAAAGGGAAGGTGATATAAAAAAGTTTAAAAAGAAAGAAAATGTTTTAAAACTGATGGTGGCAGCAATTGTATAATTATGTTTGATCTAATTGAGTTATGGATTGTTATAATATCTGTAAGAGCTCCTAATAAAATGATGTTTTAAAAAGATGAGGGAAGAACATATGAATCGATTTATATCATTGTCAATGTCCTAGTATTTGGGTCATGAGAGGGTTCAGAAGTGTTTGCTATGTAATAAATTCATGATATTAAAGTTCATATTTGAATCAATGATTGATCCAATTCTAGATATCTGAAGAATAGTAAGCAAATATCTTCCTTCTACTAGGACTCACCCTTCTTAGAAGGCAGGAAATGATTAGAAATAACCTTTATTTTATATCAGGTATTTAAATTCTATATAAGGAATAGATTAAATGTACCAAACAGAAGCAATCAATTGAAAATTTTCCAGTGATGTAAGGAGTCATATGAAAAACATCTAAATTAATAAACAGTTTATTTCTAATTTTAGTTTAAAGTCCTAGGCAATTTCCAGAATGGTCCTTCACTCACCCAGACTCTGTTAATTCAAACTTTTTTTTTTTAAATTCAAACATTTATTTGTTCTTTTATTCATTCATTTGGAAGACACCTACAGGGACTGGCCCCAATCCCAACTACGTTGATCCCCTCCCTAGAGATGTCTATGTACATATACGTATATGTTAAATATTAAGGTAGCAGACAGACATTGGGCCTCTGCTCAAGCCCTCCCTCAATACAAGAACACTTTGTTCTAATAACCTGGCATACTGTGATGCGCATCTTCCTGACATGATCCCTGAAGACAAAATGAGTGCATAAGCAAATGTGGTGAAGAAGGCTGATGGTGCCTGGCTATTAGAAGGTATAGTGTCCTGGGTCTTAAAGCCTTGAATTAAACAAGCAGCAGGGAAGCAACAAAGCCCACATGGAAGAAGCACACCAACCTGTGTAATCCCAAGGTGTTGATGGGGTCAGGTATCAGAAGACCCAAAACAAACATCATATCAATGTGAAAGAGGGGGATCGGAGTGGAGACCCAAAACCCATCTGTAGACATTGGACAACCCCTCACAGAAGGGTCACAAGGAAAGAACGAGCCAGCCAGGGTGCCGCATAGCACTGACGAAACACACAACATTCCTCTAGTTCTTTAATGCTTCCTCCCCTCTACTATCCTGACCCCAGCTCTACCTTACAAATCTGGCTAGACCAGAGCACGTACACTGGTACAAATAAGAGCTCTCAACACATGGAATCCAGAACAGATAAACCCCTCAGGAACAATAATGGGAGTAGCTATATATACCATGCGGGTATATATAGGTGGGAGGAGAAGGGGAAGGAAGTGGGAACCAATCTCAATGATTGACATATACCCCCTCCCCTGAGGGGGACAAGCAACAGAAACGTGGGTGAAGGAAGATAGCGGGTGGTGTAAGACATGAAAATAATAATTTATAATTTATCAAGGGGTCATGAGGGTGGGAGGACAGGATGGGGAGGGAAAAAGAGCTGATACCAAGGGCTCAAGTAGAAAGAAAATGTTTTGAAAATGATGACGGCAACATATGTACAAATTTGCTTGATACAACTGATGTATGGATCATTATAAGAGCTGTAAGAGCCCCTAATAAAATGATTTGTAAAAAAAAAAAAGTAAGAAAGAAAGACTTACAGATCGCCATGTCTGTATT
Source organism: Echinops telfairi (assembly GCF_000313985.2). NCBI lineage: Eukaryota > Metazoa > Chordata > Mammalia > Afrosoricida > Tenrecidae > Echinops > Echinops telfairi. Next base: position 72,709,177 of record NW_022103915.1, on the reverse strand, counting down.
TGAAGTTGTTGTTAGGCTCTCGGGCCTCAAAGATGATTAAGAAAGAGCCAACAAGACAGCTGGAGAAACACACGTGGAAATAGAAACTAACATTAAGGTAAATTTAAAAGACAGGAATACAGAGCTGAGAGCTGTCAGAGTCCCGAGAAGGAAGAAGAGTGAGAAAGCGGGAGGAGTTTCGTTGCACGGCTTCTGCTCCGAGCTTCGGCTAGTAGCTTGACACAAGTTACTCGGGTTTAATCCTGACAACAATTCTGTGAATGAGTTCCCAGGATCTTCGTGTTTCTTGTGAGGGAACTGAGGCTCAGCCATGAAGTGACGATCACGGTTGAGATGGGGGGACTTAATCCGGGTCTTGACAGACAATGAGTTTTTCAGAGATAGGAGTGAAACAGTACAATCACAAAAAGTTGAATATCAGGGGGAAAACATATAGTAGAGGTCAGGACACAGAACTTGTTCTTACAGGTAAGTGGTAGGTGAACGATTCATCACAAAGTGTCTTGTTAGGTACACGGAATCAGCTCTGATGTACTGAGACCCCGTATCCAACAGAACAGAACACTGCCCAATCCTGCACCATCTCAAAACTGGCCTCATGTTCGAGCCCATCGTGGGAATTACCGTGCCAATCCGTCTTTCTCTTTTACTGTCCCTCTGTTACCAAGCATGATATTTTTTTCCAGGGACTAGTTTCTCCTGATAATATGCCAAAGTACGAGAAATGGAGTACCACCATTTCAAGCCGCTAAGAAGTATTCTGACTACTTTTCCAAGACAGATTTGTTTATTCTTCGGGCCGGGCACTGTATATTCAATATTCTACACCAGCTCCATAACTGAAATGGCTCAGCTCTTCTGTGGTCTTCCTTATTCATTGTCTACCTTTCACAGCACATGGGGTGACTGGAAAACAACAACAACAAAAACTCAAGAAATGTAATAAGATAACCCTGTTCTCTAAAGATCCTTGCTCCCAAGACTCAAGAGGTTTGCTCAGAGAAGAAATAATCCAATAATATATGTGGAAGACACCAGCTAAGATATTCCATTGTTAGAGTAAATAAATAGGTAAAGGAATAAACGAATGAATAAAGAAAATGGCAGCATTGTCATCCTATGAAAATAAGACTGTTTCTGAACTTTCGGAGACTTATTTAATCTTCAGTCTGGTTCTCACTTTGAATGACTTTGGGATGGTGGGAAGAAGTCATTCGGTATGGATTCCAGAGACTTTTTGGTGTCCAGAGATTCGAAAAGCTTTACTTCTGCCTCCAACTTTGTACCTATCATTTGGGCATTATTCACATTTCTCAGGGAAGTTAAAAGGTACAGTGAATATCTCCATTTCCAGCATAAATAATCAAGGCAACAAATTGGAAAAGAATAAAGTGTTCATTAACACTTAATGACATGGGAGCAGGTCCTACTTAGATAGGTCTTAATAGAAAAATCATAACCATTTCTTTCATCTTTGACTGAGAAATCCCAAATTCAAATTTTCTAAACTCAATTTTAGATAGTGCTGTGTGGGCTTCAGAAAGGATCTACATAGCCACTACAGAAGCTTCCTGATCACATGAAAGTTCAAGCAAGAAGGAAATTGGTAGGAAGTTTTATTTGTAAACGAATTTCTCTCTTTATGGATGAACACTGAGAGGGGTCTGTGTTAAAAAAAAAAAGAGGTCGCTCTTATTTGGCTAGAAAATTCACTTCACAATAAACTGTTTTCAAAATCCTGTAAAATCTAAAAATGACCTATGAACCAAAATATTTTCCTCTAGGGAGAGAAAAACGTGTTTAAGATAACCCTGTTTCCTTGTTTTCGTCTTCTTCCTACATCATCAGTTTATCTTCAAAGAGCCTTCTGTATCTTAATCAGCAGATCCTTAGTGAATCTGACCACGTATGATTGTGATAAAGATAAACGGCAAAGGAGGTGGACATAGCTGACCTCCTCCGGCTTGAGGCAAGAGTCAAGATGCCGCCATCCTCCATCCTCCATTACCTATTCTGAGACCAACCGATCCTCCCACTCCACTCTACCTCTATGCTGGGTTCGATCATTTGTTGCAATGGTCACACAGAACGCACCCACAGACAATACTCACAAAGGGGTTAACAGGGAAATTAATAGGTTACCACAAGTCAGGATCAGCAAACCATAGGGACACAGCCATTAGTCTCTTCAGTCAGAAGCCAAGTCTCTCTCCATAGCGTAGCCTCTCGCCCATCCTCAGGTTCTCAGCCATCTGGACTCTTGGCCTTTGCCTCCGTGGGCCAGGAAGGCACCCCCCTGTCACTCCAGTCCCGTCATCTCAGGCCAGATGAGCAGAAGGTACCCATGGTCTCTGATACACCTGCTCTCGGCAGCCTCGCCACTTCAGACAAAGATCTTGAATGTGTTCTTCGAAGGTCCTTGGGGTTTTTTCTTTCTGCCACTGCTTCAAACATGGCTCATCCTTCTAGAGAGAGGGGTGATAACGAAAACTGACCAACCCTCTATCGTAGTGTTACACCTGCCCTTGTGCATAGTCCCACCCAGTTAAGGTAGCAGAGTTTGTTAAGGATTGCCAAGCAAAAAAGGAAGTCTGCTCATTCAAAATGGAAGAGCTCAGGGCAAAGACATCCTGTTCTATGTTTAGCCACCAGTTCTGATATTCTCTCCACGACCATGTTTGAGCTGCCAGCCTATCACGGACCACAGCATTAGGAAGAGATACTCCTAATTGGCTTTCCCAGATGAGTCCTGCTTGCCTTGAGCACGCCCTGGAGAAAGACCATGTAACTTCGAGACTATTGTTTAGTTCAGCTCAGTTTCATTAGCCTCAAATAATCTTTCATATGGAGATGGGTTGACACAGAGGAGTGATTGGTCTCTGTAAATTGAATAACAGCAAAGTTAGCCAATTGTGTGTGCTGCCATTCCCTGAGCACAGCAGTTCTCTGGCATACATCTTAGAATTCTCTTCTATAAAGGGAAAGGCACAAGATCACCCTCTTTTCTGCCTTTTGGGCAAAAGAGAGTAAGCACCAGCCTAGTTCATACCTCTATTACGCATCCCCCTGATAGCACTTCCCCCAAATCTCTTTGGATGTGCCTAGAAGCACAAGCAATCGTATACTAACTGCATCCATTCACAGGGCGTTGAGCCCTTGTCCTGGATGCTGTTTTGTTGTTGTTGTTCAGTGCTGTCATGGCACTTCTGATGCACAGTGGCCCTTTGCACAACAGAATGAAATCTGATCCTATTTTGTGCCAACCCCAAAAGCACTGTCCTGCTTGACCCTGTTGTTGCGGCCATATGTCTCTCCATCTCCTTGAGAGTCTCTGTCGTTTTTTTGCGGACCCTCTCCCCAGAGACTGGGTCTCTTCTGATAACATGTCCGAAATATTTGAGACAAAGTGTCCCATCCTCACTTCTAAGGAGCATTCTGGTTGTACTTCTTCCACGACAGACTTGTTTGTTCTTTTGACAGTGCGTAGTACTTTCCACGTTCTTCACCAACACCATCATTCAAATGCATCAGCTCCTCTGCGGTATTCCTTATTTATACTCCAACGTTCACATCATAGGAGGCAAATGAAAATACCGCGACTTGGATCAGGTCCATCTTCGCCTTCAGAGTGATAGCCTCGTTCTTCATTACTTGATAGAGCTCTCGGGCAGCACATTTGTACCATGTAATATGTTGTCTGCTTTCTTGAGTGCTGACTGTAGACCCGAGTGAAATTAAATCCTTAACAACTTCAATCTTTTCTATATTTTTAGTACAGGCTACCTGGCCTATACTAAACATATAACCTATACTAATATACAGAAACGTAGAAATAAGAATGTCTCAAGTCTCTCAGAACTCAAAGTTTCTTTTGTGCCGATTCCTGGGCAGACTCTTATAAGAAGCTCGGCTTTCCCTGGAAGACAACCAAACATAATTCTACTTTTCTTTCTTTTTTTAATTGTTTTATTAGGGGCTCATACGACTCTTATCACAATCCATACATACATCAATTGTGTAAAACACATTTGTACATTCATTGCCCTAGTCATTCTCAAAACATTTGCTCTCCACTTAAGCCCCCAGCATCAGCTTCTCATTTTCTCCCCCTCTCCGCCCCATAGTTCTACTTTTCTTCTGCACTGTATGGTCCAGGCCACGGCAACACTCGTGACCTCCTGTAACTGCCAAAGTGGGTGGAGTGATTGGAAGTCGTTTGCTAGGGGTGAAAAGAAACTGTGATTAGCGAGATATGGGGAGAAAGGTGAGGTGGTGTCTAGTCTGTGGGTTCTGAATAAAGAATCATTTTACCAGCCTATGAAGGGGCAAAACAAGTTCAAGTGTACAGGAATGAAAGCAAACATTTTCCAACTTCCCCTTCCCCTTCTCTTTCAGTTGGAGGTACGTGCAGCAGATCACAACCTGAGACATAGGCAAGTTTACTTTGAAAACAAAATAACCAGAAATAAAGGGGATAGAGACCACAATGTGTCTCGTAAAATGATACCGCTTTTACATTTAAATCCTGTCCTCGATGATTTTAAGACCTTGGTTATGATGCAATTAGAATGAAACATTCTAAGTAGGAGTTCTAAGACTCAGCCACTAAGACCCTTTATTATTTCTTAAGAGCTCTGAACTATACAACCAGCCTCTTTCTCTTCGCCTCTACCTTTTGCTTTCCAAGTGAATTGAGCTCAATTCATTATGAGAGTTTTTATCACATTCATATTCCTCCATGCTAAATACCTGACTGGTTTCACTTTTCTCAGGCCTTCAACCAAAAGAACTGATTAACAGGAGGATGTGTGTTCTCATAGCTCATATCCACTGCAGTAGAAGGGTTTCTGAGCTTAGGCTACTGTCCAAAGACCCCGACTATTGACCTGACATTGTGCAATTTTCCAACAAACATCTTAATCCTATAGCTGTGCTTTAGCAGATGTGCTGAGAGTCTTCCCGAAGAGTCACTGCATGCGCGATGCAAGTGGCTTCTCTGATGGAAGAGCCTGCAGGCAGATCACATGAGCTGTTGCAGAGGGAAGAGCTGTCTGCGGGAGAGCTTATCACTCCTTCAGTACTTAGGGGTGTGTCCTCAGTTATAATATTACGGCACCTCCTTCAAGAGTATGTCCACTGTCTGAGGGGAATTGTTTTTTTGCTTTTAGTGTGGCTTTCAAGATAGTATGTACATGACTTTCTAAAACTCACTTTGAGAAGTCAGGGGACTATCTTGTCTTAAGAGATCTGTGCGTTCTGGAATATTTTCCGTTTTCGTAACTGCACGGTGATTTCACTCTGCACACTCTCATCACGGACCTCGGAAGCACCACTTGTAGCCCTAGAGAACCTAACAGTTGACAAACCTTGCACTTATTGTTTATGACGCTTTTCCTTCTGTTGTTTGAATGACATCTTCAGAGTTGGATTAATTTATCTGAAGCGACAACTTACTTAGCTTCAGCTCTGTAATCAGTGAAATGGAGAGAAATGAAACTACCGAGACCCAACAATGAAGAACGAATGATTTCTTTACCCCGGGCTCCCTGGGTAAAACGACATTCTATGGAGCACAGATTAATGTTGGGGGTGATGAAAGAAAAAACTCACATTCCCAGAATTTTCCCATTGAACAATCTAGAGTCCAGGATGGGCCAAATTCTGTAATAAAAGTCTAGAGATGATTCTACTCACACTCCAAGATCAAAATCTCTATCTTCCTTTTTCTTAGTCCTGTAGGTGTTCGGCACCTTTTCGATGTCTAGTAAATGAGGTTGACTAACCAAGTGAAAGATGAGCAGTCTGCTTTCTCCAGCTTTATTAATGTCTTATTATTGTCTAGCACATGCACAATGTGCTATGTTTCAAAACTTGAAATGAAGAGATTGTTACCTCTGGCTTTGAAATAGAAAATGTGCAAAGGACCGGGTAAAATGTATTTGACTCATTTTGTTAACATACCTTGATTTTATCTTAGGATTTATCTTAGGGTACTTCCAGGATATCAAGTAAAAAAAGTATCTTTTGGGCGTCTCCTGGAGACAAGACTTTCTACTCCTGTAAACAGTTACAGTTTGGGAAACTCCCATGGGGCACATCTACCCAGTGCGGCAGGGTGGCTATGAGTCAACATCAACTCGAGGGCAGCGAATAAGTGAGTATGGGCATCTCCTGAAGTAAGGAAAATGTCTCATTCCACATTTCACTTTTGGAATTCCTTTGACATTCTTTTGTCTCCCCACCCATCAAAACATTATATTTTAATGTGACTGGTTAACTTTCAAAGAGGAAGATCTGAGTTCTAGACTGAATTCAACAGTCAGAGAATACTCCAGTTAGATTAAAGGCAATTGGAATGATTTTTAATGTGTGCCCTAACAAATCTATCTGATTTCTCTGAAATGTTATGTGGATAGATTAGAAGAAAGCTTCTAGTATAATTCAATCATTCTTCCTAAAATGTTTCTTTTGACCAATATGGCAGTTACATAATCTATCAACTTGCAAAGGGCTGGAGTCTAGCCTGTCAATCAGGCCACAGCCAATGAGGCCTCTGTGTGAGCATGGCCTTCTCCTAAGGATTCTGGGAACTCCTGTCCTCCTCCCTGGAGGTAGGATGCACACAGTCTCTGATTCGTCTTTCTGCTGACAAGACAGATGAAACTATGCTGATAGAGCCAGAGCCCTGGAACTGGAGGAGTCACCCGGAGACCCACACCAGCACTAAGATACTTCCACCACCACTGGATCCACAAGACTTTCCAACCATTAACCTGTGGTCTTCCTGCATTCTGTGTCATTGTATGTGTTGCGTGATTCTGAAGAGGAATTTACAAACTGGTATCAGATATATGGGCTCATATCAGACTAACGGACTTGATTTGGACTGGGCTGGGATATTTTCTTAATACACAATTACTCTTTATATAAAGCTCTTTCTTATATATATATGAATATCTATGAATTTCTTTCTCTAGTCAACCCAGACTAACACATTACAGTACCTGGGAGTGGGGTCCTAGAAAAACAAATCATAAAGATAAGAGTGGATACTTGTTTGACCTCTGCCTCATGATAGTTTTCTTCTTTGGCTGGGCCAAAGAAGTCAACTGGCCTTGCAGTTTACTAAGCTGTTTTCTAGAAAGAATGTGGGAATTTAAAGTTTTGATTCCTAGAAATTGTCTTTGGCTCATCCTGTCTGAAATGGTGAAAAGGACTGTGATAAATGTGAATCGTGAGCTTGGGTAACAAAATCGCCTCTGGAACGTCTCTGAGACCATGCTGCCTATTGAAAATAGCTGACTGATTAACAACTGGCTAACTCTTTCACCCCCTAAATCAAAAGCCAAAGATCCATATGGATTCTCTGTATGGATTAAGTCTCTAATTCACTTTCTGATCTCTCACAGACCATGTGAATAGGCAGAGTTCATAAGAAAGTGGATTGCTTCCCAAGCCAGTCCAGGCATAGGTGGCTTGGCTCTTGTGGACTTGTCTGGGCATGTCCTCGATAGAATTTGGGGGTACTGGGGTCACATGATTATGAGTCATACATTGCTTGCCTTGATCAGAGGGCCCTGAACCAGTCTTGTAAACTTTTCTGTCATTAATGATGTGTGCCTCTATAAGACTCCCAATACTCCTACCTCTGTAGTCCCACCAGCAACTGTGATGTATTCATCTGCCACCAACCATACTTTGTGACAATGTCATTGACTTCACATGTAAACAGCTTCTGGTAGCCTGTCAATCACCCCATTATGAGACATCACACTAATAGCCTCCCCAAATTGTTTTTGTCTTTATCCTATTTAAGACTTAATAAATGTATCTCTATAAACTAAAAAAAAGAAAGAAGAAGGAAATGGCTGACTGAAGGTCCCGCCCTGACTTGAGGCAAGGCAGCCCAAGGCCTAAGGCCACATGGAATAAGTTGAGATAAGGATAGAATTTGATTGCTTTAAGATTGAGTTTAGAGTCTGGCTCTACTAGGTTTATACTGTTTTCTTCTGCCTATTGTTTTTGGTATAATAACTGATAGACATTATTATTGGGGCATATAAAAAGAGAGCTTGTAAACTAACTGTTTCAACCACTGATTTGCATCTTTACATGGGTTAAGACAAGCCTGCAAAGAAGGTTCTAAAAAGCTACACCCCACTCAGTGTCTTGAGTGCCCAGGACATAGGAAGGTGAAGAGACTAGCCCGGAGGGCTGTTGACAGACTAACACAACCAATTAAAGGACTGAAGTATACAGCAAGAATGTTTCTTGCAGCAAGGATGGGAAGACTGTCTCATGTACTCAGACATGTTATCAGGAGGGACCAGTCCCTGGAAAAGGACCCGATGTTTAGTAAAGTCGAAGGTCTGTGAAAAAGAGCAAGACTATCAACACAAGAGCTTGACACAGTGGCTGCAGCAGTGTGCTCAAACATATCAATTCCAAGGATGGTGCAGTCTCCAGCATTATTTTGTTCTGTTGTGTCTAGGATTGCTGAGTAGGAATCAAATCAATGGCACCTAACAAAAACATACTTAGAGAAGAGAGATCAGAGTTGAGTGGCTTATTTTACAAGTGAGTCCTTAATACCCATCTCATAGTGATAACAAAAATGGGGGTGACAAAGATAAGTACTTGGTGGATGCACAAAACCTCCACCATCCTCCCTCCACCCAGAAGAATTTGTTTCAGAGGACAGCACTGAATCTGCAGCTCCGGGAGAGGGACATGTCTGATCAGAGCACGTGGGAGCAAATGAAGGAGGAGGAAGAAAGAGTGGAGCACATCCTGGCCCACCAAGCCTTGATGAAGAGATTCCCGCTCAGAGAAGCCAATTCACAGAGAAGACCATATGGCCGGCCCCACTATGAGACACGACATCCCTCACTGACCCATAGCCCTACAGGGGACAACACTGGAGACATGGTGTGGGAATTCCACCCGATCTGATCCCACCACACCGAGGCAAAACACTAAGGGCATGGAACAGAACAGCAAGGGGAACAGAGCAAGGAAGTCCCCAGGAAATACCAAAAATAGACTTTAGGGCCAGGGCTTGACACCCCAACAGACTCGACCAGAAAACACTCCTAAAGTCTAACAAACAGTCCTTGAACTAACTACAAGCCATTCTTTCTTGTTGTTGTGTTTTGTTTCATTTTGTTTTTGCCATTGGCTTGTTGTTGTTTTGTTGCTTGGTTTTGCTCTGTCTTGTTTTTGTGCATGTTATTATCTCCGCAGGTATGTCTAAATAAGACAGGCTGGATGAACAATCTGGAGGAGAAAACAACGGGACCGACAGTTCCGGAGGGACATGGGAGAGGGGGAGGTGGGGAAAAGGTAGTGGTGTTAACAAACCCAGGGACAAGGGAACAAGTGATCCAAATAGGTGGTGAGGAGGGTGTAGGAGGCCTGGTAGGGTGTGACCAAGGGTAATGTAACCAAGAGGAATTACTGAAACCCTAATGAAGGCTGAACATGATAGTGGGACAAGAGGAAAGTAAAAGGAAATAGAGGAAAGAACTAGGAGGTAAAGGACATTTATAGAGGTCTAAATAAAGGCATGTACATATGTACACATATTTATATATGAGGATGTGGAAATAGAGCTATGTGCATATATGTATGCATTTAGTATAAAGGTAGCATACTTTTATATGCTACCTTTATATGAGAGGGGCGATACTGGGAGGGTGGAGTGAAGGGGGAGTGAAAAAGGGGAACCGATTACAGGGAGCTACATATAACCTCCTCCCTGGGGGATGGACAACAGAAAAGTGGGTGAGGGGAGAAGTCGGATGGTGCAAGATATGACAAAATAATAATTTATAAATTATCAAGGATTCATGAGGGAGGTGGGAGCGGTGAGGGAGGGGGAAAAATGAGGAGCTGATGCAGGGGCTTAAGTGGAGAGCAAATGTTTTGAGAATGATGAGGGCAATGAATGTACAAATGTGCTTTACACATTGATGTATGCACGGATTGTGATAAGAGTTGTATGAGCCCCTAATAAAATGAATTTAAAAAAAAACAACTTGCACCATCCTGTCAGATTTCCTACACTGCTATTTGTCCTGAAAGTTACTTTACTTTGTGGGGTTTTTTTCATCTGTAGAATGAGGGAGGAAATATTTTCTGGAATAATTTACCAAAACACCGGACCTCTTCAATTTGCCAAGATTTCGTATGGTCTTCTAAACCAGTGGTTCTCAACCTATGGGTTGCAACCCCTCTGGGGGTCAAACAATCCTTTCATAGGTGTCGCCTAAGACCATCAGAAAACACATATGTCTGATGGTTGGGGGGCCCACAACATGATGAACTGTATTAAAGGGTCACGGCATTAGGAAGGTTGAGAACCACTGCTCTAAACCACTACAAGATGCTACTTTTCTAGACTCAATTTTCAACAAGACGTTAATTCAAATGTGAATGCCAATATCCCTGCGGAGAAAAGCAATAGCCAGGGTTTGTATCAGAACCGAGTTTGATACAGTCAACTCTATGCGTATTTTAAATCTATGCCTTTGTTTATGTGTGTGAGTATGTGTATCGTAACGCGTACTCTCTCTTTCCCACTCTTACTCCCAGACCACTTGCTGTGATACAGAAGACGATCTGCTGGAAGACTCTGGTGAGGGATACAACACATGTTGGAATTTGGTTAGCATGCCATTGTCATATACAGAATACCACATGCTTCTGGACTGTCCAAGTAACCCCAGGCCAAAGTGCTGGGCAGTAAATTCAGTAGGTTTCTGTTATTGAATATGTGAGTCCAAGTCAGGTAAGAATAATAATGTGCTATCCTTTTTTAACAGTAAATAATATATCCGTGATTCACTATCTAAAAAGCATATGCTTTTAACTCTTTCCTGATAGCAAAGAGGATCCCTGGTAGTGTAGTGGATACTCATACAGTGGTTACTGTGATCCACATAGTCAGCAGTTCTAAACCACCAGCAGCTACTCAGGAGAAAGACTGGACTTTCCACTCCCGGGAACAGTTACTTTCTCAGAAATCCACAGAGGGTCACCGTGCATCAGCATTTCCTTGATGGCAGTGAGTTTGGTTTGGGTTGGGTTGGTAGTAAAGCAAAGCTTATGCTGGAAAGATCAGGCTTAAAGATGTATCACTGCTGTAATAGAGAAAGCTGGGCTACATGACCACTCGTGATCGGAGTGGGCTCATTAGCAACTTGTAGGCCAAAGCAGTCAATACACACAAGAATAATTACAACAACTAGAGTTCGAGTAGTACTTTTCCACCAATAGAGTGCATGCTCATACGCTACCAAATTATTCAACTAACAATTTGGGATTTCTAAAATAGTCAAAAAATAAGCTTACCTCAAGCTGCTTTTAGCCACCCTTGGAATCGCTCCTCAGAAATGAGGTGCTAATACGGGGCCAGGACTCCCTGTCCAGCCTCTTCTTCATGTCAGAGAAGTACTTTCTCAGGAGACTGACTGTCTTCTGTAAAGGGCTCTTCCAATGGTCTGCTTCACCAATTCCCCAGGCTCCTTGGCTTCCCAATTCCTGGAGTGGACCCAGCATTGGAAAGCATTTAGGAGATCCACCTCTACGCCCGAGCTCTCAAACTTCTTTGATAGAAAAACGGGTGACTCTCCTATGTGCTAGTCAATACTGCGTCCACTCCAGGAATTGGGAGTCCACTGAGTTGAGGAGTCTATAAGTGCCACGGGACACTGAAGAGCCGGAAGCTAGGACCCAGGTGGATGCAGGCCAGAGAAAACTCGGCCTGTTTTACAAAGCTTCCTAGGGCTAGATCTGGGATACAGAAAAAGTTTCCTACTTTTTACTGTACATATGCATTTAACTTTGGATCCCTCTCCCAGGTTACTTGAACTTTGAACTTCTTTCTGGAGGCCTGATAAAGAATATGTAATCACATGGACAGTAGAAAAACTAGCTGAGTTACAAGTCCCTAAATAGGAAGAGAGGTCAGCAGATGAGTGACACTCCTGCATTTTAGCTCCACCACTGTAATTTCTGGTGCCCTTCAAGAGGCCCATACTGTGTGCCAGGCTCCTTCTATGCTATTGAGCTCTGGGGGTGACAGTCAGAGATACAGTGACGGGCCTTTTACGCACCACTAGATTATTTAGAAGCTCATTTGATCTTTAAAAGGAAATAAAATGGATGCATAATTGGTTAATGTTTTGAATTTAATCTTACTCTATTTATAAACTAAACCTTTTTAAAGATCACTTTTGGAGTACCTTTCTTTGGCTAACATTTGGACCCATTTGTGAAATTGTTCATTAAACTCCCTTTAAATAGTTTAGATTGTACTTATAAATTTAATATATTCAATTTTCTTTAAATTTCTTTTCAGTTGTCGATTCAATAAACAAAACCTTGCCAGCAATTTAAGTAATCCTTGTGAATCTAATTAATTAAATCATAAATGTTTTGATACATTTTACAAACTTAGAAAGATATAAACTTAAGTTCTATGTTGAAATCAATAATCCAAATACATATTTTTACATTGGAATGAAGAAGCTGGCCTATTATCATAGTTTTGGGCCACGTTTCCTTGATCACTGTTGATGTTGAATGTGTAAAATGTCTCTGATTCTTTATAATCAAACTATTGTATGAATGTGAGTCTGATTCTCCTGAACATTTTTATAATCAATCCTGAGTTTTCTCTTTGTTAACAGATGCACTAAAGGATGCATCAGTCATCTAAAACTATCTGGGGATCCCTTCTTATCATTTTGGGGATAATTCCTCAGAGTAAAGTGTCAAGCTTAAAGCTCAGAGTAAGCTCCCTGCCCAGGACACCAATTCTAAAGGGAGACACCAAGCCTTATTAGCCAACCATTCAAACTCCAGCTCGCTCAAGGTTCCAGATCTCCAACATTCCCTGATGGCTATACTGAACCAGCCCATAAAACCAGCAAAGCAGCAATACAGACAGTAGTGATAGTAATAAGAGAATAATAGAAATGGGAGAAATCATCGTAATAGCTATTTACAGATAAAGAAATCAGAGCACAAATAGGTCACAAATAGCCAAGATTCCTAACTTCAAACAACCACTGAGCCACTGCTGATATTAATATCCCAACCAGTCTACAATCCACCTTAAACTTCAGCATATTTAGCCTTTATGCGATGTGCATTTTAAAACGTTGACTTTCTCACCACCTTGTTTTAGACCTGGACTTGGGGCTTTTAGGGGCAGTTATTGCTAGGGCTGCAGCAAGCCAACTGACAGCTCACTTTCACCTGCTTTGTCTTCTCTAGCTATAGAGCATTGATTTAAATTAATTTATTGCATTGTGACTCTATTGTTTTTCTTTGTTTTCCCCTTGAGAAGAAGGATATGAAAAATAAAATGTAGGTACAAGTGAC
>NW_022103915.1:72689819-72695499 GCF_000313985.2 Echinops telfairi | reverse complement strand
GATAGGGTCTCTATCAGTGGAAGCCAACTCAACGGCAGTGAGTCTGATTTTGGATCTAACCCTAGCATTCTAGACCTGGTGTGAAACTTTTCCAAGTCTGTTGGTCCAGACCTGGTAAGCTACAGTCAATCAATCAGGCCAATCAGGTTCTCCGTCCCACACATGCTCCTCCCTTCTGGAGCCTGAATCCTGCTCTGAAAGGACCCCCGCCCCCAAAGTTAGTGAGCAGACAAAAGGAGCCTCCTCCACCCACCTGCCATTTTGCCACAGTGCTATGGCTTGCATGTAGCTATTCTGCCACAAGCTTTTCAAAGATCAATAGGGTCACTCATGATGGACAGGTTTCAGACAGACAGGCAGACTAAACTTACAGACAGGACAGAACTTACAGACTTAAACAGACAGGGAAACAAAAGCCTATTTCTGCAAATTCTCCAATGAAAACCCTATAAACAACAATAAAATACTGCTTAATATAGCCTGGAAGAGCCCCCTCGGTAGGAAAACATTCCAAACACACATAACCGCAATCATGGACTTGAACTTGCCAATGGACATTCAGAGGACATAGGACTAGGTAACATTGCATTCTGTTGTACATGCAGTCATCATGAGCCTAGTGGCTCTGTGGGTTAGCCATTGGGCTATCAATGACAAGGTTGGCAGTTCAAATCCACCAGCCACTCTGTAGGAGAACAATGAGATTATCTGCTCCTGTAAAGCTTTATAGTCTCAGAAATCCTATACAGAATCCCTATTTGAGTTGGAGTTGCCCCAGTGGTAGTGGATTTGTTTTGTTTTGTTTTTAAATTTATATTATTATTATTATTATTAAATACCTTTAATGGGGGCTCTTACATCCCCCATAACAATCCATACATTCATCCATTGTGTCAAGCACATTTGTACATATGCTGCCAACATCATTTTCAAAGCATTTTCTTTCTACTTGAGCCCTTGATATCAGCTCCTCATTTCCCCCCTCCCTCCCCTACCTTCCCTCCCTCCTGAACCCTCGATAAGTTATAGACTATGATTTTCATATCTTACATTATCCTCTGACACCCTTCACCCACTTTTCTGTTATCCGTCCCCCTGGAAGGGGGTTATATGTTGATCCTTTTGATCAATTCCCCTTTCTCCCCCCACCTTCTCATTAACCTCCTGGTATCTCTATTCTCATTATTGGCCCTGAGGGGTTTATCTATGCTGAATTCCCTGTGTTGCAGACTCTTATCTGTTTATCAGTGTGCGTGTTCTAGTCTAATCAGATTTGTAAGGTAGAATTGAGGCCATGATAGTGGAGGGAAGGAAGCATTAAAGAACTAGAGGGAAGTTGTGTGTTTCATTGGTGCTAAACTGCACCCTGACTCTGGCTCATCTCTTGCTTGTGACCCTTCTGTGAGGGGATGTCCAATTGTCTACAAATGGACTTTGGGTCTCCACTCCACATGCACTGCCCCCCACCACCCATTCACATTGAGTATGATTTTGTTCTGATACCTGATCCCTTCGGCACCTCGTGATCACACAGGCTGGTGTGCTCTTCCATGTGGGCTTTGTTGCTTCCGAGCTAGATGGCCACTTGTTTACCTTCAAGCCTTTAAGACCCCAGATGCTATATATTTTGATAGCCGGGCACCATCAGCTTCCTTCACCACATTTGCTTATGCACCAATTTGTCTTCAGCAGTCGTGTCGAGAAGGTGAGCATCACGAATGCCGCATTCTTAGAAGAAAGTGCTCTTGTGTTGAGGGAGTACTTGAGTTGAGGCCCAATGTCCACCTGCAATCTTAATTCTTAACATAGATCTATTCCCCCCTCATTATATATAAATATATTTACATATGTACATGCCTGATTTAGACCTCTACAAATGTCCTTTGCCTCCTGGGTCTTTCCTCTATTTCCTTTTACTTTCCTCTTGTCCCATCATCACGTTCAGCCTTCATTTGGGTTTAGTAATTCCTCGCTGCTACATTGCCCTTGATTAAGCTGCACTAGGCATTCTCTCCATTGATTTTAGTTCACTTGTTGTTCCCTTGTCCCTGGGTGGGCTCTCCCCTTCCCCCTTCCTTTCTCCCACCTCCCCTTCTCTCATACCCCCGCTGGAACCATCAGTCTCATTCTTTTCATCTCTGAATTGTTTATCCCACCTGTCTTATCTAAATAGACATGCAGAGACATCAATAAGTGCGAAAACCAAGCAAAGCCAAACAAAACAACAAAGGAAGTCAAAACAACAACAACAACAAAAAGAAAGCCACTGACAGAAAGGGAAAAGCCTATGAACAGTTCAAGGTCTGTTTGTTGGCCTTTACAAGTGTTTTCTAGTCAAGTCTGATAGGGTGCCACACTCTTATCTCCAAAGTCTATTTTTGGTAATCCCTGGAGATTTCATCACTTTGCTCCCCTTGCAGAACAGGTGCATGCCCTTAGTGTTTTGCCCCAGTGTGATGGGGTCAAATTGGGCACAATTCCTGCACTGTGTCTCCAGTGTTGTCCCCCGTAGTGCTATGGTTCAGTGAGGGACATCGTGTCTCATGGTCGGGCCGGCCCTATGGTCCTCTCTGTGCATTGTCTGCTCTGAGCAGGAATATTGTCCTAGGGGCTTGGTGAGCCAGGATATGTTCTCCTCCCTCTTCCTCCCTCTGGTTTGGTTTTAACAACAACAAAGAGCCTCCAGGGAAGACAGGTTGTGCAAACAGCTAAGCTCCTTCTACATTTTCTTTGAGCCAAAATTTTCTGGATTTTCCCCCTTCCAAATCTAAATTAACTGGGGAATATCCGGACCGTCCCTCAGTGCTCTGTACATACAAGCTTTTTGAATTCTCTGGAAGCAGAGAGCCTGATAAATAAACCATAACATAACAAATTAAATTTGTATCACTCCATCTATCTAGTAGTACAAAAGAAGTGTCTGGTCTTGTTCTTTCCAGCTTGATATTTCAAGCCAAAATTTCAGCATAACTTAGAAAGTTTCCTTTTTTATTAAGTCAATTTGCTGTTGTTGAAATATTGTACAAATAATTCATACACTGCACTGAGAGTTTGAATAATCTATCTTTTGATGAAAAGTACAGCTTCTCTTTAGAAAGAGTCATTTATTTCTTAGCATCCCTAAAGCAAAACTCCCTAGGATACAGCTAGACTCTTCCTCTTTTTGGCTTCTTTCACACCATATTTATAAAATAAATTTTCTAAATCAAATGATCTTCAATATGAGCTTTTGAAGATTTGTGTTCTTTACCTCCTAAAGGGGGAAAAGGGGTATTTGGAAACATTTATTAACAAATAAATGTTTCCAAATTCAACCATTTACTCACTAGACATTCATTCAACCATTTACTCACTAGACATTCATTGGATGTATAGGATTTGTAGAGTACAGTGCTAGGTATTAACACAAAAGGATGGAGATGGATTAAAAAGATGACTAAGAAATGATTCCTGCACATTGGGATCTTAGAAGCTGTTAATACCTGAGTCAAAAACAAGAAGCAACTAGGAGGAGCCAGTATGGTCCCCAAACAGGGCTGTGCCCTGAGATGGCTTGGGAAGCTGACGAGAATGAAAGGCTCAGGGCTCACACCTTCTAACGCAGAGGTTCCTGGGAGGAACCTGGCAAACCGTATTTTTTCAATAGTCCAAGTAACTGTACTATCCAGCCAGGGGGCAGAATCACTGAGGCTTAAAGTGTTCTCGTACAAGGAAGAGACGAGCCAGTCAGGGTGCAGTATAGCACCGATGAAGCAGGCAACTTTCCTCTAGTTCTTTAATGCTTCCCTCCCCTCCCCACCCCCACTATCATGACCCCAGTTCTACCTTACAAATCCGGCTAGACGAGAGCATGTACATGGGTACAGATAGGAACTGGAAACAGAGGGAATCCAGGACAGATAAACCCCTCAGGATCAATAATGAGAGTAGCGATACCAGGAGGGGAAGGGGAAGGTGGGAGGAGAAAGGGGGAATGGATCACAATGATCTACATATAACCGCCTCCCAGGGGGATGGACAACAGAAAAGTGGGTGAAGGGAGATATCAGTCAGTGTAAGACATGAAAAAAAAAATTTATAAGTTATCTAATCAAGGGTTCATGAGGGATGGGGGAGGGAGGGAGGGAAAAAATGAGGAGCTGATACCAAGGGCTCAAGTAGAAAGAAAATGTTTTGAAAATGATGATGGCAACATACGTACAAATGTGCTTGGCACTATGGATGTATGTATGGATTGTGATACGAGCTGTATGAGCCCCCCAATAAAATGATATTTTTAAATGTTCTCATGTCTGAAAAAGCTCACACAATGTCTACCATTACCAAAGCATTTTCTTCCTGTTTCTGGTCAAGGTCATCGGGAGCTTGCAAAGCCAGAAAATCAACCAGCAAAAGATGACCTGACTTGACCCACGATAATCAATAGGAAGAAATAGGACTTTGACTAGGAAGTCAAAGGTGTCTATTTCAGCATGAGGCTGTTCACGCAGAGTCGCAGCTCATTTGAGATGGTTAAAACGTGTAGGTCAGTGTCAGTGTCTCCCATGATGACAACATCCATGCAGTGCCATACATGAGTGAGGCAGGAGGAAGGGACTGCGGTTAGAAGGAACGCATATAAACCAAACTCACTGCCACCCGATAGGACAGGGTGGCACTCTTCCTGTAGGCTTCCAGGGCTGTAACTCGTGCCAGGATCAGAAAGCCCTGTCCTTTTCCCAGAGTGGCTGGTGGTTTGGGACTGCTGATATTGCAGATCACAGCCCAGCTCATCACCACTATGCCACCCCAATTCATTGCCATTGAGTCAACCCTGGCTCATAGCAACCCCACAGGACAGGGTAGAACTGCTCCTGTGGGTTGCCAAGACTCTAACTTGTCATGGGAGTAGAACACCTGGGCTTGCTCCCATACTACACCACCAGAGCTCCTGAAATAAAGAGGTGCCTGCTCCTCAGCTTTAGCTGATGGAATATCGGATCTAAAGACCCGGTTTTCCAAGTTTTCACAAGAAGGTAGAAATCTAGGTTTGAGTAGCTCCTCGTGAAAACAAAACAGCCCTTGTAGACAGATTCGATCTGTAGCCACTAGTTTGTAAGTCCTGACCTAGTACAATCACTTCATTTCACGTGTAAGGAAATAACCTCATTCGACTCCTCAAAGCTTTTCAGTTTGGCCTGCCACAGTGAAGAAGCAAAATTGTTGAATTCAGTTTCCCTCTTGTCTTACAGTTCAACCTCCTGGTGGTATGTATTAGCCCAGATCTTCAAATGCACGTTTTCAAGAACTGCACCCAGAAGAAACAAGGCTGAGTTGTCCAAATCCCCACTGCTCTAGTCTCCTTGGCAGTCTCCATCTCTAAGACCGCTCCTGAAATGGCCCTCAGTGGAAGACTCCTGTCTCCCCCAAGTGTGTGTCTCCCTCTGAGACAACCCAAATCCCCTGATGGGTTGATACACATGTATAAAAACCCAGTCTTCTCACCCCAATTCCGGACAAATCTAGAAGGCCATCCCAACTTCAGGGCTCCGGTGGAATCGGCTGAGATCTGGCTGCTTCACAGTCCAACTTCTCCTGTGCCCAGCCCTGCCCCCTTCCCTTCCCTACCCTACCCTAGCCTACCCTCTCCTCCCCTCTAAAACGTCAGTTCTCAACTTCCTAATGCCGTGACCTTTTAATA
>NW_022103915.1:72687864-72689719 GCF_000313985.2 Echinops telfairi | reverse complement strand
AAGCTTTTCAGTTTGGCCTGCCACAGTGAAGAAGCAAAATTGTTGAATTCAGTTTCCCTCTTGTCTTACAGTTCAACCTCCTGGTGGTATGTATTAGCCCAGATCTTCAAATGCACGTTTTCAAGAACTGCACCCAGAAGAAACAAGGCTGAGTTGTCCAAATCCCCACTGCTCTAGTCTCCTTGGCAGTCTCCATCTCTAAGACCGCTCCTGAAATGGCCCTCAGTGGAAGACTCCTGTCTCCCCCAAGTGTGTGTCTCCCTCTGAGACAACCCAAATCCCCTGATGGGTTGATACACATGTATAAAAACCCAGTCTTCTCACCCCAATTCCGGACAAATCTAGAAGGCCATCCCAACTTCAGGGCTCCGGTGGAATCGGCTGAGATCTGGCTGCTTCACAGTCCAACTTCTCCTGTGCCCAGCCCTGCCCCCTTCCCTTCCCTTCCCTACCCTACCCTCTCCTCCCCTCTAAAACGGCAGTTCTCAACTTCCTAATGCCATGACCTTTTAATACAGTTCCTCATGTTGTAACCTCCCAACTATAAAATTATTTTTGTTGCTACTTCATAACTGTAATTTTGCTACTGTTTTGAATCAGGCAACCCATGTGAAAGGGTCATTGGACCCACAAAGGGGTCAAGACCCACACATTGAGAACTGCTGTTCTAAGGCCTTGGTCCTTCCTGCACATATCCTTTGTCTTAAGCATCTGCTTCCTGGGGCCCTGACTTGTAACACAGTGAATCTCAGCATCTCACTAAAAATAAATTCATCCATCTGAAAGTCCAGATTTGCAACATCAAGGTAGAGAACAGTGTTCTACTTCATAAAAAAATTATTTTATAATTTATTTTTTAAATTGTCCCATTGGCTTTTGAAAAACAATACCATAGCAGGTACTAGTTCTGGTACTGTCTCCTACCATGTCCTCTAACTCACCTCTGATTTTAGCAACAGCCGGGGTGGGCAGGAGCCCTGACAGAATGACCACTTGTGCTGACGCTGGCAATCGCACCAAATGGACAGGTGACCCTCAACCTCACCGTGGGCTAAGGGCTGGGCTGCTCACCCAAAGTTTGACGCTCGATTTAAACCCACCGGCCACCCCATGGGAAAACAGTGAACTCGTCTGCTTGCATACAGATTTACAGCCTCAAAAACCCTACAGAGCGGTCTTACCCTGCCCCACAGGGTTACAGGGCAGTCTTATCCTGCCCCACAGGGTTACAGAGGGGTCTTACCCTGCCCCACAGGGTTACAGAGGGTTCTTACCCTGCCCCACAGGGTTACAGGGCAGTCTTACCCTGCCCCACAGGGTTACAGAGGGGTCTTACCCTGCCTCACAGGGTTACAGGGCGGTTTACCCTGCCCCACAGGGTTACAGGGCAGTCTTACCCTGCCCCACAGGGTTACAGAGGGGTCTTACCCTGCCCCACAGGGTTACAGGGCAGTCTTACCCTGCCCCACAGGGTTACAGAGCAGTCTCACCCTGGCCCACAGGGTTACTGTGACTCAGAATTGAATCCACAGCAGAGGATTTGGTTCTCATTTGTGGTGGGCAGCACCCAAAGCTCAGTCCCACCTTGTACTGCGAGCGCGCACCTCAAGGGTGAGTCACTCTTTCTACTTTGAGTCTTGGGGTCCTCTTTAATATGAAAGGACCCTGAGTTAGTCTACTGTGCCAACCTGGCCAATAAACACATGTGGATTTAATTGAAGGGCGGAGGGATAAATGACTCAGTGAACCTCGCCTTTCTAGATCTTGGGTCTCTTGCTTTGTGATGGTCACACCAGGGTGCAGCTGCCTTAGCAGTTCCCAGCTTCAGCTTGCAAGGCTGACTTCCTGCAAGACA
>NW_022103915.1:72684640-72686448 GCF_000313985.2 Echinops telfairi | reverse complement strand
TCCTAGTTGTTAGCTCCTGTTTCCCACCAGCCTCCCCCGCTCTATCCCTTTGAGCCCATTAATCCAGTTGTTGTCTCTATAGGTTTACTTCATCTGGTTTCATTATGGAAAACATGCAAATAAACGGCTCAACGACAACGACAAAATGAACAGAGCCAAACTTCAATAGCAAGCAAAGCAGAAAACATTCAAACGGGAGCCATGCTACATGGGGTCCAGAGGAGATCAAGAACCAGGAGTCATATGTGCCCTAAATAACACGGCAGTTACCGGCCCTGTAACGCACTGTCGGACAACAAGGCCTTGCCCATCCCGGTGCATAGTCAGACAGCATGCACTGGAATGAATCCTTCAAATTGAATGTCATACGTTCAAGAGAATTTTAATTCAGGCGACATGTCCAAGATGAATGGATCTCTGGGCTCAAATCCTGGCTCTGTCACTTAGCAGCATTGTGACTGTAACCCCATTCCCTTTGTTTGTTTGTGAGATGTGGATAATAAAAATAACTATCACAATTTTATTCATGAGAATAAAATTAAATAATCCACGTAAAGACCTTGGCATCGTGCCTGGCACAGAGTAAATGCCCCACATATTATTAGCTGTAATAACAATGATTATTTTCATTGAACATGAACTTCAGACCCACCAAAGCCTGGGTCCAGGTACCATGGGAATGGAGCAGAACAAACTGAACTCAAAATCCAGACACTGTTCCACTTGGCACAGTTTCAGCAGCTCTGCTACCGTGTGGGACCCGGAGATAGTGGGCAAGCATCATGTTCACCATATCACCCCGTCACCCCAGAAAGGTCTGGACTCACCTGTCAATTTGGTGCAATTTCCCCATCTGTCTATGCACAGGTGGCGATGCCACCCCACAGAATTTGGCTCCAGCCTCCCAACGAAGAGCAGTGTACACAGGCTTTACTCGTCCTGTAGGGAAAACACAGAGCAGAAGAATGCAAACAGGGTGTAAATACCAGGTTTGCTCAGCTGTCTGAGCAAATACCTCGCTGGCCTGGAGATTTGAGTTGTGTCCTCACAGCACCAGACGTAAACCTTATACCTCCTGAATGTTCAGTAAATATTTGTGCTTGGGGATCTCCTTGAATATTGCTCAGCCCCAGACGAGTATTTGTACGAGGTGCGGAGAACGCTTTAGGCATGGCATCACTCTTGAAGGCCCAACTGTTCGAGGGCTTTCTGCTCATGCTTTACACTGGGCTTCGGGAAAAAAAAAGGAGGCACATAAAATGAAACCAGGCTCCTAATACGATGGTGTGTGTCAGAAAAAGAGTGATGCAAACGTGGAATAGCTGCCACGCTGAGCAGAAGTAGCCAGGGTGGGCGGTGGGGCTCTAGATTCTAAGGTGGAAACAAGAACAGAAGGGCAATGGGATTGTTCTGCAGCTGAGGACAGTAAGTTTTGTTTGGGCTATTTGTTTGCCGATACAACAACATTATATATTTATATATCTATATTTATGTTTATATATACCTAGAATTAAACCAGAAACACTGGACACACCAAACCCAAATTCTGCCAGGTCCCAGTTGGCTGCAGCTCATTGGTCCCCAGCAGCCCTGCAGCTCCTCCCAGTCCCCACCTTCTCTTCCGACGAGCAGTGGCATCACATACTGGCTGCCATTTATCATCAGATTCCTACTGCTGCTTTCCTTGCAGGCAAAATTAGGAGAATCATGAAACATTTTTTGCATTCGTGCGTCTGTCTAAGTGAGAACCAGGAAAGACAGAGTGACAGGTTCACATGTTGCCAAAGAGTGCTTGCACCGTCTTACTC
>NW_022103915.1:72674563-72683457 GCF_000313985.2 Echinops telfairi | reverse complement strand
GTAGACGGTTCATAAGCCTTCCTCCAATCCTGTAACCAGAGTCTTCTCCTATAGTCCGGCTTCTCAGTACACAGACTGAATAAGTTTGGGGAAAGGATACTACGCTAACTCACCCCTTTCCTGATTTTAAACGATACAGTATTCCTTGTTCTGTTCAAAGGACTACCTCTTTATACAGGTTCCACAAAAGCATAATTAAGTGTTCTGAAATTCCCATTGTTCCCAATGTTATTCATCGTTTGTTATGATCCACACAGTTGAATGCTTTTGCATAGTCAATAAAACAAGTAAACATCTTTCTGATATTCTCTGCCTTCAGTCAAGATCCATCTGATGTCAGCAATGATATCCCTAGTTCCACAGCCTCTTCTGAATCCAGCTTGAATTTCTGGCACTACCCTGTCAATGTCCTACTGCAACTGATGTTGAGTTATCTTCAGAATTTTACTTGCATAGAACATTAATGATTGTGGTAGTTACATCATCTGGTGCCAACTTTCGAAGGGATTGTCAGTCAGGTCGCAGCTTGATGGCCTCATTTGGAGGTGCCAGGGAGAGAAAAATAGCTCATTAGAGGCCAGCCATAGACAGAACCTCTGCTTCATCTTCCTGCTGACAAGCCGCATGGAACTACACTGATGCAGCCAGAGCCTGGAACTGGAGGAGCCACATGGAGACCCAAGCCAGCACTGATATGCTTCCACCACCACTGGATCCACAAGACTTTCCACCCACTGGCCAGTGATCTTCCTGCACTCAGCATCATTGCATGGCTGCATGAGTCTATAGAGGAATTTATGGACTAGACTTGACATATGGGGTAATATCGGACTTATGAACTTGTTAATGTACAATTACTCTTTGATATAAAGTTCTCTCTTATGCACATATGAGTCTCCCTGGATTTGTTTCTCTACTCTACCCGGACTAAGACAATGACGTTGTTCAATAATTTCGGCATTCTGTTGGGCCATCTTTTTTGAATGGGCTCAAATATGGATCTCTCCTAGTTGGCTGGCCAGATAAGCTGCCTTTCAAATTTCTTGGCGTAGACTAATGAGTGCCTCCAGTGCTGCACCAGTTTGTTGATGTGTTTACATTGGTATTCTGTCGATTCCTGGAGCTTTGTTTTTAACTACTGCCCTCCGTGCCACCAAAGAACACAGGATAGTCTTCTCATCGCGGGATCATTAATCAACGCTGCAAAGTCTCTCTTACCATATAAAGTAGCATATTTATAGGCTCCCAAAATAGCAATGGTTGGTATGTTTGGGTGTCCATATTCTGCCCACCACACTACAACTGTAATAGAAGGCGAGGATTAGCAGACTCCTCCTTCCAAAGCAGTTTCTGAAGAGAGAGCAGGGACAAGGAACGAGCCAACTATTTTAAAACTTGAAAACAATCTAATTCAGCGAGCTCGATCATAAGATAGTGGTTTTTCCATTTTCTCCTGAAGCTCAGGCTCAGGCACAGGCTCTGGCTCCCCCAATCAGAAAGAGCCATGTGGACTGGGAATTTAGAGGTGATAGAGCAGGAGCCCTAAGAGGCAGCAAATTTGTTCTCTAGAGAGAGGGCAAAGGGATCAATAGTTTTCTCCTCAAAACCACTAGTTTTAAAAGGAAAGTGGGTATATTTCATTCCTCTTAACTTTGACCTTAATATTCCACCTTTGCAATTATTCTACTAACTACCCAATATTTTAATAAACTTCTTTTCTTGTTAATTCATGCAGAGCCGGCTTTGGTTGTTTTCAGTTAAGAACTGGGACTAATGTAGGGAGTATGTGACTACAAAGATAATATGAGTTAAGAACTCTGGGGTTGGCCAACTTTGAGTTCCAATCCTGAATCTGGCCCTTTCTAGCTGCGTTAACTTTAAGTTTACTTAACCTCACAAACCTTCATGTCATAATAATGATAAACTCTCTATTGCCATCAAGTCAAATTCTGACTCGTGGCAACCCTGTAGGACAGAGTAAAACGACCCTTCCGGATTTCCAAGGCTGTAAGTCTTTACGAGAGCAAACTGCATCGATCTCCGCGAGAACAACCAGTGGGTGCAAGCCCCTGACCTTTCAGTGAGCTGACGTACACTTAACCACTCTGCCACCGGGGCTTCGTATAAACAGAACAGAATACAAATGAAAATGTAAAAGCCTTCATCACTCCCACGTGCTTCCATCCTATCTCCTTTCCCAGAACTACCCATAGTCAACGTGTTTGTAGTCCCATCTGGCTGCACTTACACACATACAAGTAGTGCAACTGTAGCCGAAACAAAGAGAAAGGTACAGATGAGAGAGAATCCACGGTACTCCATAACCCGTTAGCTAGCGGTATGCACATATTAACGAGGGAAGGCGAAGGCATGATACAATAGCAACGAGGTCAGCAAAACATGATGAAAGCAAGAGAGGTTTGAAATAAAAATAGAGGCAGCAGAGGTCAACACTATTATATACTGTCATGCAATAACAGAAAGGATGTATAGAGAGACCTGTAAACGGAACGGTAAGGATGCATACAGGCATGCATAGATGGACATGTGCCCTGAACAGGTATGGAAATAAGAACAAGACACTACCCAAGAATACAGATATAGGTCTAATTGAGGACATTTTTGTTTGCTTGCTTGTCTTGTTTTTAATTTATTTTTTATTAGTGGTATCATTTTATTGGGAACGCTTACAGATATTATAACAATCCATAATTCAGTTAGATCAAGCATATTTTTATAATTGGAACCACCATCAGTTTCAAATCATTTTCTTTCTTCTTAAACTCTTAGATATCAGCTCCCTTTTATCCCCTCCCCACCTCCCTTACCCACCCCCAGGATCCCTTATTCTTTATATATATATGTATATAAAATATATAAATAGATATGCTGTGTCTTACACCATCCAATATATCCATTCACTTACAATTCTGTTATTCATTCCCCTTCAAGTGGGCACATACAGTCATCATTGCTATCGGCTCCCCCGTCCCCTCTTCACACCCACCCTCTCTTCCTGTACCCTCAGGGAATCATTACTCCCATTACTATTTCTGAAGGGTGTATCTATCTCGGATTTCATGCATCAAATTATCTTAATTATACAAATGAACATATGGAGTTCTAACCAGGTTGAGAGTGGGGCATCTGTGTTGTTACAGGATATAGACTTGATTGTGTTGGGGGGTAGACAGGTCTTTTCATACTCTATTCTTTCCAAAAAGAAAATGATACATAGATGGGTAAAGAGCGACAAATATAAGATGGATGGATGGATGGATGGATGGATGGATGGATGGATGGATGGATGGATGGATTAATCATCAATCCATACTATAGCTGATGTTTGAAACACTCTAATATGGTTTAGAACTCTGATGATAAGTTGTCATGTTTTAAGGCCTATTGGCCAGAGACATAGCTGGGCCTAGAGCAGGACCCTGGGAATCAGCAGCCAAAAAGTAGAAGGAAAACCGTGAGAGAGGTACCACAGGTACAAAGAAGAGATCTTTGTTAGTCCCCAGGCTTGCATTTTCTTGTAATGATTTAGAGACCTTGCATTTAAAGCTAAAGGGAGAGTTAAAGATTTGCATTTGGAACTAAAAGGAGCACTTTTTAAATCGCAAACAATAAACTTGATTGTCCTTCCTGCTGTCCAGTTATTATCCCCAGCTGCAAGTGCAGAGAGGCTCTGGTGACTCCTTTCCTTCGTGCCTCACAGGAAGGCGGCGACAGTCCCTGTGCTGCAGAGACACCCAGCTCATCCGTCTTCTCGGCTCTCGAAGCCTATCTTTAGCCTCACCTCACAGCTACTTGTGCGCTCCCGCCTGCTACCCGGGACAGCCTCAGAGGCCACATTTGCATGTCAGGGGGTTTGTACGTGAGTCCTTGCTCATGCTGTGATTAAAACTGGAAACACCACTATTTTCAGCCTGAGCAGCTGCCCGGCCTTCACAGCCAAGTCAGTGGAGACAACCCTTCCTGCCCAACCTTCCTGTGAGAAACATGAATAAGCTTTCTTTAGAGGTCAAAACCTTCGAGCTTTCTGGAAACCGGAGTTTCAGGCACTCTACTTCAGTGACAGCCCTACACAAAACAGGCCTCTTTCCTTTTGATTTTCCTTATTCCAGCCCTCTGGAATGGCTGCAATGGCATGTCGTGTCTTTCTGAGTCCCCTGTAGTCCTAATACGATGAAAGGGAAAAGGCTTCCTCCCCCCCAAGCTCCCAACGCATATGCAGAACACACTGGGGAGAAATCAGTATGTAGCATGGGGGGGGATGGGGGGGGCAGCTAAGTCCAAGGTCCTAGCCTGGGAACAACTGTGGCTTCAAGCACAGGGTTCAAGGACCATTGTAGTTTTCAGATCCCACTCACGGCCCCGGGAGGCCGGCCTTCCTTGGTTCCCCTCTTCTCTAAAATGTCCACAAAGGGTGAAGATCACCACATTCATCGAAAGTGCCTCTGAAATATGTGTAGACTCAACTAGAAGCAGCGGGCTCCCCAGGCTGGCTCGATGGATAGGCTGGCCTGACTCAAACGCTTTGCCTCAGCCGTGTCGACCCAGCCCACACCTCCTGGGGAAGAGCAGCAAGTGATGAGCTTCCTAACAAGAAGTACGAAGCACACTGCTTTGGCAAGGGGAGCGTCCCAGCCTATTCATGATGATCCCAGAGCAACAACTCAACTTCCACCCCAAAACCAAAGATGAGTTCACGCTATCCCAGCAGTGCTGCCCTCCCAGTCGAAACATGGGTGTTCGTGTGACAAGCCAGAAACCAGGTCTAGGCCAGGGCCAACCTGGCTTCCTATAAAAGGGAAGGCAAGATGTGGGTGGGGATGGGAGGCAGAAGTGGCGAAGGGAGGTTTCTTTCAAGCCCCCGTGAAAGAGAAAACTGTTCTCTCTGCTTTGGCCACACTCGCCACCCCTCCACACTGCCCTCAGCACATTCTTTTGCCCTGGCCTAGCCTAGTCACTGTGCCTGTCCAGGGTCCTTTCTTGGGCTCCTACCGCATGGCCTTGCTCAAGTGAAGAAACACATGAGAGGTTCAGTAACAAACAAAGCAACATGATAGCTGGCTCAGAGTCTAAGTCCCCTGACTTCTAGCCCAGTGGCCATTCTTGCCAGAAGCCAGATGGCCCACTCCGATGGGCTGTCCACTGAGAGCAATATTGGGATCTATGTCCCAAGAACCTCTGTGGTGTATTCACTCATTTATTCTTTGAGTTCCCTGAGAGTCCCATCCTGAGGACATAAGGGGAGGGGTAACCTTAGAACTATGTCCTTCCCCCTTTATAAGCCAAATGCACAGGAGAGAATACCTTCCCAGGATCCTCAGGGCGGTCTGATATGACCACGCCAAAGGTCACAGAAACAGTGGGTGGCAGAGATGAAATAGGACAGACAACCCCTGTACCACCCAGCTCACCTGATCTCTCACCCACCCACCCCACAGACAGTGACCATGCATTTTCACATGCCCTCTTCCCCGAAACACCATGAAAGCCAGCCAAATGGCCTTTCCCAGATCTCCCCTTGTATGCAAAGGTACGCTCCCAACCCTGCCAAGGGACCAGTCGGTTTCACCAGGATTCAAAAGGTGGGATCCAGGCTTCCAATCTCCTTGCCTCAGCCTCTGTCCATAGGCCCAAGTTCCCCTCCCATCCCCCCACCCCCACCCTGGGTGTTTCTGACCAGTGGAAACTCCACCCTAAGTGTGTGGCAGGTCACTGGAAGCTTCTCTAAACACACTGCAAAACCTGCCGGCTGACACGTTCGCCCTGGCCGTTTGGCCGCGTTGCATCCCTATGGGGCAAGCAGGCTATTTTTGAACAGATTTCCCAACCCTCTTTGTCACTGCTGCCATTGATTGCACATGTGTCTCTAGCTCTGCCCCTGCAGGGAAACTGTTTACAGAGACAGGAGCGTTGTCAGAGAGGACAGAGAAAGCAAGATGGAGAGATTTGGGAGCACCATTTCCATGTCTAGACAGAGTTCACCCAGCTGGCATCTGATTCAATCAGGGTTCCAGAATTCAGCCACTTGTCCCAAGTCCCTGTCTGACGCCTGTACCCTTACAGGAGGACTCTAGAGAAAATCTCCCAGGCAGGTGGCAGGAGAGCTCTCCAGGCTCCTTCCTGAGAATAAACCCAGGGTGGGTTTCTTAGTGTTTGGTAGAAAAGAAAAAAACAAAAGAAAGTCAACGTGCCAGAAAAATCGGAAAGGCTGTAGACCTTTTCCTTCTTGTCGTCTTAAACACCCAGCCCCGTTCTCGCCCCTCGTCACAGGCCGCCTCTTCCTTGTCTCAGCTGTACCTTTGCCTTTATCGCCGAGGTGGTTGGTTAGTTATTTATCCCAGTCTGCTTTCTTCTCCTTTGCTTGCCTTCCAAGTCGTGGCAGCCTGGTGACAAGCCCGCTCCCGGATTTCGTGTTTAATGTATCCAGTCGCTCCCCTTGCCCACCTCTGCTGGCTCAGCTGGGGTCAGGATGCACTGTGCACCTCTGTCTTCAGCTTTCCGTTGGAGTCTCCCTGTGGTTGAGCAGCTCACCCCACCCATCTTCTTGGGCACCTTGGATTGCTTTCGGTCCGCTCCTCCTCGGCCCTGTTCTGTTCTTGGGGCACCTCTCACGGTCTGTCTTGCGATGGCTGATCCTAAGCACCTCAGGGCAAGATCTGTTGTCTGATTTACCCTAGGTCCCATGACGTTGTTCTTTGGATGGTCCTGTCAAGACACATACCATATGACAGCTGAACCCGTGGAGCGGACACTAGGCTACATGGATTTTGTTTTTCACTTTCATGTAATCCTCATAACAATCTGAGGAGCTTGCTATGATTTTCGTAACTTGACATAAAAAGACACTTTGACCTATAAAGAAGTCCAGTCACTTGCCCAAGTTCACCCAGATGGCTGGTAGCTGAAAGAAGCTTCAAATTTAGATCTGCCTGACTCTGGAGTCTGGATGGTTAACGATTACCTCCCCCCTCTTGTCAATACATCTCAACAGAATGAAAGGATAAAGAAATGAATAGTCAATATCCCCTCAGCTCTCTGACCCTTCTCCTCCTTGCACGTGCTCACACCTACTTACGGAAAGTAGAACGCTGATGAGAACTCTAGGATTTAAACTCAGAAACTGAACTCCACTTTCCCAATAGATGCTGGAGACCTTGGTGTACATTTCCTTATTCAGTCTGCCGGGGCAAAGACTTCACGGACCAACTCTCTCACGGGCCCGGCAACCAATCCCACTGCTCCCATCACAGAGCTCCTCAGCAAGGCACGGGCCACAGCAGGCCAAGCAAAGCGCTCAGCAAAGCATGCAACATACCAACCACAGTTGAAACTGGACAGAAGGAGTCAAGATATCATTTCCTCTGGAAGATCCGAAGCAAATCCAAAGGGAACACAGCATCAGGATAGGAAAACAAACGAACAAATCATCTTAGCCTACACCAGTTTCCTGACAGTCCATGTTCCTGGATGGAGTTATCCTAGAAGACACAGTTGCCGTGCTCCCACAGAGGAATTTCGCCCCAGCCGGTTGGATTCCACTACTGGGGAGTGGAGCGGAGGGGAAAGTGAAAAAAGTATCAAGGTCAACTGAGAGTAAATCACTGCCTCGCAGCCTGCCTGTGAAACATGGCATCAACCTGAAGTCGCCCTTGATGCCTGGTATCTTGGGGGTCAAGTCTATTCAACATGAATGTGTCTGACTCCTCCCAGGTGCCCATGACAGTGGTCACCTCCAGGGATAGAGAGGGCATCAAAGATTCAGAGACACGCATTCACAGTGTTTCCTTCTTTTCCTGTTTCAATGGAATCCTGAATCCCTAGTTTTTCCCTTTTTCCCTAAAACGTAAGGCACCTCACGCTCTAGGAAAGAAGCAAAGCGATCCACATGATGACGGGAGCGAGAGGCGGAGTGGGGAAGAAAAAGCACGGAGTCGGGATTTGGTGCGAGACGTGACCCAGAGCACCGTCAGCTGGTTGGAAGATGGAGAAGAGAGAGAAGCAAAGGAAGACGTGTCCATGTAGCTGATGAAGGCGAGCTTGTTTGGCACTCGTCACAAAAACTGGCTGCCAACACGTCGACCCCAATCCGCGGTGACCTCGTGGGTGTGTGTCAGAGCTGAGCTGTGCGCCATCAAATTGTCAGGAGGAGGTTTTTCAAAAGCAGGTCACCAGACCTTTTCCCAAGCACCTCTGAGTAGATTCCGACCTCTGCCCTTTGGGCTAACAGTCAAGCATTTAGCCATGTGTAAGAAAGCCTGAGAAACAATGAATTCTTTAAATCTATGTGTGGATCACCTTGATGTCGTTCTAGATAGACTAAATCATAGTCTCCTAGCCCCATTCTTTCTCTCATTTAGTAAGACATACCCTTATAGACGGTGCAGTCCATACATTATGGAGGGCAGGCTGTCAGGTAAGATACAACAGCGAACGTGCCGCAGTCAGTACTGTGAGAGGCCAAGGAAGGGAGGAAGAAGGCTTCAGGCAGGAGACAGACAGAGATGAGTGCCGGAGCTCGGGAAGAACGTGGAGGGAAAGGTCGAACTCCTGTTGCTGTGTCCGCTGTGCACTCCGGCGAGTTGGAACCCTGATATTCTCGTGGGTGCAGACTGGACTTTCCCTACAGGATTGTGTACGCTGTGACCTTTCAGAAGCCGATCATTAGGTCTGCCTTCCAGTGGGTTTGAAATGCTAGCCTTCCCGCTGGTGGTTGAACACTTACCTGTTTGTTGAGTCTCCCAGGAGCCCCTAGTCTTTTGACGATGAAAAGATAATCATCAATTTGAACTCACTGTGCCAGGGTTGCTCTCTCGATTTCTTGAGCCCCTGCTCCTTCCTAGCCCTCCTCCCTAAAACAATGGAAGGAAATAATCATG